>NW_024070198.1:30024863-30222704 GCF_014754425.2 Oryx dammah | reverse complement strand
CCACACAACATGCCGCGAACACAACACCCATACACCACACACTCTCATCAGATACACAATACAACCATACAACACGCTGCAAACACAACACCCATACACCACACACACTCAGGCCATTTTAGCAGAGTGTACCCTTGCCCCTAAGAGTCATATATCAGCAGACCCTCTCCTATATGCCTTTACAACAAAGGAGGAGCAGCTGAGAGGAAGCTGAGCATCTTGAATTTTTCTGAGGTTTAACCTGAGCACTCGACTGGACTCGCGTATTCCATCGGACACAAAGAAGTGTAATGCCCAGAAAAAGCTGATGGACAGGATGAGGCAAGGGCAGGGCACAGAATGACTCAAGTACCCCAAGAAAGGGGAGGATGTTCCAACGACCCAGAATCTGCCCTGAGACCAAGGCCGGGCCTCACCTTTCTGCTTCCCGGAACATGTCCCTCTCCCTCTGGGAATGGATGTCCTGGATGATGGCAGCCACGGTCTTCCCAGGTTTCTAGGCAAAGTCAGAGGGTCACTGTCAGACCTGAGAGGGCCTTGCAAACACCAGAGGGAAGCAGCTAGGACTTGGGTTCATTGCCCCATCCACCAAAGGGGGGAAAGAGCCTCCTTGGGGGGAGAAAGTTTAATCCAGAGGATGAGAAGTATGAGTATAATGCTGAGCACTGCAGGGCTGAGCGGTCCAGGGCACATGGCATCCATGAAGCTGGGAAGGAAGAAGTCTAAGGCTCACTATCCAGGTGCGGGCGGAGGGCGGAAAGCAGCATTCGTTACTACCCACCTCCCACCTCCCTCCAAAATAAAAGGAAATATCTAATACGTGAAAGGAACAAAAGGAAAGAGGGAGGGAGGGAAAGAGGGAGGGAAGAGGTGTTACAACTTGGAAAGAGACTTGAAGATCAGAGAATGCAGCCCCCACATTTTACATCTGAGGAAACTGAGACCCAGAGACATCAAGGCAGAGTTCTGCCTGGCTCAGCTCCAGTCACCAGCCACGCTGTGCTCTAGGGTGACCTCTGGAGTTGTGCTGGGTTAAGGAACACATTTACAGAGATGGTTAGGACTTGACAACCGGCATTTTAGCTCCAAGGTCCCTTCCACACCCCCACGCTTCCAGCAGCTCCTGACTACAGCATGGTTCTTTTAGTGGGTCATTTAGTGCTAAATGGAAGTCTGCAAGGTGGGCAGTGCAGGCTGAGCCAGGTTTCACAGTTGAGGATACAAGCACCCAAGGCTCCACCCTTCCAGAAGTCACCATATGGTGACTGTGCCAGGACAGGACCAACCCCAGCCCCCAAATCCCAAACAAAGTCCTTTCCTAAAGTTAGAATGGACAAATAAGAAAACAATAAAAATAAATGGTTAAAAATGAAATTTAGGAGCACAGAAGGATGGAAGCATTTTGCAAAAGACTACACAGAATTCATCCATTCAATTAAAATGGATGGAGCAGGGTAAATTTATGCTTTGTGATTTATATCCCCAAAATTGTTGTTGTTGTTCAGTTGCTAAGTCATGTCCAACTTTTTGCAACCCCATGGACTACATCACATCAGCCTCCTCTGTCCTCCACTATCTCCTGGAGTTTGCTCAAATTCACAACCATTGAATTGCAGATGCTATCTAACCATCTCATCCTCTGCCATCCCTATAATACTGATGTTTAAAAAAGACTTAAAAGCCCTCAGTCTATAATGTCAATTTTTGACAAAGAATTTTCTTAGGAAGTAATTAACTGTTCTTTATATCCTTATTTTTCCCCCCTATATATTGGGTTGGCCAAAAAGTGTGTTTAAATGCAAATAAACTTTTTGGCCAACCCAACATTAACGTGAAATCTTAGAGCCTATATGGATGTCAGGTATCATCAAACACCTCATCTTATAGGTGTGAGACCAGGGCCAAAGATATGAAGTGAGCTCCATGATAAGCTGGATGCGTAGCCACCGATCTGTGTTACTGCTGCCATTGAGGGTTGTGCTGAGGAATAATAAAGGGAGGAGAGAATTAAGGAGGAGCCTCCTGTGGTTTCAGAGGAGAGGTCAGAGCTAGGACTTAGGGAAGGGATGTAAAATGGCATTGAAACATGTATAATATCATATAAGAAACGAATCACCAGTCTAGGTTCGATGCAGGATACAGGATGCTTGGGGCTGGTGCACTGGGATGACCCAGAGAGATGGTATGAGGAGGGAGGTGGGAGGGGGGTTCAGGATTGGGAACATGTGTACACCCATGGTGGATTCATGTTGATGTATGGCAAACCCAATACAGTATTGTAAAGTAAACTAAAGGGAAAAAAAAGTTTCTTAATAATAATTAAAAAAAAAATGTTCAAGTCAGGGAAGGATCGCTTGTCAACTTGAAACACGAGAGAAGAGAAAAGAAGTCAGTGATCGCTACCACTGTGGCTATGAAGGAGGAGGGGGAGGTCAAAAGCCAGGCCATCCCTATTCAATAAAACGCTCAGGAACTAGCACAGGTCAGCATACCCACCTGAGAGCAGGCCTCGCAGTTTTGGCAAATGATCCCTTTCATCTGACCATAGCTCTAAAGGTGGGCCCTCTATAAGCCTATGGAAATGTCACCTATGAGTAACCAGATCACCCAGCCCCTGCACAGGCAACTAGCACCCTAACTGCTTAGACTGGACCAGAAGCCAGCAACCCAAGGCCAAGCAAGGGAAGGAGCTGGGGCTGTGGGCCTGCATGGCGAAGAAGGCTCCTGCCAGGGTGCCTCCTTCCACCCCACTGCAGACACCTGTCTTCCTGCCTGGGTTGCTGGTAAAACGAGAAGGTTGATCTGAAGCCACTGAGTGGCCTTCTTCCTGCCTGCCCCCTTCTTGGACCACAAAGTGAAAGTTGCATCATCACAGGAGAGGCCAGCCTGGAATGGTTGGTCCTTAGGAGACCCGCAGTATCACTGCCTCCACGTGGGCCAGCCTGGGAAAGCCAGTGAGAGCCATCAAGACCAAGAGCAGGGATGTGGGACAAGATCTGCTGGCACCAGGCAGGCCCAAATCTGTCCTCACCCTGCCAAGCTGGAACAGCCCAAGGTTAATGAATGTGCCCCCACACCAGGTGAAATGTACCATGGCAACTTTTCACAGCATCCAAATTCCCTGAGGGGTCTGGATCAGGGACATTCTATAGCAAAAAGAGTCCCCAGGGTCCCCAACACCTTTCTTCTGCCTTCTGGAACCTCAAGTCCTCGTGCTTGTCCCTCCAGTCCGGATCCAGAAAAGCCTGGGGTAAGAGGAGGGGCCTGGTCAGGGAGCAGCTGAGGTTCTATAGGTTACCCAGGGCAGCATCAGGGTGGGCTTGAGACCCTCAGGGAGGGGTAGGTCAGGCCAGTGGCACAGCCGGAGGCATTCGAGGAGCTCTCGGACCCTACTGACCTCCATCATCACAGACAACAGCCCCTCAGGCCCTCCTCTTTCTGGATGCCTTGCTGATGATGGGGCAGAGCTGGCCAGACAGGTACCACAGATAAAAACATCCTCAGTGGCCCAATGCAATCCCCTGGGGGTCAGAGAGGTGCTTCTAGAGTTCTCTGGGGGCTCGAAGAGCCTCTTCTGGGCTTAAATATTTCCTTGCCCTTATTTTCTCAACCACAGAACAGCTTTGTGAGGCCACCGTCAGCCCAGCGCCCCCTGAATTTGCTTTTATTCAGGTGGCATGGCGGGGTGAAGCAGGGAATGGGCTTGTTGACCAGCAGTAGCACTGGGCCCCTCATGGAACGATGAGTGTCATGGCACGATGACTGGCTGGAGATGGAGGGATGGGTTGCAGAGAAAGGCCACAACAATCTACAAATACTATATGCTGGAGATGGCGGTCACAGGCACCGTGACTCTCTGCTCCAAGGACTGGAGGTCAGTTCCTCTATTTTAAGTGATAATTCCAAACTATTGGCACTCTCTGGCCCAAACACTCTGCCAGCTGCCATCTGAGAAGGAGTCAGAAGTGGCCAAAGGCTTTCAAATAACAGAATCAACTTTTCACAACTCTAAGAAAATCCTCTCTCAACCTTCCTCTTCAGGCCTGGCCTCATTATCGTGTGGTTAAAGGTATAAAGGAAGCAGGTAAAAGAAAGCCATAATCACTGCAGAGGAGTGGAAAAAGAAGAGGATGGAGTAGGTGTGTGATGATGTTTGGATATACCTTTTTATTGTAGAATACTTCCAACACACACAGAAGTGGACAGGATGGTATATTAACACACACACCCCAACGGTGAATCCATTTCCACTGTCAACCAGCCCCCAGGGGACCATTTACAATGCTCTCTGTCAACACATCTTGCTGCTTTAAAGCAAGAGTGAGATTCCAAGCCCCATACAGTCCCAGGGAAGTATGATCTCACAGGGAGTCTCCGTGGATGGAGAATCTCCACCCAGGAAGCGCAGCCCAGCCCTGCTGCCAGCTGGCAGGGTCACCTGGGGTCATGGCTTGTTGCCTGTGGGAGACTCACCTTCTCCACCTATAAAGGTGAGATAATGAGGCCCACCTGGCATCCACTGAGAGCCTCGGGGCAGAGAGTGCTGTCCTGATAAAGGCCACAGAGTGCTGGGCCAGCGCAAAAGAAGCCGCTAGAGAGTTTCGTGCCTCCTGACCCCTTCTGGGGTGTTTCATCTCAAGAACCTTAGGAAGATGCTGACACCTTGCAGATGAGCTCTGAACTTGTCAGAGCCACATTCTGTCACAGCATCCCTGATTATTTCTATATCACTGTGCTTTCCAGACTCTACATCTCACCCACCTCCTGCCCGGAGGTCCCCTCTCTGTTTAGTTGCCTTCAAGGCTCTACTCAGGAATCTCTCCCCTTCTTGACACAACCAAGTCATACTGCCTTTTGCCACTGATCTTCTAGGAACTTGGAACGGATGCACTCAGGTTTAAATCATGAGATTAGCTTCTCTGCCCAGTGAGATAGCAAACTTTCTCCCAAGTGAGGACCTCTCACATGTTCACTGTTACTCTTGGCACTACATCTTACAAGGAAAAGACCCTCAGTCATCATTTACTGATTTATCCTCCTTAACCAAGAGATCATGGGTCACTCACAAGACTGCTTCCCAGGGCCAAACACCGTCTCTGTGCGTAGGAGGCTGGCAAGACCAATGGCTCTGAAAACAGGCCCACTGTTCCCAAACCACCCGGGAGCCTCAGTCCCGCCCCAGTCTACCTGATGAGAGTCTCTGGGCAAGAGGACTTTGAATAATCAGTCTTCTCATACAGGTCTGCAGGAAGGAAAACACTCACTTTTTATCATTCTTTCAGATTTTCTCACCCATTTCACACATTTGTAGGATACCTATTGTGTGAAAGTTTCTGTCCCAAATGCCCTGAGGAACAGAATCTCAGCCACAAAGAGTGAGACAAGATTACCGACATGAGGAAATATTTGAGAGGAGAGGAGAAATGCCTTAAAAAAAAAAATCTCTCCTTCTTCCTCCTCCACTTTGTCTGGTGAGCAAAGGTAAAATTACAGGAGAAAGACCAATCAAAGTCTCCCCGACCTCTGCAAGCCCGGGTGGGGCCCCACGTGGTGGCCCTTTGGCCCAGAGATGCATATGGACACAGTGCCGTGCACTCTGCCTGCCCAGGAACCATCCCCTGTCCCCAGCCTGCTCCCAGGATGCAGGTGACATGGTCCAACCAATCACACCACAGCCACAGGGACTGGCTCAGGGAAGCGCATGCATCAGAGGGACTTCCCTGGTACCACTAGGAAAACTCTGGCTTTCTCTCGGTGAAGGAAAGTGGGAGGCTGAGGAGCCAAAGATGCTAGAGTCACTGAAGCCATCACCCCACCTCGAGGAGAGAGCCGGGGGCTGTCGGGGCCCATCCCAGGGAGACCCCAGCAACAAGGCCAAGGGAAGAGAAGCCAAGTCCTAATGATAGCACTTGGGTCCTGAATCCAGCCATGCCTGCAACCCACGGCTACTCTTGTTTTTTTCGGATCCATGAGCCAATAAATTCTTTTATTTACATTAGCCAGTATGCTTTAATGGAGATAAAGGAAGGACTTGGACTTGCAGAGGAAGTCCAAGCTGATTCATGTCAACATGGGGACCATAATACACCCGTTACTATGTAATTGAAACATGCTCTAAGATGCTTTCACGTAGAGGCAGTGTGACTACTTGGGGAGCACAAAATCCTCGCTAAAGGTCAGGATCCATGTGTTCTGGCCACTTAGAGTGTGCTACAAGGACCAGAAACATTGACATCTCCTGGGAGCGTGTGAGAAATGCAGAATCACAGCCCTGACCCAGACCTAGTGAATCAGAAATTTCAACAAGATCCACAAGTCATGTGTATGCACACTGAAGTTTGAGAAGCTCTGGTAGAATACTATCTCTGCAGCTTAATGACTGGATGACTATAAGCAAATTATCTGATTTCTCTTTTTTTTCACATGGACAACAGAGATCATAAAAACACAATATGGAGACGCACACAGAGTGCAAAACCAAAACAGCCCTAAGATACAATCATGACTCTTCCAGTAACCGTGATTTCGGGCCAGTTACCAAACTTCTATGAGGCTCAGTTTCCTTGTCTGTAGAACTGATAATAATACCTGTCCGACAGGACTGATGTCAGGATCACAGTAGATAATATCTTAAAGTGCTTGGCACATTACTTGACCCAGGACTCAATTAAAGGCACACAGTCTCATTATTATTGTTGTACTATTTTAATTACTGTTATTATCCACCCTACACACGTCACAGGGGAGGGTGATTGTGAGACTCAAGGAGACCACGTGTGAAAAAAAAATGCTTAAAACAAAAGGACACAAGGTATATAGTCCTTTACTGATCTGGAACCTGAGGTTCACAGAGGTTAAGCAATTTGTCCAAGGTCATCAAAGCAGGAAGGGGTAGAGGCTAGGCTGGTGCTACCACCCTCCAATCTGCTGTAGGTCACATGGTTGCTGATGGTTCTATTTATGTGCTCTTCCTCCCACCAGCCTGTGAGCTCCTCTACAGACTTGCTGCCACCATAGTCATGGCCCAGTTCCCACTCACAATGAGCACTCAGTGAACATTAGCTGAATGTGAACTTTGATCATCTGACCCATTTAATCCATAGTTTTTGCATCACCACAAAAGACCTCCCTTGATAAGGGACCTCAGTGCCTTGGTACTTTAAGAAGCAGAGGACTGCAGTTAATCCTAACTAGAGCCTTATGACAACATCTCATTTGGAGACCAAAGCTCCACTGGGAATTCAGTGCAGAAATTCAAGTCTAGCCCCCAGGGCAGAATCAGGGAGAAGAAGAACTTTGGGTACAGAATGGGGTAGGATCTTTTACTTGTCTGAGAAAAGCAACAGGCTTTCATGAGCTGGGAAAAGAATGCCGGGTTCTGCCTGAAGCTAAATTGTTGGCAAAGGAACTTCAGAAGCAATAATGCAAGCAAAGCAGAATTAGGACTTTGGCAACTGGTTGACGTATTACCAATCTACATATGAAGACTTGTCAGAATGCTTGTCCTAGCTAGAAACAGCTGCTAACCCTTTGTGTTCTGATTTGAGCCTTGAAGGCTGATTAGGGCTGCAAGTCTTGGGCAAAATGGACCCTCAGTAAATGTGGAATGAGCTGAAGTGAACCAGAAAATCCCTATTAAATAAGACAGTAGAAAGTACAAAATAAAAAGTTAGATTTAACCACAAATATGGCATTAATTACAACAAATCCAAATGGACTCAGTGCTCCAGTCAAGAGAACTCCTGCAAACCAATAGGAAGATACAATCTAAAACAAATGCATGGGCAAATGACTTTAAAATTTCCTACCAGAGAAGATCTAGGTGGAATAACCAACAAACACATGCCAAATTGCTCAGCTTCAATTAATACGGAAAATAAAAAATAAAGCCATGATAAACCATCACACTCTTCCCTAGAGGGGCAAAAAAGTTGGACAAGACGAAGAATTAGCAAGAAGCGGAGCTGATGAAAACTCTCAGACACTACTAGTAGGAATGCGGCTGCTGCTGCTGCTGCTAAGTCACTTCAGTCATGTCTGACTCTGTGCGACCCCAGAGACGGCAGCCCACCAGGCTCCCCCGTCCCTGGGATTCTCCAGGCAAGAACACTGGAGTGGGTTGCCATTTCCTTCTCCAATACATGAAAGTGAAAAGGGAAAGTGAAGTCGCTCAGTCGTGTCCGACTCTTAGCGACCCCATGGACTGCAGTCCACCAGGCTCCTCTGTCCATGGGATTTTCCAGGCAAGAGTACTGGAGTGGGGTGCCATTGCCTTCTCCGAGTAGGAATGCTATCATCCAGCAAAGCTGAGGGTAAGCATGCCTGGTGATCCAGCAATTCTAGGTGCATGCTGCTGCTGCTAAGTCGCTTCAGTCATGTCCAACTCTGTGCGACCCCATAGACGGCAGCCCATGAGGCTCCCCCGTCCCTGAGATTCTCCAGGCTAGAACACTGGAGTGGGTTGCCATTTCCTTCTCCAATGCATGAAAGTGAAAAGTGAAAGTGAAGTCGCTCAGTCATGTCCAACTCTTAGCGACCCCATGGACTGCAGCCTACCAGGCTCCTCCATCCATGGGATTTTCCAGGCAGGAGTACTGGAGTGGGAGTTCCCCTAATTGTACACTCGTGTACATGGGTACTGAAATAACATGTTTGAAAATGTTCACAGTAGCTCTGTCCCTACTACCCTAAAGCTGGAAATAACCCAAATGTCCATCAACAGTGGAATGGATAAACAAATCTATACTCATACAATGGAAATTTGCATAGCAGTGAAAATAGACACACCCAACATAGATGGCATAATGTTGAATGAAAGAATACAGTATGATTCCATTCACAAAAAACTCAAAAATAAGTAAAACTAAACTACAGTGTTAAGGAAGGCATGGAGAGGAAGCAAATAATAAATGGAAAAGCAAGGAAATGATTAGAGTCAGGAAAGTGGAAAGAAGAGTTAACATAAAAGGGACTCATGGGAGTTTCTGTGCCCTATTTCTTGACTTTGGTGGTGGTTTTACGGGGTTTATGGAAGTTCATCATCATTACTTTTTCAGCTGTACAATACAAAATTAGTATTTGTTTTTTGATTATACTTTACAGTAAAACAAAAAAGAAAGGAAAAAAGAAAGGTAGAACAAGCTAAAACAAAGACAAAAGCCCTGTCTGGAATGATCTCAGTTCAATCCTGAGTTTAGACAATGGCCAGCTCAGTCATGTGCTGCTTAGAAGAACTTCTATGGACCTTAAGGCATAAATGGGTGCTTCCCTGGTGGCTCAGCTGGTAAAGAATCTGCCTGCAATTTGGGAGACCTGGGTTCCATCCCTGGGTTGGGAAGAGTCCCTGGAGAAGGGATTGGCTACTGATGCCAGTATTCTGGCCTGGAGAATTCCATTCCTGTAAAGTCCATGGGGTTGCAAAGAGTCGGACATGGCTGAGCGACTTTCACTTAAGGCATAAATACAGAGGATGGAGGATAGAGTAAAAGCTCAAGAGGTGACAGAGGAAGAAAAAGTAACTGAAAACCTGTCTAAGTAGAGAAGGAGGTTGCATTCAGAGGTTTATGCCGGGAACTCTAACCTCTGAAAAAGCAACCACCTTTCTCTCTTGCTTTATCTTTTAAGATTTCCCTTAAAATTGTTCTTGGGTCCCAGGTAGGTAGCCATCCTGTCTCAAGCACCCCTTTGCGTCCTGTCCTTACCTCAGTGAGCACGTTTCTTGCCATGTTAGAATGGGTTTGCCTTCCCATGTGATATCCTCAAAGGCAGTGGATACTTTTTGGATCTTTCTGTCTCCTTCCCACCAGCACTCAGGCCAGTGGCTGACAAGGAGACTCTCAGCTGATGTTTGCTGAACAACTGAATGAAGGAGAGGGTGGTTTACCTTCAGCTGCAATTCCTTGTATCTCTTGGACATCCGAATAAGCAATTTCTCACCATTGATCATGGCAGATTTTTCTTGGTAATACTGGACCATGGCCTGGGCAGCCTCTGTGTAAGCCATCTCTAAAAAGGCCTAGGAAAGAAAGGAGGAATAGACATTGGACTTGACTTGAATGGTCTTAAAGGAAATTCCATACAAGGTGTGATTCCATGTATATAAAGTTCAAGAACAGGCAGAACAAATTGATGCTGGTAAAAGTTAGAGTTGAGTTTCCCTTGGGGTTGGGGGTGGATACTGATTAGGAAGAGAAATGAGGAAACCTTCTGGGGTTCTGGAAATGTTCTCTATCTGTATTTGCACAGTAATCCCTAGTGGCTCAGATGGTAAAGAATCTGTCTGCAATGCAGGAGGCCTGGGTTTAATCCCTGGGCTGGGAAGATCCCCTGGAGGAGGATATGGCAACTCATTCCAGTGTTCATGCCTGGAGACTCCCATGGACAGAGGAGCCTGACAGGCTACAATCCATGGGGTCGCAAGAGTCGGACACAACTTAATGACTAAACCACCACCAACACATGTAAAAGGGCTTCTCTGGTGGCTCAGCGGTAAAGAATCTGCCTGCAATATAGGAGACACAGGAGATGTGGGTTTGATCCCTGGGTCAGGAAGATCCACTGGAGATGGAAATGGCAACCCACTCCGTAGTCTTGCCTGAAAAAATGGACAGAGGACATGGACAGAGGAGCCTGGTGGGTTACAGTCTAACAGATTGCAAAGGGTTGGACACAACTGAGCAATTGAGTACACACATGTCAAAAATGAATGGAGTTGTACACTTAAGACTGGGGCCTCTCCAGTGGCTCAGATGCTAAAGAATCTGTCTGCAAAGCAAGTGACCCAGGTACGATCCCTGGGTCAGGAAGATCCCCTGGAGAAAGGAATGGCCACCCACTCCAGAATTGTTGCCTGGAGAATCCCACGGACAAAGGAGCCTAGCAGGCTACAATCCATGGGGTCATGAAGAGTCGGACATGACTGAGTGACTAAGCACTCACACACACTTAAGATTAGTGCATTTTAGAGTATGTGTTTTATACCTCAATAAAAAGGAAAAAACTTCAATACAAGGAAAAGAGCTCTCTTTGATCCCATCTGTTCAAAGAGACCTATTTATTAACTTTAGCAAAGGAGCTCATTATAAGATGGCCCTTCTTCTGATCTCCATGGTTACCAAACATTATTCTTAATTACGTAGGTCCATCTGTGGCTACAACATGCCACAGGAGCCCCTTGGGTTGGGAGGGTCCATTAACCCACAGTTCCCTGAGAGGAGGGACTGAGTCTGTTGCACAAGTGACCTTGGGCTGATCCCTGCAAAACGTGCTGGTCAGTGGTGCCAATGGCAGGAGACAGACACAAGTCCTGGGTATCTGAGCTCTCAGTTTCTTAGCAAAGAAAGAAATACTCTAAAAACCATGGGGGTTTCTGAGGCTTGAAGGAAGGCCATGTCTTTGTGAGCTGGAGAGAGAGGAAACAGTTATGTTTCCACAGTATTTCTCCTCTTTAACTGTTCTAATAAAAACCTTTACAAAGAAACGGGCTTTTCCACTCAATTGATGATACAGGGAGTTTCTACATAGACATTTTTTTTTGACCACACTAAGCAGCTTGCAGGATTTCAGATCTCTGATCGGGGATTGAACCTGGGCCATACCAGTGAAAGCCAGAGTCCTAACCACTAGGCCACCAGTGAACTCCCTGCATAGATTGTTTTGACTGACCTGTCAGTTTGCCCCAGGAGCTGCAGCGACAGATTGGTCACTGTTACTGTATCTTAGATTCGATGGGTTTGTATTAATACCATAATCACGATGCAACAAACTGGGCAAGTGACCACTGACTGATCAACGCAACTTCTCAATGTCAATGTTGAGAAGGAAACATGGTCTGTGACCAGGGAGGCCTCACTGCGAGCCCTCACCTCCCATGTCCTTGAACTGCATGGGCTAAACAAGCTCATCCTCTCCACTTTCCTCACATTTGCTTTTGAATTTCAGTCGTGCCTTTCTCTGTGCTGTCACAGTCCATGGCAGAAGGGCGGGAGACCAAGAAGTCAGGGTTCTTTACAGTTTTATTTCAAAATCTACCACTCAGCTAAGTGCCTCTTTTTAAAATGTTTTATTGTTACACACTTTTTAAAGATTACTTTCCATTTACAGTTATGACACAACATTGGCTGCATTTTCTGTGTCATATAATACACCCCGAGCCTATGTTACACCCAAGAGTTTATACCTCCCACTGGTCCACCTACAGTGCCCCTACCCCCACCCCATTAGTAACCACTAGTTGTTTCTCTATATTTATGAGTCTGCTTCTTTCATGTTATACTCACTAGTTTGCTCTATATTTTAGATTCCACAATATAAGCTCTATCTGTCTGACTCTAAGTGCCTCATTCTTAACACCAACATTTTAGCACCTCTAGCTGTCACCTGTCACATGGGAATAAAATGAACCCAGTGAATCTCACTGCATTCATGTTGCAAGCTGAATTTTGGAAATTTGCCCAAAATAGAATTCTGAGAAGGAGGAATGAAGAGACTACACGAGTAGTCTAAGCCCAAGTTGATGGAGGAAGACCCCTGATGACCCAAGGTGGCTTTGATTTTCCAAAGTTCGTGCCTTACTTAAGAAAAGAATTTCTCCTGTGCCCGTTCCTCTGATTCCTAAAGTTAAAATAGTCATTAGAAATAAAAGACTAAGTGTTCTTACTTCTGACCAGTCTCTATATAAATTCCTCTCCGGACTTTAGAAATGAAGACAAACATAACCCCCAAAGACTCGATCCACATGGGCTGAGGGTCCTTAGTTCCTTAGATTCACCATGCACCCATTAATTCCCACCTACTCTCCTGCTATGAGAGCCAAGGGCCTCGGATGTCAACACCAAGGATCAGTGAAAATACCTCTTCCTGGTCAGTTGTTGGCTGGCTCAAAATCCACGTGCCATCAGAGATGAGAAAAGTAGAAGGTGAGAAAGACTAGCATTAGCTCAGGGGGTGGGTAATATAGTGAAAAGACTCGAGTCCCTGGATTTCTGTTTTAGGAACCATCTGGTTTTTCTATGTTAAGGAACACTTTATTCCAAAACACATCCTCACCTCTAGGTAACTCGCAAAGGCCTGGGCCCATCACAAGAAGGGTAAAGTGAAACCAGAGGAAACAAAACACCACCACCAACGTTGGAAATCTCGGTGCTGCACCAGCAGGAGACCAGCTGTGCATTACCCCTTTATGTTATGAACAGCTTCTTTTAAAAAAAAAAAAAAATTATATAGTTCCCTTCCTCCAGTGTGTGGTTTATCCGGTACCTACCAATGTGAACATGCCCAGACTTACCTGATTAGTCGACTTCATGAGGATGTAATTAGTGACCTTGCCAAAGGGCAGCCCCAGGTTAATGACGTCATTCTCTGTGCAGCTTCCCTCCGGCAGGTTGCAGATGTGGACCACGCGGCCGGCGCCTGTTTTCCGCTGGGCAAACTAACGGGAACAAAGACCCGTGGTTGGTCTTCAAAAGACATTTCCTTCCCGCCCTCTATTCCAGATGCACCTAATGGCTATCTCCCCTGCCCAAATAATGACTGCAAAACTAAAATTTACAAAATAAATGCAGAAAAAGAATCCATTCGCAGACACATATGAAACATTGATTTTATGCCATCTCTACACAGAAATTCATAACATTTTTAATGAGCAATCCTATCCAGGCTTGATAAAGAGACTGGGAAATGGGCATATCCATACACTGCTGGTGGGAAGTTATATATCGACAATCTTTTGAGAATATACTTTGGAAATATTGGATAAAGCTTAAAATATATAGGGTTTGCCCAAAATTTCCTTTCAGTTTTTCCATAAGATGTTATGGAAACTTTTTGGCCAACTCAATATATAGCCCAGGATCCTACAATCCCACTTTTGGAAATCTTACCTACAGAAATAAATTCACCAATATGTAAATACATACAAGGACTTTTATTAGAGTTAGCTTATTATAATAAATTTACAACTTATTGCCAAAACTTTTGGAAACAGCCTGAATGTCCAAGAATAGGATAATGACTGAGTGATTGATGGTTCACACATATGATGGAAAACTATGCAGCCATGAAGAGGAAGTGGTATATGAGTTGATCAGGACAAAATTTTTAAGACAGGTGAAGTAAAAAACAGTTGCCAAGTATAGATGTAGTATAACACTATTCTTCTAAAACAAAACAAAAACCCAAAAATGTATGAGAAAAAGATGAAGCAAGTGTTGTAAAATCTTGACAATTATTGGAACTGGGGGATCCGACATATGGGTTAACTACACTCGTTTCTGCTGTTTTGTATGTTTGAAATTTTTCACAACGGAAACATTTTAAAGGATATCAGCACAGACAGAGAAACACACAGGAGGGTGCATATCAGCCTGTCAGTACTGGTTATCTTGAAAGAGCAGAACTGAAGGGATAAGTGGAGAAACGTTTAACCTGTTTCTTATATACCTCATATTATTTGACTTATAATTTTTTTAAAAAACCCAATTTAAAAAAAAGAACATGAAAGGACTGGTGAACCTAATACATACACAGAGACATTCATAGCAACAATCTTTGGGTTAGGACAGTGGCTTTCAGAACTTTGTTAGCCCTGAAATCCTTTCTTCAAACAAAAGCTTGCCCACCAGCCCAGTGTATTCAACAACTAAAGAGGAGCTGCTTTAGACAAACGTTATGGTCCAACACCCTGCCGCCACCCTCCATCCAACAGTCCCAAAGGCGCCTCTAAGGAACACAGTTCAGAAACAAAGACCTGGGCCTAATCACAGCTCTGGGAGGGAGGAAGTGTGTCTGTTTGGTCTGTGCAAACTTTAATCAGCCTGGAGTCTCCAGGAGGTTCAAGAATTAGTACCCATAAGCCAACCTAAAGTGGAAGAGAAGGATGCAATTTTCGAAACCCATACTAACAGCATAGCCCATATTTGCATAATCACCATCTTCTGTGATAAACTGAACTTCAACATCTAATTACATTTGATGTAGGTCCTACTCAGCTATGGTAATACAGTGGGGAAGTCTGAGGTCTCATCCCTAACAGGGACTAATACTTGGGTAATTCTACCAAGAAAAATCTTCGTTTTTCTCATCTGGGCTGAGGACAATTAGAGTCAGTCAAGAATTTCCTTGGATGGTTCAGCCCTGAATTGGAGAAACCCATGTGCCTCTTTCAGACCTCCCTCTCTGCAGTGTCCAGAGGTCAAGCATTTCCCAAAGGGGGACAGTCTTCCGTGCCTGGCCCAGGTGGCTCCCAGAGCATGTGCGCACCTCCCTAAGGTGCAAAAAGAGCTCTCCATAAGCTGGGAGGCTTTGAGTGTGAGCCTGGCTCAGAAGAACTGTGTCCTTCCCCAGGGGTGATGGGAGGAGAGCTAAGAGGCAGGATCTTTGCCTCTCATTAGGGCGAGGGGGCCACACCAAGATGTTGACCCAGCTGAGCTCTTGGGCTGGGCAAAGTTGCCAGTACTCTGAGTTCATCAACAAAAGGGCTGAGGCTGGGTGCTCTGCCGGCTTCTCTTAGCTGAGCACATTTCTGTCCACGTGACTGCTGTGGTTGGCTTGGGCTCATGTTTGCTCAGACCACAGGGCAGACACGCAGGGAGGTTCTGGCCCCCTCCAGCTCCTTGCCTGTCCTGTTGCCTAGTGACCAGGCATGAGGGCCAGTGCCTCCCCGATTGTCTCCTGCAGATTAAAAGAGCAATTCAAGAGGCTTTTATCTGAGGGTTAGTGCAGCAACTGCTGCTGAGGGCGGAGCCTGCCTCTGAGAAATAAACACCTTCACTGCTGCAGGTCACCCAAGAACAAGATGAAGTCACGCTTGCAGACAGATTACAAAGCTGCCAAAATACATGGGCCTCAATTAAGGTTTTCATTTAAACTCAAAAAGTACACTGCAGCAACATGGATGGACCTAGAGACTATCACACTAAGTGAAGTAAGTCAGAGAAAGACAAATATCCCATCACTTATATGTGGAATCTACACAAATGATACAAAGGAACTTATTCACAAGACAGAAACAGACTCACAGACATGGAGAACAAACTTATGACAACCAAAGGGGAAAGTGGTGAAGGGATAAATAAGGAGTTTGAGACTAACAGTTATACACTACTATATGTATATAACAGATAAAAATCGAGAACCTACTATATGGCACAGGGAACTATATTCCATATCTTAACCTATAATGCTTGGGGCTGGTGCACTGGGATGACCCAGAGAGATGATATGGGGAGAGAGGTGAGAGGGGGGTTCAGGACTGGGAACTCATGTACACCTGTGGCGGATTCATGTCAATGTATGGCAAAACCAATACAGCATTGTAAAGTAAAAAAAAAGAAAAGAGAAAGTCTGGAAAAGCATATATATATTATATATATTTATATATTATATATATTATATATATATATATAAAACAATCGCTTTGCTGTACACCTGGCACTAATACTACACTGTAAATCAACTGCACCTCAATGAAAAGTTGTTCATTTTGAAAAAAAATTAAAAATAAAGTACCTATTTACATATCTTAAAAAAAGTACATTTCATGGATGCACCCCCTGCATTGGGAAACAGAGTCTTAACCACTGGATCACTGGGGAAGTCCTTAGCAACATTTTCTATGTGTTGTACTGTTTTGCAAATATTCGATTTAAGATAGTTCAGTCTACATTCTTGAGTGATCTAAAATATCTTTTTGTTAAACTTAATTAGGTTCAAAATAATATTTGATTTGTAAAGGGCATAGAGTTATATGTATAATCACTCTAGTCCATCCTTGAACAGTTCATATAAAACATGGCTATTATTTGCCTTATGTCCCATGGGAGATCTAAATGATGAGGGAGGAAGGGAGGATATGGTCCAGGTGGTACTTCTAAAGTCTGCTCACCAGGATCACAGACAACCCTGAGTGCCCTGGAGCAGGCAGCACAATGTTCTACATTTATTCCCTACCTGGGTTCTCTAAGAAGCCCAAGTCCTGAAGGGTCTTTGAAGGTAATAATGTATCAAGAAAGAAGTGTGTGTGTGTGTGTGTGTGTGTGTGTGTTGGAGTATAGTTGTGTGTGTGTGTGTTGTGTTGGAGTATAGTTGTTTTACACTTCTGGGTCAGTTTCTGCTATGCAGCAAGTGAATCAGCTATACTTATACATACATCCCCTAAAGAAGGATGGTTACTTTTGACATTTAAAAAAACCGAAGTTGAAATAGTACTTCGAGTTTCTTTACTAATAAGATAACCTTTGGTTAGATCTCTAGGCTGATGAGAAAGGGTGACTCCTGTATCTGCTGCTACTGCTAAGTCACTTCAGTCGTGTCCGAATCTGTGTGACCCCAGAGATGGCAGCCCACCAGGGTCCGCCATCCCTGGATTCTCCAGGCAAGAACACTGGAGTGGGTTGCCATTTCCTTCTCCAGTGCAGGAAAGTGAAAAGTGAAAGAAGTCGCTCAGTAGTGTCCGACTCTTTGCAACCCCATGGACTGCAGCCTACCAGGCTCCTCCGTCCATGGGATTTTCCAGGCAAGAGTACTGGAGTGGGGTGCCATTGCCTCTGCTTTAAATTAATAAAAACAGGTAACTAGTAAATTACTAAACTCACTAATATAAGTACTTTGGCAAATAGATAGTACTTTGCCAAACATAAAATGCAGGACAGGGGCTGCTTGAGGTAGGAGTGAATAATTTAAAAGGGTCTGGGCTGTAAAAACGACAAGACTTTCTGATGTAGTAAAAAAAAAAAAAAAAACAACCTTGAACTTGGAAGACAGAGGACTGGATTTCAGACCTAGCTCAGCTACCGATTAGGGGCATGACAAGGACAAACTGGCTTTCTTTTGGGGGCCTGAGTTCCCCAGTGTTTGGTATGAGGGAGTTAGTCTATATGTCTCAAGTCAGATGTAAAATAGCCATGCTTATGTGGCTCAGCGTTCTAAAATTCCACTCGTCTCAGAAGCCTTGCCAAGCTAAACCCTAAGATCCAGGATAATGATAAGTTTCCCCAACTGTGCTGGGCAAACACAGGAAACCTGCATCTCTCCACCCCCTGCCCCAATGAATGTAATGCCTGTCTTTCTACTCTGTGTGATCAGCCATTTCAGCACGCCATTTCACATGCACAAGGACAGTCATCATTCAGACAGGCCTGTCTGTGTTGGTGTTGGTCTCCTCTTTACAGAACTGAAGGTAAGCTCCAAGCAGGGAGCACCTTGCCAACGTGTCTGCCCCCCGAATGACTGTGCCTTCTGAAGGAATGAGAGGAGTTGAGCTCATACACTGAGATAACTAAACACACACAGGGGCCTGCTACCACCCTGAGGACAGACACATCAGGTGTGTGCCTCTGACCTCCAGGCACTAGGGCCAGGGCAGTAGGAGCATCAAGACAGACCTGGGTCTGCTCTCCAGTGTTCCTGCTCTCCAGTGATGACCACGAGCAAGGGACTGACTTTCTCCAAGCTGATTTTGCTTCTCTATAAAACAGGGAAAATAAAAACTGATTCCATAGGACAAAAATGCCACAATGCATTACTATATAAAGTGTCTTCATGCAAAGCCTGGTGTCAGCAAGCTTCTATAAATAAACACTTGTTCCTTTCTTTCCTGTGACAGTTCAAGAATGTGCTGGGCTTCCCGGGTGGCGCTAGTGGTAAAGAATCTACCTGCAAATGAAACAGACATAAGAGACAGACGCGGGTTCGATCCCTGGGTCAGGAAGATCTCCTAGAGGAGAGCATGGCAACCCTCTCTAGGATTCTTGCCTAGGAAATCCCATGGACAGAGGAGCTTGGCAAGCTACAGTCCATTGGATTGCAAAGAGTTGGACATGACTGAAGCAACTTATTATGCACACACGTGATGCTGCTGGACAGGGGAAAAAAATGTAACTGTACTATGATGATGTAAGAGGACGTCTGTGCTCTTAGGAAATTCATGCTGATGTAGTCATGGGTGAAGAGGTACAGTGACTCCAATAGTTCAGGAGAAACATGCATATGGATCATTGGATGGATGGACGGACAGATGGATGGAAGCACAGATGATACAGAGACAGACAGGCACAGAGAAAGAATGATAAAGTAAATCACCCAAAATGTAAAAATGTAGTGAATCTAAGTAAAAGGTATATGGGGGTTCTTATATCGTTCTTGCAATTTTCCATAAGTCTCAATTAAATTAAAATTAGAAATTACAAAAATAAATTTTAAAAGATATGTTGTAGGGCAGAGTAGCAGCTGGACTTAGAATTGTGAGCCTGGTGTTGATGGGCTCTGCTAACATCCCACCCACTAATGCTCTCCTGGGAGGCACACAGGCATTTGAAACTTTCCAGTCCAAGGTCAAGTCTCTAATAGAGCTAAGGTGTCTGGGTGGTAACTGAAGTCTGCATTACTAACCTGAGGGGACAATCATCCATCACCAGCCCAGGAGATGCTTCAGTCAGTTCACAAGCTAGCATGACATGGCATGTCCCCACGTGTAATCAGGACCCTGGGTACATTTTCATCGGTTGGAGCCACTCATTTAAAACCGGATGCTGCTTCTGGATTTCCCCAGTGGTCCAGTGTTTAAGAATCCACCTGCCAATGCAGGGGACATGGGTTCGATCCCTTGTGGGGGAAGATTCCACATGCCTCAGGGCAACTAAACCCATGTGCTGCAACTACTGAGCCTGTGCTCTAGAGCGCACGAGCCTCAACCACCGAGCCTGCGTTCTAGAGTCCACGAGCCTCAACCACTGAGCCCCACATGCTGCAACTACTGAAGTCTGTGCTCTGCAACAAGAGAAGCCACCTCAATAAGGGCCCCGCACATCACAATACCCGAGTAGCCCCCACTCACAGCAACTGTGAAAGCTAGTGAAAGCCCATGCACAGAAAGGAAGACCTAGCACAGCCATAAATAAATAAAGCAAAACCAGACACTGCTTCTAATGGTTCATGCGACCGGGTCTAAGGCCTCTCCAGTCCCTCACAGATCTTTTATGGATGGGTGGAAATGTGAGCAGACTTGTGTAGGAAGATTCTGAGACCTTTCAATGCCCTCTGATGCAAGAGGGAACAGACTTCGAAGATGAGTTCAAAGAACAGACCCAGTTTCAATAATTCACAGAGCTGTCATAAAAATGTGGCTCTGGGCAAGAGGGCCCCAGGGTGAGAGAAGTCTGTCAATCTGCTTTTAAGAGTTACAGTATAGAGTCGATCTTCAGTAAACCATTTTCTCTGCTCCAGCCTCATCTCCTCTAGGTGTGACCTAATTTCACCTGGCACACAGTTTATAGGCCTCTGCTGGGTTTGTGCTAAACATACCTGAGGACAGACACAGGGAAAATGTTTATTTCTCATGGGGTTCATTTGAACATACCATGCAGATAGTGAAAAAACCAAGTCCCACTGTAGACAAAACAACATGATCTGATTTTCCCCCAAGTATACACTTACAGTAAGTAAATCTGCACAGGTACACTAGCTAGAGACAGACAGTGATAGCTGAAGACATTACCTTTAGTTTTCGCTACAGGGTTGGATTTTCTATTTTGTATATTTCTGTTACTGTTTAACATTTACATCATTTTACTATTTTTGCAGCAACAAAATAATTCAGATTTGTAAGCAAAAAAGAAAAAAAAAAAAGACTCCGTGCGAGTCTTCTGCGTCTTCATTCTTTGCTCTCTTTGAAAATGCACAAGGTGAGCCTTGCCGAGGGGACAAGAGCAAGGATAGAGCTGGAATGGTGGAGGAGGGGAAGGGTATTTGCCACATCAGTTACTACTCTTCATGGTCTATGGGGGGTCAGGAGACCAGGGTGCTCTGAGCCAAGGACCTAAGAGGCCAGGGTGGAGAGACAGTTGTTCTAGAAACAGCCAGCAATCTGAGGGGCAACCTATGGCTTAAACCTCTGGCTTCTCACAACATTTCTATTTCCCTGTGCCTCGGTTTCTTTCTTTACAACACGCTTTCTGGTGAGCAAGGTTCTAGTGGGAAAGAAACCATAAAAACAATGCATATCGTCGTCCCCAGCCAGGGAAGCCCCATCCGAGGCACTAGCACTAAATAAACTCTAAGGTGTCTGTGAAAACTGCAAAGTGACTTTACGGGGACAGTCAGCAGGCAAAGTGCATCTCAGGCAGGCACAAGAAGACTATTTACAGGCTGAGAAGGCCCCTCTGGCCCCTTGCAGAAACCTGATTACTCTGTTTATGACGACTCAGGCAGCCAAGGATAAAGCACCTCTGCTCCCTCACACGGCAGGAGCTTAAGTGAAAGTGAACACCCTTCTCCCGGGAGGGATCCTGGAGTTGGAGGGGAGGGGCCAGGGACAGGCACAAATCACCCACCCTCAGCAGAGCACACAACTGTCACTTCAGTGCCCCATCTCTGTCAGAAATAAACACGGAAAGGCTTGCATTTCTACCGAATTGAGATAAGTGCAAATTCAGCCAGTAGACAGGTTGTGTGGTCATTTTAGATTTTGTGGCAGTTCAGATACCCCCTGAAGCCTCCGTCACACCATGGAACCCCGTGTGGCTGTTCCCTGCTTAAAAACAGGGGGCTTTAGAAGGAAGAGGGCTTCCCTGGGGGCTCAAATGGTAAAGAATCTGCCGGCAGTACACGAGACCCAGGTTCTTTGCCTGGGTCAGGAAGATCCCTCAAAGAAGCGAATGGCTACCCACTCCAGTATTCTTGCCTGGAGAATTCCATGGACAGAGGATCCTGGCAGGCTACAGCCCATGGTGTCACAAAGAGCTGGACATGACTGAGTGATTAAAACACACACTTTTTAGAAGGAAGAACTGTTCTCTGCTCCACAAACAATAGTGATTTGACAGTGGCCGAGTCCTGGTGGTTCCTGCTTTTACTCAAAGCGTGTTTTTGAAAAGATGTATGTAAGCAGGATCAGGCAGAAACAGCCCGGCACTCAACTGGAAAACACTTCTGGAGGAAAAGGCACGAAAGCCTTCATGGGTCTCTATGGGGGCAGGAAGTGGGGAAAGTGGGAGGAATTTCAGTGTCCTCTTTAAATATTTCTTTTCTGCTTGAGTTTTCACAAAAAGCATACATTATGTAAGCAGGAAACACAATTGAAGTGTATATGCAAAAGGAGCTCTCTAGGCACTCACAGAGCCTGAAAAAAGCACCCTTTGGTAACAGATTAACCACCCCTCGGTGTATTTGCTTATCTTTGGAGACCAGCAACTGCAGACAGAAAAAGAATCAGTAATTCCTCTGAGAGACTCTAGCACTACTTAAAGGAGCCTCGCAGAGTATTTTTCAGTAGTGGATTCATCAACTCATTTCTCGGCTTGTCTTCACAAGTCAGTATTTTTGAATTTTAGGTTTTTCTAAAGAAACACACCTACATTTGATTGCATTTGTCAGAAACAGCAACAAGAGGACCAGCAGGATGAACCAGCACTGATGCTGCAGGGACCAGCTGGAGCAAACCCTGTCCTTGTCCCCCAAATATCCTTGGGAAGCTCATGTGACCGAAGAGACTTCACAAATTACAATGATAAAATCAGTCAGATGACACCTCTTCGCCTCCACTGAGTGTGTACAAATGCCTCCAAATGTCTGGGTTCATCTTGGGAAACCCTGTCACGGTGCCGAAGAATTCAGCTGCCAGGTCTGACGGCCTCTTCACCTTTTGCTCCACGGCAGCTGCTGACTGAGGCCCAAGGAGACCTCATCACCCCCAAGACAGCCTGAGAGCCTGCTAAGCAACTTGTGGAGTAGAAGCTGGGGAGGGGTAGGGGAGTACGTACTAAGGAGGGAATCATCATGATGGAGAGACTTCAGAGATGAGCAGTAGGGCTTAGCGGTTAAAAGTGAGGCTTCTAGAGCCAGGTCCCCTGAGTTCAAATCCCACAGCTGCCCTTTACCAGCTGGGTGACCTTAGGCAGGGAATTTAGTCTCTCTGTGCCTCGGTTCCTCACCTCACAGGGTTGTCTAGGGGATTAAATGAGTTAATACATACAAAAATGCTAAGAAAGTATTGAGCACCATATAATAACAGCTATTGTGATGATTATCATCTGACTATGTCTGGGCTTTCCATCACCTTTCTGCTGCCACAGCACAGAAGGCAAAATGTTTCTTGTGTTGCTTCTCAGGCTCAAGCCAGATGAACGCCCCATCTCTAGGCGTCCAGAGGAAGCTGTACTCACAAATGATCACGAGTCAGCACATTGCTGGTGTCTGCCCCCTGCCTGGGTAAAGCCCTTCCGTGGGAACTCTCAGCTTCTCAGGGGGAGCAGACGGGACTAGAGGGATTCCCAGACAGAAGGAATGCTGACCCTGAGACCAGCCTCTGGTCATGCGGCCAGCAGACAGAGCGCAGGTTTATCTGGCCATAGCACAGGTTTCCCCACAGCAGGTTAAATGGACTTGTGCTCAATACCAGCCATTATTACTGCTCGCACGCTGCACGGTTCACCAATCCTTGTCACCGACATGGTGTCTGACCTTCACAAGGGCAGCACAACACCGGTCTGCCCTGAGCCTCACGCCCACTTTACCACTCAGACCGTCAAATCAGAAGACAGTGCTCAAATGGCCACAAAGATGCTCCAAGGTCAATGGCATCATCAGAAGGCTCACAAGCCAAAATGGAAACCCAACTTCAAAAGTCATTATCAGGGGAGTATTTGCCCCACTTGAGGAAAAGGAGTCTCCCAGAAATAAAGTGACTTGTCTGAGGCCACACAGCAGCGAGCTCCAGACCTGGGACTTGAACTTGGGCTCTGGCCCTGTGGTTCACTGATTGGGGCCGGGGAATGTGGCTAAGGCACAGGCCGACACAGAAGTGTTCTGCCCTTCTCTCCTCCCACTCAGCCCCCGCCCCTTTATAAAGGGCTCATCTGACACAGTCTCTCTTTCCTGTGTCCAGATCCCTGGCCCACCTGCCCCCCCCGTCCTGCCTCCCCCATCTGGGTCACAGCCCCTTTCTGCTCAGTCCTGGGGTCTCAGAGTGGGCAGAGAGCTGGCTCCACGGTCCACAGCGTGGGAAACAGGCCCTGGGGTGGGAGCCGTGCCAGAGCTGCCAGCGCATGCATCGGACACGAGCTCATGGAATCCAGCGTCTGACTCAAAGACAAATGACAGGTTCACTGAACCCACCCTCTCTCCTGGGACTGACCCAAAGCTGCTGCTGACCAGGCATGGCTTTCCATCTGAAGACTGCACAGAGAAACCACAACATTCTCTCTCACCAAAACATGGTCTGCAGACAGGGGCGCCCCCTTGAAGCACTTCTCCCCGAAACACAAACAAACAGAAATTGCGGTCCAAGCAGGCCTCGCTTCTCATCATGAACTTCCTCACCTCCCCACTCATTCAGGACCCAGGGTCTAAACCTAAACATCTCAGTTTGCTCTTCCCAAGCTTTGCTCTAATGCCCTGACGTGCGGAGAGGATGGCACGTGGGGAGACTGGCTCTCCTGAGCTGGAGAAGAAAGAGCCTGCAGCTGCTCACATGACAAACTGGAAAAAAAAAAAACCCACAGATTCAGGCAAAACCACACAGACACTCGCCCTCAAGCAGGGTTCGGTCAAACGCAGAGGATGAGGTGGTTAGGTAGCATCACCGACTCAATAGACATGAATTTGAGCAAATTCCGGGAGACACTGGAGGACAGAGGAGGCGGGTGTATTATAGTTCACAGAGTCACAAAGAGCCAGACACGACCTAGCGACTGATCAACAACAAATTCGCTTTATGGGGGGCTCTGTGGCTCAACCCCTTCCACGCGTTTCCCAGGGAGGAAAGGAAGCTGGGTAGCTCCTGGGAGACCAGGCTACACGGAGTGGAAGAAGCAAGTAGGCAGAGCAAGTTGTCACAACTGGTGGAAAAAAGAGGGATGAGCCCTTAGAGCTTTGGGACCAAAGTGTACACTGTCGAGAAGAAGGAACACAAACACAACTAAAAAAAGCGTGATGCAGATGTCACCATTTCCCCAAGGAGCCAAAAATAACCACGAGCACCGGGCCCTTACTTTTCAAGCACATCTTCTCTTTCTGTTCAAGTTTCAGAATTGAAACTTGAAGGAAACGGTCCACTTCATTAAATGTCAAAGTGCTAGAAAACACACAACACACACACACACACACAGACCTCAAACTTATTTTTTTCTAAACCAGGACCGAATGCTAGACAGTCTTTGAGTGCCTTCAATTGGAAGAAATTAAGTCAGATTTTTAATCTGTGTGTTTCAACCCCAGTTAGACTGAATTAAACAATGTTGACCTCTGTTTTCCTGCCCTTCACTAAGCGCCATCTGTACCTGCTTCACCCAGCCTCCTCTGCACCTCTACACCCAGGCAGAGAAGGTGGTAAAAATGCTTCGATGATGACAAGTCACAACGGAGAAAACGCTTCTGTACTCACATTTGTCCCTGGGGAAGCTGAAGGGAATGCGGGACTCGACTGAGTAAACGACCTCGCAGGAATGGTCGAGTATGACGTTCCAAGATTTGAGGTGTAATCTAAATGGTAAATTACACAAAATCGAGTGAAAACCCAGTCATTTCCTTGACCTTCAGAAGTCCTTGTTTATAGATATGTGCAAGAGTCATTGCCCCCCACCATTTAAAAATAAAAATGACTTTTTGGCCAAATGTTCTTTTTAAAAATAATTAAAGTTAGCTTTTCTTCCTTGAAATAAATCCTTCAAAAGAAATTTTTAAAAGTTGTAAGGCAAACATAATATTAAATAACTGGGTTAACCCCTATCCCCCAAAAGTCATTATCAGGACAGAAGCGGGAAGGGAAAAAGTGAAAATTCCCTTTTAATATAGTGATTAGTGATTGGCATGATTACACTTCTGAGTGTGCTGATAACCAGCAAAGCTTTAGGTCTAAAACATGTAGAAAACATCAAAGAGCCCAGAGAGCAAGTCCAACGCCTCTTAGCATCTTGGGATCCGTTTGCTTTACAGATGTCCAAGGGGGGCTCATCGGGGACATTTGGTTAGTAAAGATGAGGCACAAGAAGCCTTTGGGAGGGGCTTCCCTGGCAGTCCAGTCGTTAAGGCTTCGCCTTCCAAAGCAGGGGGGTTTGGGTTCAAGCCCTTGTTGAGGAGCTAACATCCCACATGCTTCTAGGCCAAAAAACCGAAACATAAGAAGAAACAGTATTGTAACAAATTTAACAAAGACTTTAAAAATGGTCCACGTCAAAAAAAGTCTTAAAAAAAAGAAAGAAAAGAAGCCTTTGGGAAACTGCTTTCTGCTTCAAGCTGCTGACCTGTGGGCCCCTCCTCACCTTCCGTCCCAGCAGGGTTATAAACAGCTGTGCTGTTGGGAGAGGCACACAGAGTTCCCTCTGCTGGACCGAGGACACACCGCACACCAGCGCTGGAGGGGGTGAGAAAGGGGAACTGGTTACTCAATAGGTTAGACAAAGAATGTGACCCAGAAATTTCATTAAGACACTCAGACCCCAAAGAGTAGGAAATAGATGTTCAAACAAAAACTTGTACACAAATGTTCACAGCAGCCCTATTCATAACAGCCCAAAGGTAGAAACACCCCAAATATAGATCAGAAGTTGAATGGATAAGCGAAATGTTTTTATATATTTGAATATTATTCAACCATATAAAGGCTGCGTATGCTACAATGTGGGTTGCACTGAAAATACTATGCGAAGTGAAAAAAGCCACAAAAGGTCACATATTATGAGTCTATTTATATAAAGTGTCTAGAAGAAGCATATCCATGGGGATAGAAAGCAGATTAGTGGTCCCCAGAGGCTGGGGGTGGGGAAGGGGATGCGCAGTGACTACCTAATGGGTATGGGTTTCCCTGGGAGTGATGAAAGTGTGGAACTAGAGAGTCGTCCTATTTACACAACTTTGTGAAGTGTTAAGTACCACTGAACTGTATACTTTAACATGGTTACTATGGTGAATCTTATGTGAATTTTATATTTTATAATAAAATGATGGGGAACCAGAAAAGAAATGATTTTTTAAAATCAATTTTTAAAATTGTGTTAAATAACCTAAAACTAAGATCATGGCATCCGGTCCCATCACTTCATGGCAAATAGATGGGGAAACAGTGGAAACAGTGTCAGACTTCATGTTTTTGGGCTCCAAAATCACTGCAGATGGTGAATGCAGCCATGAAATTAAAAGACGCTTACTCCTTGGAAGGAAAGTTGTGACCAACCTAGACAGCATATTAAAAAGCAGAGACATTACTTTGCCAGCAAAGATCCGTCTAGTCAAGGCTATGGTGTTTCCAGTGGTCATGTATGGATGTGAGAGTTGGACTGTGAAGAAAGCTGAGTGCCAAAGAATTGATGCTTTTGAACTGTGGTGTTGGAGAAGACTCTTGAGAGTCCCTTGGACTGCAAGGAGATCCAACCAGTCCATCCTAAAAGAGATCAGTCCTGGGTATTCATTGGAAGGACTGATGTTGAAGCTGAAACTCCAATACTTTGGCCACCTGATGCAAAGAGTTGACTCACTGGAAAGACCCTGATGCTGGGAAAGATTGAAGGCAAAAGGAGAAGGGAACAACAGAGGATGAGATGGTTGCATGGCATCACCAACTCAATGGACATGAGTTTGGGTAAACTCTGGGAGTTGGTGATGGACAGGGAGCCCTGGCGTGCTGCAGTTCATGGAGTTGCAAAGAGCCGGACACAATCGAGCCACTGAATTGAACTGAACTGAACCTAAAACTTACCGTCTTAACCATCTTTAAGTGTACAGTTCAGTAACATTAACTACATTCACATTGTTTGGCCACCATCACCACCATCCAGCTCCAGAAGAACTCTATCTTGTAAAACCGAAATTCTCTACCCATTCACCACTAACCCCTGCCAAATCCCTCTTCCAGCCCCGGCAGCCTCCATTCTATTTTATGTCTCCATGAATCTGAGTTCTTTCCTGTAAATGGAATCATACAGCATTTGTCCTTTTGTGACTGGCTTATCTCACTTAGCATAACCACCACCCATGTTGTTGCACATATAAGAAATCCCTTCCTTTTGAAGGCTGAACAATATTCCACCGTAAACATAGACCACATGTGTTCATCTATTCATCTAGCCCGGACATTTAGGTTGCTTCCTACCTTTTGGTTATTGTGAATAAGAAAGAAAGGCCTTTTGAATGAGCTCATCTTTAAATGCTTAACCCTATCTTCTATTCTACTTCCCTGGGCCAGAGCTCCTCTTTTCTGTGTGGGTGTTTACAACACCCTCAACATGGGTCTCCAGGTATCTGCCTTTGCCCCCTACCACCTGAATTCTCAGCATGGCAGCTGGGGTCCCAATCAATGAAGCCAGAGCACATCCCTCATCTGCTCAGCCCTCCAAGGCTCCAACTGCACTCAGATCAAAAGTAAAAGTCTTCTCGAGGAGCCAAAGTGCTCAGGATGGGGGCCCACGACTTCGCTGGCTCTTCCCCCCAGGTAGTCTGCGCTGCTCACACTGATGCTGCTGAGCATCCCTGGACCACACCAGGTCTTCAAAGTCGCTATTCCTTCTGCTGGGAGTGCTGGTCCTGCAGGCAGTCATGGCTCATTCCACACCCTCCTGGTATGTCTTCAGTGAGGTCTCCCTGCCACCAGCCCCTATGAGTGAATGCACATACACATACGTACACACACACACACACACACACACACACACAAACACACACACACACATTCTCTCTCTCTCTGCCCTTATGCTGTTTTCTGTTTTCTCTTTAGTATTTACTGCCAGAGATGCTACTGGGTTGGCCAAAAAGTTCGTTTGGGTTCTTCTGTATGATGTCATGGAAAAACTCGAAAGAACTTTTTCGCCACCCCAACACATACCTCACTAGCGTGTCATCTGTCACCCCTCGTCATTAAGTATAAGCTCCTTGAGCACAGGGTTGGCTTGTTTTGTCCTCTGTTTCCCCAGCAAGAACGGTGCAAAGCACACAGTATGAGCTTGATGAAGGCTTGCTGAGCACATGTAAAGACCTGTCCTCCTGGACAGCACTTACTTTTCAGAGAAGAGCAGGCATTTCTGAGCATGTAGTTTCCCTTTTACATGCAGCTCCCAGTCCTAGGCCAGAAGGAGAGAAAAATGACTGAAGTAGAACTGAGTCCACGGGAAGGCAATGGATGAGTGCGGGCTTCGTCCTAAACACAGGGAGCACAGAGCACCCAGTCGCTGGACAAACCCCGCAGGCGCATCTCCCGCCCTTCCTCCCCCACCATCCAGGCACCTCCCTCCCCCCTCCTGCCGCCCTACCCAGCCCTCACCCCACCAGCATCCACCTGCATATCCCAAGTCTAGCTCAGACAGGAGCCTAGAGTCACAAGTCTGATGCCCTCTTCCCCTCTCAGTGGGCCCTTGGTCCCACCGATGCATTTCTACAGGAGAAGCTGGCAGGTGGAAAGCCCTAGAAAAGGCTCAATCCTCCATTACCTCCCATATTAGCCAGACCCCCTCCAGAGACGGGAGGTGAGAAGGTATGTCCCACCGGAGTGACTGGGATGCATTTGGATGACATGACCCAGCAGAGGTAAAAGACACACCGTGGTGGAATGCCCGCTAAACAGGGATTATTGTGCTCTGCAGACGGGACAAGAGACAAGAGGCTGTACAGCTCAGTGCTTAAGAGGCACAGGCTCTGGGAGGGTCAGACCCATGTCTGAATCTCCACCCCACCACTTTCTGACTATGGGGTCCTGGACAAATCATTTCATCTCTCTGGGCCTCAGTCTTTGCATCTGTAAAATGGGTATAATAATAGTGTCTCTCTTGGAGAGTTATTGCCGACACAGACAAAGAATATGCTAACTGTAATTATTATTGCTTTGGAATATTTTACTGCGTCAGCAATACATTTTAGGGGGAAATTTATACTACCATGGGCTTTTGTCTGCAGGGGCTCAAAGCACTTTCTAACCGCTGGAAAGGTGTCATGAGGCTCTACCTCCGTTCTGCAGATGGAGAAGCTGAGGCCCCTCTATAATAATCTGTCTAGGTCCCATCTGAGAATGACTTACTTGTCTGACTCAAAATTCTACTAAGTTTTTCTCCATTTGTACTCAGTACAATGTATGTTGTCAAGGAACATAGACTCTCAAGCTTCCTGGTGCTCTACAGAGAAAGGCCCTTTTCAAGGAGGCAGAGGCTCTAATTCCTGAGTTCCTTTTCCATAACCCAGGTTGAGTCCCTTGATCCCCTCTCACCTTGACTCTCTCATCTATAAATACAAGTAAGACTCTCTTACTTGCCTTAAAACAAGAGATTGGCCCTGATACATTTCTGAAATTCCTGTTGGTTCTAATACCAAGGATTTTAATCAAGGGTAGCTGTGGCAAGATCCTGTCACCCATCCCCCAAGTGTCACAGTTCCTGGCCTGTGAATAGCAAGGGCTGGGTTGTGGTGGCCGGCTCCCCCAGGCTCCAGCTGGAGCTCCGAGCAGGTCTCAGATGACTCACCTTCAGATCAAACACCTTCTTGTCACAGATGCTACAGACGTGTGGCAGGTGGAGGGGGGCCACACCATGGAAGTCATTCAGCTCATGCGCTTGCAGGGGCCGCAGGGACAGCACTGCCTGCTCCTCCTTGGCCCGCCTCCGGGCTCCGCTGAAGCCCTGTTTGCTGTTGTTGAGCCGACCCCCAAAGGAAGGAGGGGTCCTGTCTGGTGTGGGCTCCTCGGGGTCATACAGCTCATAGGGCTGGCCAGGGGGTGGGGGCCACAGGCTGGGGGCTGCTGCAAGATCAGGCTTGCTCTGGCCAGAGAACCCATGGGGGCTCTCCCACTGGCTGTTTGGACCCTGCAGCAGGGGACCCACCTCGCCTTTCAAGGCCCCGGCTGGCTCAGCCACAAATCCACCTGCCACCTGCGACCCTTGGGCACTGGGTCCGTAGAAGTCCTTGGGAAAGGCAGCCTGGCCATCTTGCCCTGAGTGGCTATAGTGCCCTTCGTAGGTCACGCTGCCCGAGGTAGCAGCTGAGGCTGGCAGGAAGCCAGGCTGACCGTCGGTTTCAGAGCCATATGCCTGGCCAGAGTTGGCTTTGCCATATTCATAGAACCCTGCAGCCGTGGGCGCGGGCCCAGTTTTTCCAAGGCCCAGGATGACCGCTGGCTGGGCGGGGGTCTGAGGCATGAAGGGGTGCATCACCATGGCGTTGGGCTGCTGGCTGGGAAGGCTCACCGTGGGCCCTGGGCCTCGCGTCTGGCCAGGGGGTGAGAAGGCAAATGCATTAGAGGGAAAGCGGGTGCTGGGCACGGTGGCTGCGTGTTGGGGCACCCCGGTGTGGCCGTGGGGGGCGCTGATCATGGATGGATGCCGCAGCTGGTTGAAGAGAGGCTGGGACATGGCCACTTTGGAGAGGACTTGGTTGAGGACCGTGGCGGCCGCGGTGTTGTTGGTGACGGCTGTCTGTGCCAGCTTCAACCGGTGGAGGGTGAGCTGAGCCTGCAGCTGGGCCAGCTGGAGGCTGGCGGGCGAAGGAAGCAGCGGGTTCGGGTTACTGACCGAGAACGGGGTCTTGTCCAGGAGCTTGGCGGCACTGCGAGGAGACAAAGGGCTAGATGCACGGCTGCTTTCCACCTGGCAGGCAACGGGCTACTTGTTTGCTGTCTGTGGTCCCCCCTCCCATACAAACAAGACCTTCCACACAGGCCCCACGTATGATCCAGTCTGCAAAAACCTGTGCTCATACACATCAGTGAAATAATCTTTTAAATTCCAATAGGTGGCTCAGACAGTAAAGAATCTGCCTGCAGTACAGGAGACCCAGGTTCAATCCCTGGGTCAGGAAGATCCCCTAGAGAAGGGAATGGCTACCCACTCCATTCCTCTTGCCTGGGAAAAGCCCTGGCAGAGGAGCCTGGTGGGTTATAGTCCACAGGGTGGCAAAGACACAACTGAGCGACTAACACATACAGAAAAATTCTTATAAGGTATAATGTTCAAACTCACTGGTAATCAAAGAGATAAAGTTAAACCATTAGAAACAAGTATTTGCTGACCGAAGTAGCAAATACACACACACACACATAAATGACAGTGCTCAGTGCTGGTGAGATAAAGTGGAATGGACACAAGATCAGTGATAATCTAAACTCGTGCAACTTTGCCCAAAGGTAGTCTGGCAACAGGCGCTCATTACAGCCATATTCTTCGACCCAATAATTCAATCCTATAAATATGCCCGAAGAAAACAAGCTAAAATGCAGACAAAACTTGATACGCAAAGATGTTTAATAAAACTACATTATTTAAGAGTCCAGTGTTGAAAGTTACAAATATCCGATAACAGCAGGGAGGTGAGTTTTAAAGCGAGTAAATTATAATACATTGGCAGAATGAAATGTTCAGTAAGCATTCACTACTGGTGCAAGAATTTCCATTGTGTTATGCAATATTTAAGACATTCAAAGAAGTCTTCCCATCATCAAGTTTAAGATAGAAGATATTCCACCACACTAAGTCCTCCTTGGGCATCTGCCCTCTCCATCCTCACCCCACCTTCATCTTTGCCAGTGACAGACATCATCTTGAATTTGGTCAGGTCATACTTTACAAAGAAAAAAAATGGTGACAAGAGAAAATCCATCTACTCTAATGTTAAGTGAAAAAAGTAGTCTTCAAAATTACACACAGAATGAATTGTGTGTGAATATTTGTGCCAAACACATTTTTATCCTTGTCCTCACTTCGCATCCAAAAGCAACGAGACTCATGTGCCCTTCAGTCCATTCTGAAACCCAACTAGCAAAAGAAATTTAAAAAATTACAAGGGAAGAACCTGAATTTTCGATCACAGGCGGCGGTGGGCTCTCACAGAATCTTATTGCGGGGGTGTCTGTCTGACACGTGCCTTTCACGGACTTCTGTTGTTGGTTACGGTATTTTCTAGACCAAAAATCAGGACCTGTGAACTGAAAAGGGAACAGACATTCCCTTTCATGGTATATGTGGTTACCGTTGTCAGGGCCGTTTTATAAGACCCTATATTTCCTGGTCTTAAACTCCCCTTCTGGGGAGTGAGTGCAATCAGGAAATGTGTTCGGGATGTTGATAAACTGGAATTCTCAGGACATCTTAATGGGAAGAATGGAACTGTTCAATTGAGATTGGGGTTATCATGGATATACATTCAGCATGCCTACAGAAGTGTGGGGGCGAAACTGAAAAGTTGGGACCATTTAACAAGGTGTCCACTGTTTAACAAGGCTTTGTACAGTGCAAGTCTGATGATAATGAAACAAAGGGGAAGGGCCAGAGGGTAGGCATAGGCAAGGAAAGAGAGAGAGGTGGTTGGCCTGTCACACCTCTCCCACTTTGGATTGGTGCTCTGTACTGGTCTGAGAGAATGAGCACAGGCAGGCTGGGGAGGCAGGTGAGGGGGGAGGTTCTTCACATTTACTGCGACGCCATGTGCCCAGTGCTTGTCTGTGCTGTCTCACTGGACCTCTCCATGAGTCCTGTGGGGTGGGTAGTGTTATGTGCTGTGATAAGTCACTGCAGCTGTGTTCTAGGCTTTGCGATCCTATGGACTGTAGCCCGCCAGGCTCCTCTGTCCATGAGATTCTCCAGGCAAGAATACTGGGTTGCCATGCCCTCCTCCAGGGGAATCTTCCCAACCCAGGGATCGAACTTAGGTCTCCCACATTGCAGGCCGATTCTTTACCATCTGAGTCACCATTCCTTCTCCAGGGGATCTTCCCGATCCAGGGATTGAACCCACATCTCTTAGGTCTCCTGCACTGGCAGGCTTTTTTTTTTTTTTAACCACTAGCACCACTTGGGGAGCCCAGGGGGTAGGTAACTTCATCCCAGTTTTGCAGGGCAAGAACCTATAGCTCAAAGAGACTAGGTGACCTACTTAACAAATGCCCATTGTTGGTGAGTACAGACCAAGGAGTCAGGGTTTCCAAAGAAGAGAAAGGGCACAGTACTCTTCATGGGCTGCTTCACTGTTTTGTTCAAAGTGAGTTCTCAGAACATTAGGCACCTCCACATTCAAATTCAAGCACAAAACACATCTCAGAGCCAGACAAAAACAGATCTGGCTTACTCTTTCTCATTCTATGAGAAATCAAGTATTTGCTGTAAGTCATTAAAGAGACAGGATGTTCCCTCAGGCAGCAGCCTTGCTGTGCTCCAAGGACAGAACAGGCTGGTTGCATGTTAAGATACTACAGGGTTGCGGGGAGGGGTTGAGGTTAAAATTGGTGACAGATCTCTTCTCCTTGGTTGCAGCCAAGCCTTGGTGGCCCCACTGTGGCTCAGGCACACATCATGGCAGCAGCAGAGTTGGAGAGGTACTAACTGTCTACGTAGGCGAGAATGTGAAAGGCACAGGAGGATGGTGTAGAGGCTGGTGATAGATTTCTACTTGTGTAGTATTAAGTGGCTGAGCTTTAGAGGAGCAATTAAGCTTAACTCAAAACCCTGCCCACACAGGGCCAACCCTTGCTACCAGGTCTGTACCCGATGCAGCCTGTCCTTGCTAACAAGGCGATAATGAGGTGCCAACTTGGTTTCCATGATGAGAGTAAGACAAGGTTGGTTTTGTTTTTCCCAGAGAAGTCAGCTGTATTTTCTAAAACTGTGTTCTGGGCTGGAGGGAGCTCTCGCTGGAGATTCCCCTTTGCCTCTGAAAGGACATGTGGGGAAGAGCTGTCTTTCCAACAGGGAGAGCCAACCTCGCTGGGTATTTGTAGGTTAGCCATGGGAAACGAGTGCTTTCCTGAGGATGGCCCAGGTTACAGAAGTCTACCCATTCACATGCAGCAGAAATTAAGAAGACCGACTAGATTTTCTTCTCGACTTCCGCTTTGCCTGGCAAATTGGTCCCCAACTTGAATCAACCTTGAGTAGAAGTGGTTTCATAAGAATCATCAGAATCAGATACCCTTTTGAACCAAAGACCCTTAGATGAAAAAGAAATGACACACCATCCTACTTTTAAAAAGTCTTAAAATTCTCAGCCTATCAGAGTTAGTAACTTAGAATTCAGGTGCAGGGCCTTCTCTGGTGGTCCAGTGGTTAAGACTCTGTGTTCCTACTGCAGGGGACACAGGTTCGATCCCTGGTTGGGAACTAAGATCCTGCAGGCCACAAGGTGCAGCCAAAACAAATTGCAAATAAAAATAAATTAAAAAATAAAATTCGGATGTGTATAACAATCAAACTTGTAAGCCAAAAACTGGGGCACATGGTCTGAAACTCTAAAGGACAGAACTGATGTCAACCTCCTGTCTGCCTCCCACCTCAGTTTGTCACTGTTGCATCACTGCCCTGTATTGAAAGTAACTGCTTATGTGCCTTTCACCCTCCATTCGACATAAGCTCCACCAGGGAAGGGAGCATTTCTCAGAGATTCTCACATTTTCTAGGCACACTTGCTTAAACTTGGTGGGCACTTGGTAGCTGCCATGAACAGAATGAAGAAGGAAGACAATGGATGAATTAAAGGAAGGGGAATCTAAATAGAGGCAGAAAGCAAATGGATTTTGCTGTTGTATACAGCTTGAACTTCTCTCAGGTACAGTCACCAGAGCAGGAGTTCCAATACACTCTCTCCCTGTCCAAATCTAGGTTTGTGTGCTTGTTTTTTTTTCAAATGAAGTGTTTTTTTATTTTTATTTATTTGGCTGTGCTATGTGGCATGCAGAATCTTAGTTCCCTGACCAGGGATCAAACCTATGCCCTTTGGAGTGGAAGTGTGGAGTCTCAACCACTGGGCCACCAGGGAAGTCCCCAAATCTACATTTTGAAGTCAAATGGACAATCCCTGTGGTAGGCTGAATAATGAACATCCCAAATATCTCTACACCCTAATCCCCAGAAGCTGTGAATCTTACCTAACATAGTAAAGGGGACTCTGTAGATGCGATTAAGAATCTTGAGGTGAGAGGTTATCCTGGATTATCTGAGCTGGCCCAATGTAATCACAGCAGTCCTTATAAAATAGAGGTAGGAGGACTAGAGTCAGAGAGAGAAGATATAAGGATGCAAGCAGAGTCAGAGAGGAGAAAAGATGCTATGCTGCTGGCTTCAAAGACAGAGAAAGGGGCCATGAGCCAATGAAATGCCAAGTGGTCTCTAGAAATTGGAAAAGACAAGGAAATAAAATTTCCCCTAGAGGCTCCAGTAGAAACCAGCCCTGCTGACACCTTGACTTTGGTCCCATGAGACTGACTTTAGACTTCCAACTCTCAGAAGTGTAAGAAATTTGTATTGTTGGAAGCTACAAATTTGTGGTAACATGTTACAGACACAATAGGAAATTAAAACAATCCACCAAGAATGTGAGGTGCAAAAGAGGCTTCCACACAGAGAGGCGGGGGTGGGGATGGGGACATTGGCTGGATTTGTTGGTATGAACGCTTGCCACAGCAGTCCTGGGGAGTATCGCCATCTGACCCAGGATCTGAAGACCCTCTGGGAACTTAGCCAGGAGCCAAAACAACACAGAGGTCTCTTCCTTTTCCAAGTCAGATTTCTCTAAACAGCTGGAGCAATGGCACCCTGGGAAAGCTTAGAACTGCAGACCCTTAGGGAGACTCATCTACCCCTCTAGTCAACAAAGAAAGTGACTTGCCCAAAGCCACACAAAACCCATCTAATCAGAACCCAGAGCTTTCAAGCCAGCTTCTAGTGGCTGACAGAACAGCCTTGCCTCCAAAAGTCTTAAATTTCAGAACTATTTCATCACCAAATCATCATCTCCATCCATATTTCTCTGTGGTCCTCCTCTTTGTTCAGTGAGATGCTGACTCCCTGCCATAGGCAAGCACTTGCTGACCCCTGGAGAGAGGTGGAGATGCAGGCCTTTCTGGAACCCGTCAGCTCCAGTGATGACAGCAAGGACGCCCTCTTGTCTGGGGAGTGGGTGGGGAGCACGGTTCTATGCCTCTGCCACTTCCTCTCTTCAATGTTGTGCAGCAGCTCTGTCTACAGTCACATGGTCAAACCTGAGATCTGGGGAGGGAGGGAGAGCAGCGCAGTCAGGCACAGAACCTGGGCACCTGGCACAGAGCTAGAGTGCCTACCACACAGCCCCACGGAGGGCCGGTCCACTCTCGGCACAGCCACTTGGGTTCATTCAGGTCTCAACAAGGCTCACTGTCCCCAGAGCTGAGGTTTCCTTTCCTTTCCAGAGCCATTCATTGTAACAAAGAACTCACAGTGCACAATTAACATCCAGAACTTTGGTTCCCTACTCTCTTGGAAGGTTGGTTGTTTCTCCCAATTAAAGCAGCATTTCTCTAATTAATTTAAAAAATAAAATACAATGTAAAGGAGAACAAGTTTCCTTTATAAGCTGGGAGATTTAGGAGCTCCAGATGAAAACTGTTTCTGATGATTTAATTCCATACTGTCGAAAGGATGTGCAACATATTGCATCTCCCAGGGCAGCCAACAGCTGTCTCCAACACTCACTCTTTGCCCCAAAGCTCTTCCACATTTTATGCTGAGTACCCAGCAGGATGTGATGATGGATTAATATTTGAGCACAGTAACTGAGGCACTCTTTCCTCAGTTCAAGTCGGGGTGCTGGAAATTCAGCAAGTTTTTGTGATATAATCCATCCTGTTCTGAAAGGAAAGGATAGTGTTCAGGACACAGGGGCTGCAGAGCCTCTGCTCTGAAACAAATTCCAGCAGAGGGGTCAACAGGACATGGACGAGTTCGATTCAACCAGAATGGATTGAGCACCTATTATGTGCCAGGCAAAGTTGCTAGAGATGGAAAAAGAGAAACGTCCTGAGACCATAGGGGAGACAGATCAGTGCAGAGAAGATGAATATTCCCACGGAGGTAAGCACAAAACAGCAAGGCAGGCAAGGAAGTGGTTCAAGCCTTAGATGTCTCAGAGCAATGTAACAAATGAAACAAAAGACCAACTCAAGGGCTGTCCCTGAACTCTGAACAAAACCTTTGAAACAGTCTGGGTTTATTAATCCACCCACATGTGCAAAGATGCATCAGCTGTTGGTGAAAGGCAGTTGTAGGGTGAGTTGTGGTCAGAGACCAGCTTCCAAGTACCTGTTCCTGGTGGTGTGATGGGGTAAGTGAAGTCAAGTGTGGGTGGCTCAGTCATGTCCGACCCTGAGACCCCATGGACTGTAGCCCACCAGGCTCCTCTGTCCATGGAATTCTACCGGCAAGAATACTAGAGTGGGTTGCCATGCCCTTCTGCAGAGGATCTTCCCAACTCAAGGATCAAATCCGGTCTCCTGCATTGCAAGCAGACTCTTTACTGTCTGAGCCCTCTGGGAAGCCACAGATGAATTGCTGTAGAGGAAAACAAGCCCTGGGTGGGCGCGAACCACCAACCTTTTGGTTAACGGCTGAATGCGCAAATCGATCATGCCACAGAGACATATGATGGGGGGAAATCACTTAATTTTTTCCAACCCTCAGGATTTTCTCATTTATAAAATGGGAATCGTAATGTCTACCCAATATGAACCAGCCAGTCAGAGCCCCCAGCCACCGTGACTGACTCGGGAACAGACACTCCCAGGTGCTACTGGAGCCATTAAGAGACAGGCCCTCGTCACCGTGTCAGGCCATGCCTGGGTTGCTAAACTGGCTGAATTTAAGCTACCGCTTAAGGAGAGGCTGCCTGAGAATAAAGCTAACCCACAGACACTGGCCTGGAGGAGATAGGCCAGTCCACTCTGGGAGTCACCTTGAGCCGGCTTCCCCTGAACCTGCTTGGACTTTTCTTTCCATGAACCAATGTATTTCCTTTAGGTGCTTTATAAAAATAATAAGGTAAAAAGAAAAGCAGCCTACTAGAACCATCTGCAAGGAATCTGGCTGGTTCCCTCCGTGGTCCCACATCGAATCAAGAGTCCCCTGTCACTCTCCAGCTTCCTCAGCTGGAGGCGAGGGGTCACTCAAGGAAAGTTCAGGCGGTCACTTTGGTGTGAGTATCTGCTGACCAAAGAGGCCTGTTTCTTGGAGATTCAGGAAGCAGAATGCTCCCCCCCATCCTGAGTGGACTAAGAGCCCTGCACTGTGATCACGAAGTGTGAATAGAGTGCCAGGGGAGAGTCCCCACAAGAGTAGGGACCCAACTTCCTACAGGTTTGGAGACCCAATGCTGACCACACAGACGCTCCTATGAGAGGGGACAGAATGTCTTGGCCCTCACCTGGGAGAGTTTCTAAGCAACGCCTTTCGATTCTCAGCACCTAACAAGCCAATTTTGCTGTACTGAGAACTGGCTTTATTATGCCAGACACTCATTATCCCCCAGGAGAAAAAGTTCTTTATTACAGATACAGTTCTCTGGTCTCCTTTCACTTGGAGGGGAGGTGAGTGTACAATGAGTACATATTGGGTGTGGGCTGCCCTTTACGAACCGGGGTAGGAACCAAAGGATCCAGCCCTAACTCAGCACTTATCAGCTGCATCACAGTGGACAACAGACTCTCTGAGCCTCAGTGTCCTCAACCATGAAAAGAGAAGTTACAGTCTTTCCTCATTTACATCATGAGGGTTGATTTGGAGGGAATGACGCTGAAGCTGAAAGTCCAGTACTTTGGCTACCTCATGAGATGAGTTGACTCATTGGAAACAACTCTGATGCTGGGAGGGATTGGGGGCAGGAGGAGAAGGGGATGACAGAGGATGAGATGGCTGGATGGCATCACTGACTTGATGGACGCGAGTCTGAGTGAACTCCGGGAGTTGGTGATGGACAGGGAGGCCTGGTGTGCTATGATTCATGGAGTCACAAAGAGTCGGACACGACTGAGCGAATGAACTGAACTGAAGGAGAAGGCAATGGCACCCCACTCCAGTACTCTTGCCTGGCAAATCCCATGGATGGAGGAGCTTGGTGGGCTGCAGTCCATGGGGTTGCAAAGAGTCGGACATGACTAAGCGACTTCTTTCACTTTTCACTTTCATGCATTGGAGAAGGAAATGGCAACCCACTCCAGTGTTCTTGCCTGGAGAACCCCAGGGATGGTGGAGCCTGGTGGGCTGCCATCTCTGGGGTCGCACAGGGTCGGACACGACTGAAGCGACTTAGCAGCAGCAGCAAGGAGTTGTCAGAACACTCTGTAAATTATTTGGCACTTACAGATGTAAAGGCGTGGCACTGGCCAGAGATTATTGGAAAGAGAACATCTTTTGTGTGATCACAACATATTCTTCCTTTTCAGAAAACATTCCTTTACAGAGGAAGTGATATTTATCACTCACATCCATGGAGATAACCTCGTTGCCACTAAGATTCAGAGTAGAAAGAGGTAAAATTGATTCAGCCATATTAATGGAGTACATGTTGGGGTGTACCAAGGGCTGAACCATACCAAGGGCTTCCCTGATAGCTCAGTTGGTAAAGAATCCACCTGCAGTGCAGGAGACACCGATTCGATTCCTGGGTCGGGAAAATCGTCTGGAAAAGGGATAGGCTACCCACTCCAGTATTCTTGGGCTTCCCTGGTAACTCAGCTGGTAAAGAATCTGCCTGCAATGCAGGAGACCTGGGTTCAATCCCTGGGTTGGGAAGATACCCTGGAGAAGGGAAAGGCTACCCACTCTAGTATTCTGGCCTGGAGAATTCCATGAACTGTATAATCCATGGGGTCACAAACAGCCGGACACGACTGAGCGACTTTCACTTTCAACCATACCAATGAGATTGCGCTCTGCATCGCATATGGCAGGTAGGGATGTAAAGAGCATTGCCCAGAGGCTAAGGGCACAGGTTTCAGAGTTTGTATCAACTTGGATAAGAATTTCAGTTTGCCACATATCAGCTAGTGACTGTGGGCAAATATTTATTTTCTCTCAGCCTCAGTTCTCATTGTTAAAGTAAAGATGGTTATGTCTAAGCTATAGGTTTGTTCTGAGAGTTAAACGACAGGGTAGACATAAACTGTTCTGCACAGCTCCTACACACAGTAAGCAGCCACCAAACCAACGCAGCAGGGACCAGCACCACTACTAGTCTTGTTACCACTGTTGTTACCATAACTCATGTAACTATCGTCACCAGCATCATAGTCATCATCAGGGCAAATGGCAGGTGAGCTCTGCCAAGGCAGAGAGGACGAATCTTCCTTAGAGACAGGTAGAGATAGATTAAAAGAAAACATAAAGAGATGTAAACACTGAGGAAAAAAAAAGAATTTACAAAGTAAATGCAGACGTGTGCTGAGAGAGGAATAGCAAGCGGGGGGACTGAGACCTGGAGAAAACACAGAGAGTTAATCACAGCTGCTTGGTGAACTGGATAAGTAGTCAATAATAGATTTAAAAGCTGTAAGACAACACAAGGACGCAGCTGAAGTGTAGTGGTACAAATGTGTGTGAACTCACACCAAGTTTTTCCCTGGTAATGTTCGTCCATCCAGAAGTAGAAGCCAAGAACTGAAGTCCAGAGCACAACGGTACCTTTGTCAACCAGACCAGTCACATTTTCAGTAAGCACCATACCTTCCACAATAAACAATCAGGAATTTAAATTCACTTCCAGTTCAACTCATCTCCCTTTCCAGGCCACAGTGAATATTCCATTTCTTCTTAAGTGCTAAGATACAAAATATAATCCAGATGAGAGAGCTCATGACAAGAGAATGTTTTCCCAGGTTTGCTCACAGCTTACAGAGCAACCAAATCAAATCAAGAGCAATGGTCAGGGTCAGGGACAGGCTTTCCATTGCTTCCTGGAAGTGGAACCTCAAATCACAAGCTCTCAACTCTGCTATAACACTCTCAGAAGCTAGGTCAGGATGTGACCCTTAGGAACAGCCCCTAAATGTCAGGTTACAAAGATGACAATGATGAGACCACAGTAATATTGGGGCAGAATTCCAAACTGCAACTAATTATCACAAACGTAAGAGCAAGAGATCTCAGAGGTCATTGAGTTGAACCCACTCATTCTACAGAGGAAAAAAGTGAAACCTAAAATAGTTGGTATATGTGTAAGTTCACCCAAGAGAGGAGAGCGGAGGCTGGAACCCAGTCTTCCTCCTCATTCTTTGGGGCTAATGCAGCCACTGTGGTGGATGTATCCCCATCAACATGCATCAGGGGAGTCTTCTTTGTGGGAGAAGAGTGAGATCACACACTTTTTTGATAGTGCTGCCTTCCTGGTAACAATAGGGCTCCTGGATTATCACTCGAGAGGCCTCTGTGACTAATTTTGAGATGACTGGGTCCATGCTGGCATTATCCCGTGTCTGGGTTTTAGCCATGACATTATCATGTGACGATTCATATCACCATGACACATTCGTAACAGCAATCATAATCCTATTATCTCTCTTTTGTTTTGTGATTTTCAGTTGGAGTGTTAATAGATGTTTTCACCTCATTAGCTACCTGACCTCCAGGACAGTTACATGATTAGGTAAATGCGGTATGGCCATTTCTAGTTTATAGTAAGAAGACTGGAGTGAGACCAAAAAAGGTCAGATGAATCATATGAGGGCATCCAGCAAATAAGGGACTTAGCTGGGACTTGAATGAGGGTCTTTTTACGTACAACCAGTACCCTATCCCCAGTTTACACATTCATTAAAGGGAGCTTATAAAACCACATTCCTGTATCTATTTCCTTGAGTCCAGTTTGTTTTTTTTTTTTTTGGGGGGGGTGTTGTTCGTTTAAAGTTACTAAAATATAAAGCTATTTCCTTTATTTTGTGCTTTTCTCCCCAAATTTTCATAGTGTTTCATTTTACTTTTTCCAGCTTTAAAGGTACATAACTAACATATGGGGCTTCCCTGGTGGCTTAGATGGTAAAGAATCTGCCGGCAATGCAGATGACCCAGGTTCAAATTAACATACGACGTTCTATAAGTTTAGGTGCACACGTAATGATTCGATATATGTATATGACATGAAGTGATCATCACAATAAGTTTAGCTAACACAGTCAGGATGTGATTTTAAATAACACATTTGCTATCAAATCACCAGCCTTTTGGTCCATTGTACTCAGTACCACTTCAATCAGTCAGATTAAAATTCTCGGAACCTGGGGGACACGTAGTCTCGAAGGTGCAGCTAGCGATTTTATAACTGACAAGAGAGGGCCTGTCTGTCCTGCCAGAGTTATTAGAAGTGCTTGAAATGTGAAAAAGAGAACTGATAATGCAGCAGAAGCAGAGAAATGAATACACATCCTGCTAAAGTCACAACAGGAAAAGACTTCAAGCAAAGAGAGAATGAACGTCAACTTAACCACCAAGAACTAGATACTAGCTTTGGTTTTCCTTTTCTTTCCTTTGTACCAAATTTCTTTCTTTAAAATATCCTTTCTTTTATGAAATGATGGTATTGTAGGTGGTAATTTATTTTTCACATTAATATTTGTTTGAATTTTAAAACTACAAAAATCTAAAGAACATAACAAATACTTTTAATTCATTGCTCATCAATCAAAATTAACAAATACTACCATTACAGTCATTTTAAGCCCAAGTATTTTTTATCAAAAGAAAAAAAATTATACAGACAAAACTGACATCTCTTTGAGACTGCCCAGTCTAATTCCACCTTTATCTCCCCCAATAACATCCACATGTGATTTGTGTATCTATTTACCTATATATCTGTTTGTTTACCTATCTATATCTAGAAAAATTATAAAAGAGACTTTTTCTATACTTGCATGAGTTTACAGAACAGCACATAAGACATAAGGTTTCAACAATATTTCTCTTAAAGAAACAAATACATATTCTTTCAAGTTTCTTTTTACACACTGAAAATTGAAAGCAGCATGATACAGTGAAAAACTTGGTGAGCTAGAAATCAGAAGATCCAGGCCTGGACCTACAGTTACTATTTACTTCCGGTGGGATTATATATGAGTCAACGTCCTCTTTTTTTTTTTTTTTGGTAAAATGAGAAAGCTGGATGAAAGGATCTCCAAGCCTCTTCCACCTTTGAAATCTGATGACTCTAAGGTTTAATCTCCTCATCTGTCAAATGGGGATAACAACGTCTGCCTTACTAACTGTTATAAAGATCAAACATTATGTGCGAGTGTTCCGCAAAGCAGTGATGATAATAATAATATTAGTTGAATAATACTGAATATTATCATTAATACTACTCACCAAAATTAAGCTATTTTTTAGCTTCTGGGAATACTTTTAAAGAAACTATTGATACACTACTGTTGTTACATATAACTTGGTTTAGACTGACATGTTGCAGTCCAGGCAGCATGAAATAATTTAATGTCTTCTAACTGCTTTCTTGGGCAGACAGTTCTGCACAAGGACAAGCTCTCAACTCTACCCATGAAGACTGAGTAAATGAAATATCAAAAGTGCCTTGCCATAAGATGCTGTCTTCTACAAAGCAATCCATAGACAGAACCAGGCTTCCACAGTAAAGTGAAGCTCAAAGTACTTTGGGTCTGGAGTTGGTTTGCCCGAGACATAATTCTTCAGGAAATGCATGCAGAATTTCACTCATTTTGTGAAGGCTGAAATTGAGAGGGTAATTTGACTTATAGGGGTTAGGAGAGATCTTTCTGTTTTCTCAGTGACATAAGATATGGTGACCTCTCAACCCACTAACTCTTCTGGGGAACATCAGGGTCTTTGAGACGGAAAAACAAGCTCTTTGAAATGTATATTTCAGAGAATTCCCTGGCAATCCAGTTTTAGGACTCTGGGCTTTCACAGCCATGACCCAGGTTCAATCCCTGATCAAGGAACTAAGATTCTGCAAAGCCAGGGCACGTCCAAAAAAGAAAAAAAAAAATTGAAATGCATGTTTAAAAACTGTTAAACAAGTTCTCTAAGAAGCCAAATGATAATGTTTCTACATGCAAATGAAATATTTAGGGGTTTATAGGTCACTAGCCCCAGTGAAGAACAGTGTGCACATAAACATGAACGCCTTTGCACATACCGCTCCTTTCCCCTGGACTATCTCCTCCCTACTCCCCCGCACCTGGATAACCACCATCCTTCAACATGCAGCTCACATGGCACCTCCTCCAGGCAGCCCTCTCTGACTTCTGCCCCCATCCAGTGTGTGCTGGTGTCTCCTCTGTCATCCCCCATAATGCCCTGCAGTTCTATTAAGCCTCAATTACATTCCGTTCTAACTCCTACCACCCTCACTAATAATTATCTACTCAATCACTCATCTAATGTCCTCATCTAATACCCCATGGTCATTTTGAAAGCAGTAATTATGCATCCATTTCATGTCATAGAGCCTGGCACACAGTAGGTGTGTGGAACCAGTAAACACATCCACACTTGTACACACCTGCTCCGTGTGTATGTGTGCGGAGATAATAGCTGGGTATCCCATTCTCAATTTGTTTCCTGGCCAACTGTTCCATGTGCACTGCTCCAAGGCTTTGAAGATGAAGCTCCGTGGAGAATGTGGATTAGACTCAGTCTTTGAACACTGTCAAAATTATGTAAAATAACCACCATCCACATCAAGGATAGAATTCTAAAATATTCAACAAACAGACTTGTTGCCACATTTTTCCTTTTAACTAAATCTGAAGAAAATGCAATTTCAGTGTGCGATCTGAGGAGCTATGTGTCTAATCCCCACGATTCTGAGATGAAACACATGCTCCAGGAATGGTCCCTATGTTTGCTAAATTTTATTTTCAGTTTATATCACTGATTTTTTCTGGTAAATGTACAAGGAGGATTATAAAATTCAAGTTAATATTAAATCACAATAAAAGTTTAATTTTAAAGAATTTAAATTCTCACTCAATAAAGCCGGTCCTTTCCTAGAATTGCCTGACTGTTACCCTGGACATTTTAATCAGTGTAATTTAAGCTAAATACTAGGAGTCCCTATGAAACCGAAGAGGTGTTGTGGGGTATTTAGGGAGGAGGCCAAGAGAGGCAGTTTTTGTTGGTAAGTCAACCCACTTCTTGGACAGGCTCTGCCACGAATAATTGTACATCTTATTGCAATCAATTCGCCCTGCAGACCTCAGTTTTCTCATCTGTGAAATGGGAGGGTCAAATGAGACAACATTTAAAGCTCCTTTATGTTTTGTGATTTTAGGATGGTGGGTATTTTCCTAAAGCTGTTACTCATGATACACAGAAAAGTGAGGATGATCTGGCCATGGTGTAGACAGATTTTGGCCCCGAGAAATCTGAGTTTCTAGCCTCTACTGCTTCTCTAGTCCTGGGTAACTTCAGGGGCACTTAACCTTGCTTAACAGATATGTCTGTAAAATGACAAAGTGAAACCAGAGCAGTGATTTTCAGGTGTTGGGGGAAGGGGCATCAGGAAAGTTTCAAAACACAAATGCTGGGCTCACCCCCAGTTTCTATCTTAGGAGGTCTGAGTTGGGACCTGAGAATTTGTGTTTCTAACAAGTCCGGGTGATAACTGACGCTGCACTTTCAGAACCACTGAACTAGACAAGCTTGAATTGACCTTCCAACTCTAAGAATCTATGGTGGTGGGTTATAAAGAATTTAGTAACAGTTGTATTTTTTTAGGAGCCACTTCTATCTACTAATTGTGCAATACCCCAGGAAGGGGCTTCCTTTTCCATGGGGGTTTTAGACATTGCAAAAACGTGGTTATTCTTATACCTAACTTCCTTTAAGAGATTCAGTCGGTATGTTCAACAACATTTGACCTCCTGGAATCAAAATGTTCAAGGTTCACAAACCTCAGGTAATTTAGTAGACTGACTGGCTCAGTGTTATGTTATCTTTGTTGACTAGGAAGAAAGCATACCTCCATTTACACTGAGTTCAATGATGCAGAGGACAGAGGAGTCAGACTCCAGTATGTTGAAAGTTCTTTAGTCAAGCAACATCATCATTATGAGAAAGCCTACCTTCCAAACTCACCCTAGACTTAAAGTTTTTGATAAAATCATCTGTATCGCTAGATTTCAATGGTATAGCAATTACTCGGGGTGTTTTTTAGAATACTGATACTTGGGCCCCATTTCCAGAGATTCCTTTGCACCCTAGGCATTGGGATTTTTAATAGCTACCCAGGGAGGTTTCAGAGGAATCAGAAACAAAGTTTGAGGTTCACCAATCTCTAAAGGAATAGTATCAATCTGTTCTTCTTTACCTTGATCCTCACAGGCCATTTTTGTCACTACAAACAACATGACCATGTGTCTTAAATTGCACTTATGAATAAACACTGAAATTTTTATTAGCTCACAAAGGGTCACAAACACAGCGGGCAATCGATCAATATTTCTTAGCTAGACTGAAGCATCTTTCACACAATTCAAAAAATATCTTGTGTGGCAAGACTTGTCCCAAAGTATACAAATAATTTTTGCTGTAGGAAGCTGGGTGAGGTTTGCTGGCGTATTGACTCTTGCTTTTTAAATGATAAGCACCTTGAAGACATCATCCACATCCTAAAATCTTTCAAATTCCTGAGTGTCTGTCTGGCTCGGTGCCGGGCAAATTAGAGGCGGTGAACAAACACTTATTCAACTCACTTGGATTTACGATTGTCTCTAAGCCCATGGGAACGGAGACCTTAGCAGAATATGCTAAGTGATTCATTGTGGAGTATGAGGTATATATTTCCTTGTGTTCTGGGAATTTAATTCTTCTAAATTCCTTAGAGTAAATGAGAGTATTATGGATGGGACTTTATAAATACACCATATAACTATTTGTTTGAGAAAATGGAGGGAAGTTTCTGGTGCCTTAAAAAACCTTTCTGACCACAGCCGACAAAACACAGGTGCCACCCAAGGCAGAGAATATTCTATGTAGGTGACTTCTGAGTTTTGACTCTGTTTTACAAAGCTGTGGTCCTAAGAAAGTTACTGCGGAGAGAGGATGAAAGATAAAAAGCAACAACAGAGAGACAGGTCCATCTGGGTTACATGTGTGCGTGCCCTTGTAGCCATTTTCTCAGATCACCGCAAATTAAACTTGTGGTTCAGATCCAAGCAAGATTGAGAACTGCCTTGGGTGAGGCAAGTAAGAATGGTTAAAACCCAATGGCTGGCTTTTCACTCAAAACTGTTCTCCAGCCCTTTTCCCTGCCACCCCATCCATTGCTAATTAGGGGAAGCCGAGGCTTGACATGTACACAGCCCTCTATGGTAAAATTGATTATTATATTACTCTGGAAAATAAGGAAGTCATTTTGTTCAAAATATCAAATTCCACAAAATCATACGTGGCAGCTGTTAGTGTATGTGTGTGGGGGAGGGGTGAGTGTGTGAAAATATTAACCCTCTCCCCTTCAGTTTTCTGACATCTTGACGAAAAAGTGCACAAAAAGAAAGGAGGGGAAAAAAAAAAAGATTCCAATGCATGTAAGGCAGAAGCCAATAGTAAAGCTAATATCTGGATTTTTTTAACCTTAATTTTAAGGTTAAAAAAATCCCCACGATGTAAGACACATCATACACGCCATTTAACCAGAGTGTGGATTTGCTCTGACACACTTGCAAGCAGAGAACCAGTGTTCCTCTCTCAAATGCGTCCAAGCGACTTTTAATTGCATCAGATGAAGAAATGAGGTGAGTCATGTTTGGTTGTGCTTGAGCCTGCTAACAGATCATCACATCCATGTCCAGCTATGTCCCTTGAACCTCAGGACATAAGTTTATGTACTTGCTTGGGGACTGTTAATATAGTTTTGCTTTGTAATTTAAAGATATCTAAAGTTGCTGAAATGCTTATCACAGCTCCTGCAGAGGTGCTCAGGAGCGACTGGTGAGCATGCTTTTCTGGCAAAACACCCCTGCTCGTGAATCCTAACACCGCACTCCCCTCCGGTTCATGAGTCTGACTCTGCACTCAACAGACACGGGACATTTCAAATGCCTTAAAGTTCATTTTCCATCATCGACAAGTTCCAGCAATGAACACAACAAACCTCCACCTTCGGAGACCCTCATAATTCATAAGGTTTCGGGATTTCGAAAATGTCCCCTTCCATTCCCTCCGATCTGGTGACAACGCAATCTGTTTTCCCGTAGCCACGCGACTTTTCTTTATAAAAGAGTTTAGTAACCAGCGTAAAAAGAGCATCTAGACTTCCTTGACATTGGGATCGCTGATTTCACTGGGGTCATGAGGAGCTGTTTTAGGTCACATGTTACCCCTGCCGTTATGAATCATTTATTACAACTTTTTTAAACAGAAGGGGGTGGGGATCCACACAAATCGCATACTCATGCACAAATGCTTAGCGCCAAGAACATGGTCAGAAGTGCTGCCCGGACTAGAGAATTAAAAAAAAAAAAACCAAACCCTTGGTTTCCCGCTTGGGCTGGGGCAAGGTAGGATGACGTCATGCAACCTTACCTTTCTGAAAAAGACCAGGGCTCCTGGCATGGAAGGCTCACCTGAGGCCACCGAAGCCGGGAGTCATTTTGGGTGTCGCGCGTGTGCCTCCCTAGAAAATTCCAATGACATTCTACCAGCTTTCTGCATGCCAATCATGACAAGCGTCTGCTTAGACTCTCCCGAGTCTGGGAAGGGGGCAGAGGAGGGGGGACGCGAGCAAAGGAGCCAGCAAAAGAGAAGGAGCACCCCGGGCACCGCACACCCGGCTGGAAGCAGAGTCACATGCCGCCAGGAGCCATTCCTGTGGCATTACACATGCTGAGTGTAAATGGCAAACAATATCAGTCGATGTTTATACCACATGTTCTCAGCCTCTTCACATATCAATGCCCAGGCCAGCTCTACGCAGACAGGACACCTAAGACCGCTTCTGAAGGAGGGAGTCCGGTGCTAATCATGAGGCCATTTTTAATAAAATTCCAAAGCCTTCAGTTCTGGTTTACTTTCCTATTTTTTGTGGGTGGCGGTGATGAGAGTGCTCTGTTTATTTGCTTGTTTTTGACTCTGGGTCTGGTCCTGAAGAACCCCAAAAGGACCCCATAACGCCGCTTAGCAATGCAGCCGCCTCAGACAGCGCGGTCACACAGACTCCCAGCCCACAAACCTCCTGATTGGCTGGCCTCTCTTTTTAAAGCTTTTGTGAAGCAAGAGGAGATGGAGTGAAGTGACTCATCATTTCACCATCCCAAGTTGTAACTGCAAACATTTTTCAGCAGGAAGAACCGGCTGTCTTCTGCTATAAGCAAGGGCCTGTAACTGGGGGTGAATGTCCCCCAGGGTACACTGTAGACATTTTGTTTCAGAATTGGGAGCACTACTGGTATCTACTGGGCAGAGGCCAGTGATGCTGCTAAAATCCTACAATGCTCAGGACAGACCCCCAAAAAAGACTACCAGTCCAAGATGGCAATAGTGCTGGCAGCTGAGAAAATATCCACAGCTGAGTACCTCTGAAAGTCTTGCAAAAAATAAGACACCAAAAGCAGGGGGGGGGGGGGGGGGTGGAGAAGGAAGGAAAGAAGAAAAGAGAACAAAGGCAAGAAGCCCCTCTCTGTGAGGCACTGACCGGAGACCATGTCCCCTGATGGACCTGGCCTGATTACAGTTTAATTACTTAGGAAGTTGCTCACTTGTCTCCCCAGGAGTCACCATTCTCCTGCCACTTTTCCTCCTCTTCTCTTTGTAATACTTAATCAAACCCAGTAAACCTCCTCATGACTTTCGAAGTCAAATGCTGCTGCCTGCAGATGCCTCGTTGCCAGGTTAAACAGGGCTGCCATCGCCCCTTTGTCCTGTCTGGACCATCTGATGTTCATCTGTGATGCCCAGAATCCTATATAATCCCTGCTCAAAACTATTCAGGAGGGTAGGCGTTTTACAAGGTAAACCCTTCCCAAAAGAGCTTAGAAAGGCTGAGGGATGAAAGCTCATGGCGTTCTATTTGCCTGTGACTCCTAGGTGGAGATCGGGAGTGGGGGGCGATGGTCACCAGCTTCGGGAGGCTCTTCTCCACACACTCAGGGTGTGACGTTCCTGCAGCCACTGGCAAGTCGAAGTGAAGGCCACTCTTGCCTGCCTGAACAGCTGCCCACCAGAGGCCGGTCCACCGCCCACTTGCCCACTGAGCTCCCTGAGCCCGAGGGCTCCTTCTTCCTAATTTAGTCATAGCCCACAGGCTGCCCCAGGCGCCCTGGCTCTCTGCCGCCCACTCAGTCACAGACACCTAAAGGCGCCAGTCCCAGATCCTGACGCACAGGATCCGGCCAGCCTGGCCGCAGCCGCATTTCTGCTCAGGCCTGGGCCCCTCCCACGATCAACTAGTCCTCCTCAAGGTGCGAGGTGACGTCACATTTTGCCCTTCCTCTGTCTCTTGTCTCATCTTATTAGACTTGGGACTTGCTTAGGACAAGGGTTACTACAAAGTGCTCCACCACACACAGATCTAAGGCTCTGCCTTTCTCCTGCCACCAAGCCAGCGCTGACGAGTGGATGGGAAGGGCTCAGGGGCTCTGGGCTGGAAGAAGGAGGAGGCAATTCTGTCCCAGATGAAATGCTGCTGTTTATTCTGAGACTATGAGCTCCCTGAGGTGATACGATGGAAAGGGATCATTTGGCCTCTGCTCCAGGAGTGACATCCCAAAGCAGGCGGTGGAGTGACCCTCAGTGGAGGTGGGGGAGGGGGCTATCCACAGTGCGACACACTCGGCAGGCGTATACAGCCCAAGGGTGAATGGTGAAGGCAGCGGAAGATTAGGAATAGGGAGGTGGGAACACTGCTTCACGGCCCCGGCTTCATCACTGACTCAGCATGTGGCCACCAGCCCCTGCAGAGTCCTCAGAGCTCAAAACATCCAAGTGCTAAGCACCCAGGAACTTGAGGGCATAACATGTGGCCATGCAAAGTGCAGTCTATAATCTACTTACTGTGGAATGTTAATTTAAAAAAGGTTCTGTAAAAAACTAAAAATAGAATTATCATATGATCCAGCAATCTCGCTCCTGGGCATATATCCACAAGGGACAAAAACTCTAATTTGAAAAGATACAGGCACTCCAATTTTCACAGCGGCACTATTTACAACAGCCAAGACATGGAAGCAACCTATATGTCCATTGACAGATGAATGGATGAAAAAGATGGGGGAGGGGGCAGTGTGAAGAATGGAATACTACTCAGCCATAAAAAGAATGAGATACTGCCATTTGTGGCAACATGGTTGAACCCGGAGATTATCATACTGAGTGAAGTAAGTCAAACAAAGACAAAAAATATGATACCACTTCGTGGAATCTAAAAAAAAATGGTACAAATGAACTTATTTATAAAACAGAAAGAGTCACAGATATAGAAAACAAATTTAGGGTAACCAAAGGAGAAAGGGGTGGGAAGGATAAATGAGGAGTTGGGAATTAGCAGATACACACTGCTATACAAAAAAATAAACAAGCTCCTACTGTATAGCACAGAGAACTATATTCAATATCTTGTAATAAGCTATAATGGAAAGACATATAAAAGTATGTATATATATAACTGAATCACTTTGCTGTATAACAGAAACTAACACAACATTGTAAATAAACTAAAATTCAATTAAAAGTTTTTCAATTAAAAAAAAAAAGTGCACAGAATTGTATATACATTATGGTCATAGACATGTAAAAGGCAAAACAACCCTTCAGTTCAGTTCAGTCCAGTCGCTCAGTCGTGTCCGACTCTTTGCGACCCCATGAACTGCAGCATGCCAGGCCACCCTTAGGTAGAAAGAAAAAATACTATCAGAGACCAGACCACATCAAAATATTAACAAGGCAGCTGAGTTTAGATGGTGGATTCTTAGGTCATTGCTTCCTCCTTTCTCCTTGGGTAAATGTTCCAATTCTTCTTTAATAAGCACATTTATTTTTCAGGGGGAAAAAACTTAATTTTTTCAGGGACAAATGAATTCAGTTGGACAAGAATACTGCACCATCCAGCGTATAAGGACTTTTCAGTGAACTCCCTTATATTAAATTGTCCATCAAGGCTCCTGGCCATAGCAGGCACTTCTCTGTTGGAGAACCATTATGCCAGAATGTAAGGACAAGGCACTTGGAGGAGACAGGCATCCATGTTCTCTTGTGGAGGCCCAAGTGCAAGATTCAGGTGTGTTTTCACACTTGTACACCAGGAAGGCACTTGTACAAAGTAGGTGGAGGAGCCAGCACACTGTTAGGGGTCAACAAAGGCCCATTTTAGGACCTCAGACTTCTGACCAGAGAGATCAAGGTCATCGGCATGAGACCGCTTCTCGTGTGGTACACGTACACAATGTTTTATGTATATATAATGGAATATTACTCAGCCATAAAAAGGAATGAAATTGGGTCATTAGCAGAGAAGTAGAAGAATCTAGAGTCTGTCATGCCACAGTGAAGTTAAGTCAGGAAGAGAAAAACGAATGTCATACATGAATCCAAATACATGGAATCAAGAAAAACAGAACTGATGAACCTATCTGCAGGGCAGGAATAGAAAGCAGACACAGAGAACATTGTAAAGCAATTATCCTCCAATTAAAAATCAACAAAAAAGCCGAAGTCTGCAGCAGCCTCTTTCCCTTTCCCATGCAGGTCTGGGGGTGGGGAGGAGGACCTCTCAGTTAACTGCAGATGGCTAGGTAAGGCTGAAGGGGAACAACAGAGTCACAGCTCAACCCCCAGAAGCAGGCTTGGGCCCACAGACTCAGTCTCCGGCACCCTTCAGAGGGGGACTAAGTAACTGCACCTTCCACGGGGTGTGCAAGCACAATGACTAATCTGGGCCAGGCCTGGACTAGAGCTGGGCCTCCTCTAATCTGCAGCACACTGACCCTGGATGGGCTACTTCATCTCTGTGTTTGGCTGAGAATCTGGCTGGAGCCGAATCCCCACACGCACTTGAGAGGCAGAGCTGGTCCCTGTGGCATCCACTCCCTCCCCCACTCTGCCAGGATAAGCCAGAAGTTGCTTGGAATAGCCCAATTCTTGGCCAAGAGGTACAGAGGTTTCCACAGCCTAAGAGATCCCAGCACTCACACGGCATGTGAGAAAACCACTGCAAACATTCCTGGTCTTTTTTCCCCACTCCTTTCCTTTCCTATTTTCCTTTGTAACCTTTTCAACAGAAGTGGCAATTCATGGTGAATCTATTTCCAAAGACCAGTTTCTCTTTATAACCAGGACTGATTATGCCATCCTAGCTTGGGACAGGGGGTTGGAGGGAATAGCTAAGCCAGAAATGTTGGAGCCTTGGCCCCTGAGATAACTGGAAGGAAGTAAGAAGAATGCAGAATTGTCCTTGTTCAGTCTCTAAGCCATGTCCGAAACTGCAACCCCATGGACTGCAGAACATCCTTCCCTGTCCTTCTCTATCTCCCGGAGTTTGCTCAAATTCATGTCCATTGAGTCAGTGATGCCATCCAACCATCTCATCCTCTGTGGCCCCCTTCTCCTTCTGCCCTCAACCTTTCCCAGCATCAGGGTCTTTTTAAATGAGTTGGCTCTTCAAATCAGATGGCCAAAGTATTGGAGCTTTGACTTCAGCATCAGTGTTTCTAATCAATATTCAGGGTTGATATCCTTTAGGAGTGATTGGTTTGATCTCCTTGCAGTCCAAGGGACTCTCAAGAGTCTTCTCCAACACCACAATTCTAAAGCATCCATTCTTCAGTGCTCAGCCTTCTTTATGGTAGAACTCTCACATCCATACATGACTACTGGAAAAAACACAGCTTTGACTATTCGGACCTTTGTTGGCAAAATGATATCTCTGTTTTTTAATATGCTGTCTAGGTTTGTCATAGCTTTCCTTCCAAGGAGCAAGTGTCTTAATTTTATGGCTGCAGTCACTGTCTACAGTGATTTTGGAGCCCAAGAAAACAAAAATCTGTCACTATTTTCACTTTTTCCCCTGCTGTTTGCCATAAAGTGATGGGACTGGATGTATGATCTTAGTATTTTGAATGTTGAGTTTTACGTCAGCTTTTTCATGCTCCTCTTTCACCTCATCACCTCTCTAAAGAGGCTCTTTAGAGACCCCCTTAAAAGAAAATTTGTAGAGGTTCCAGCCTCTCATTACAAAAAGGTTCAAGGAAAGAACAAACACAGGATTCGTTCCCAGAATGAACAAGCAAGATCTATGTAACGGCTACATCCTGCAAGACAAAGGCCAGCCCTGCCTGTGAGCAGAGGAAACCAGTCAAGAGTTGTGAGTCAGACGATGTAGGAATGAGCCCTTCCTAGGAAAGGAAGTAGGTTCTTTGTTGGGCAGAGGCTTTTCGTTCTCATCTGGTTAACTGTTGTTCCTCTGTAGGTTCTCCAGGGGCTCACAAAACAGAGGCAGGAAGCAATTGTAAGTTTTCCAGATCTGCTCTTTGAAGACTGGGCCCAGCTTCCAGAGCAGATCCCATGCTGGGTTTTCTGGGGCCCCATGTCCTCAGGACCTTTGCAAGGCCTCTCCTTGCAAGGCCTTTCTCTAGATCTTGCACTGACCAAGAGAGTAGGTATAAACACATACAGTTAAGTTATTAATATTAAATACAACTTAAAACTCAGTTCCTCGGCTGTACCAGCCACAGTAGCCATGAGACTCAAGGCCACACATACTGGATAGCATGACATGTAACATCTTCAGCATGCAGCAAGTTCTACAGGACATCACTGCTTCAGATCCTCATGGGACCAGCCCCTTCTCAACCTCGGCTTCCTGCGCTACTGTCCCCTTCCCAAAGAGGCCCACTTCAGACCCAGGAACCTAAAGGAAGTACAGTCCCTTTATCCTACTTTTGTCGATATCTGAAGTTATCTTGTATATTTTGTGCTTTATTGCCTGTCACTCCCCTGGAATATAAGCTCCATCAGAACAGGTCTCTTTTATTGCTCCCTTCCCAACGACCATACCTGGCACAAGCAGAAGCTTGGTAAACACTATTGCATAAATGACTCGCAGTAGGGTCTACCCCAACATTCTGGGATCAGAGGACACTAGCCAGCCAAACAGCTGCATCTTGTTTCCCCACAGGCCAAGATAACATCCAAGCATGGGTCCATGAGATCACCTAGGGAGACTGAGGGTTGTGGGCATGCCCACATAATAACAGAGTAGCCAGCACCCAACCTTGACCTGATTCTCCTCCGAGAACACTGGTTACCTTTCATCACTGCTACCAGTCAGTCAACAGTGCTGTGCCCAACACTTGCATTGTCTTCCTTCTCTGCTTTTGCAAAAGATCAAAGTAACCTCTAACACAGTATTAGATACTTTTCAACAGGTGATCACTTTTCCTCCATGTGTATATACAAAAGCAAGCAACAGAACGAGATTTATCCTAAGTTTAAGGAGTTGGTGACAAAGAAATAATCTCAAAAATACACAAGCAACTCCTGCAGCTCAATTCCAGAAAAATAAACAACCCAATCAAAAAATGGGCCAAAGAACTAAACAGACATTTCTCCAAAGAAGACATATAGATGGCTAACAAACACACGAAAAGATGCTCAACATCACTCATTATCAGAGAAATGCAACTCAAAACCACAATGAGGTACCATTTCACACCAGTCAGAATGGCTGCAATCCAAAAGTCTACAAGCAATAAATGCTGGAGAGGGTGTGGAGAAAAGGGAACCCTCTTACACTGTTGGTGGGAATGCAAACTAGTACAGCCACTATGGAGAACAGTGTGGAGATTCCTTTAAAAACTGGAAATAGAACTACCATTTGACCCAGCAATCCCACTGCTGGGCATACACATTGAGGAAAACAGAATTGAAAGAGACACATGTACCCCAAAGTTCATCGCAGCACTGTTTATAATAGCCAGGACATGGAAGCAACCTAGATGTCCATCAGCAGACGAATGGATAAGAAAGCTGTGGTACATATGCACAATGGAATATTACTCAGCCATTAAAAAGAATACATTTGAATCAGTTCTAATGAGGTGGATGAAAATGAAGCCATTTATACAGAGTGAAGTAAGCCAGAAAGAAAAACACCAATACAGTATACTAACGCATATATATGGAATCTAGAAAGATGGTAACGATAACCCTATATGCGAGACAGCAAAAGAGACACAGATGTATAGAACAGTCTTTTGGACTCTGTGGGAGAGGGCGAGGGTGGGATGATTTAGGAGAATGGCATTGAAACATGTATATTATCACGTGAAATAGATCGCCAGTCCAGGTTCGAGACAGGCATGAGACAGGGGGCTTGGGGCTGGTGCACTGGGATGACCCTGAGGGATGGGATGGGGAGAGAGGTGGGAGGGGGGTTCAGGATGGGGAACACATGTACACCGGTGGTGGATCCATGTCAATGTACGGCAAAACCACTACAATATTGTAAAGTAATTAGCCTCCAATTAAAATAAATAAATTTATATTTTAAAAATGGTAAAATTTTACAAAGGAGTTGGTATTTTACTGCTTTGCAGTCTCTTGTGCTTTCTGACACCTCCCCTGGGAGAAGAGGAAGAGGAAGGGGAGGAGGAGCGGGAGAAGAAGGTGGGGAGGGGGAGGCGAGGCACAGGGACGGCCCACTACAATTGTGTTTTACTATTTACTTCAATTAAAATTTGACTGGAAGAGTATTACATTCAGCAAAACACGACCCCATGGCTAAATGCTAGAAGAGTATTAAGATATAAAAGTTGGAAAACATACCACGTGTCACATGTTATTCAACTTTCATAACAAGCTGAATACAAAGTCATCCTTGTTTGGGATCAAAAAAAACTCAGCAAGACAGAGGAGCAGGACACAGAAAAAGAGCACATGCAATGAAAGAAGAGCAATAGGCAAACAGAAAACAAAAAAGCAGGAGGAATCTGCACTCAGAGTCAAACTAGGAAGGAATTCCCAGTCAAGGAAGCTGGGGGGCTAGACGCTAACAGCCTGACCGCTTGCCAAGAAAGAGAGGGGCGGCTTGGAGAATCTTTCTAGTGTATCCTCTAATTCTTGATGAAGAAACAAATCTGATTTTAAGCTGCTGCTAAGTCGCTTCAGTCATGTCTGACTCTGTGCGACCCCATAGACAGCAGCCCACCAGGTTCCCCCATCCCTGGGATTCTTCAGGCAAGAATACTGGAGTGGGTTGCCATTTCCTTCTCCAATGCGTGAAAGTGAAGCTGCTCAGTCCTGTCCGACTCCTAGCGACCCCACGGACTGCAGCCCACCAGGCTCCTCCGTCCATGGGATTTCCCAGGCAAGAGTACTGGAGTGGGGTGCCGTTGGTTTCCCCTAAAAGGCACACACTGGCAATTGTCTACGGAGCTCTACCTGAACTCTTAGTGCATTAATTTAAAAGTTCATCAAACTCATTTGTGTAGAACAATGTACAACAGTGATTTTTTTAAAGATTTTTTTGACGTGGACCATTTTTAAAGTCTTTATTTTCTGCTTTATGTTTGGGGTTTTTTTTTGTTTTTTTTTTGGCCAGGAGGCATGTGGGATCTTAGCTCCCTACCCAGGGACTGAACCTGCACCCCCTGCATCAGAAGGCAAAGTCTTCACTGATGGAATGCCAGGGAAGTCCCAGCAATGATTTCTGAGTGAACTGGCAAAGAGAACACATCTTCCACTCCAGCCATGTTTTATTAATCAAATTCCAATATCCATTCTAAGATGATTTCCAGAAAATTGAGTTTATTCTGAAGCATAAATCACTCATTAATTCTTGTTTCTTTGTCCAAGACTGCATGAAGCTTCGTCCAAGATAAGCAGCAAGATTGGTTGCCATCTTTCTCCACTTTGTCTTTCACTAGGTCTTAAAAATAAAGTTGGCTTAAAACTCCACATTCAGAAAACTAAGATCAGGGCATCTGGTCCCATCACTTCATGGCAAATAGATGGGGAAACAATGGAAACAGTGAGAGACTTTATTTCTTCTCCAAAATCACTGCAGATGGTAACTGCAGCCATGAAATTAAAAGACTCTTGGTCCTTGGAAGAAAAGCTATGACCAACCTGCTGCTGCTGCTGCTAAGTCACTTCAGTCGTGTTTGACTCTGTGTGACCCCATAGATGGCAGCCCACCAGGCTCCCCCATCCCTGGGATTCTCCAGGCAAGAACACTGGAGTGGGTTGCCATCTCCTTCTCCAATGCATGAAAGTGAAAAGTGAAAGTGAAGTCGCTCAGTTGTGTCCGACTCTTCGAGACCCCATGGACTGCAGCCTACCAGGCTCCTCCGTCCATGGGATTTGACAGGCAAGAGTACTGGAGTGGGGTGCCATTGCCTTCTCCCATGACCAACCTAGATAGCATATTAAAAAGCAGGGACGTTACTTTGCAAACAAAGGTCCATCTAGTCAAAGCTATGGTTTTTCCAGTAGTCATGTATGGATGTGAGAGTTGGACTATAAAGAAAGCTGAGTGTTGAAGAATTGATGCTTTGAACTGTGGTGTTGGAGAAGACTCTTGAGAGTCCCTTGGACTGCAAGGAGGTCAAACCAGTCAATCCAAAAGGAAATCAGTCTTGAATATTCATTGGAAGGACTGATGCTGAAGCTGAAACTCTAATACTTTGGCCACCTGATATGAAGAACTGACTCATTTAAAAAGATCCTGATGCTGGGAAAGATTGAAGGCAGGAGGAGAAGGGGACGACAGAGGATGAGACTGTTGGATGGCATTACTGACTCGATGGACATGAGTTTGAGTAGGCTCTGGAAGTTGGTGATGGACAGGGAGGCCTGGAGTGCTGCAGTTCATGGAAGCGCAGAGTCAGACGCAACTGAGCAAGTGAACTGAACTGAACTGAGGTCTTAAAAAGAAAAGCGTGGCTACCTTTATATTTGACCAAAGGACAGCTGCCTCTCAGTGAAACGGTCATACTTTCAGAGATGACCCGTTTGGGGAGAGATGCTCCCTGAAACGTGGGGAAGAAAGCGAACTCCAGCCAGCCAGGCCCGTCAAATCAACCCTCACAAGCAATGAGATGACAAACATCACAGATCAGCCTCACAACTAGCTTCAGGTCCCTCCTCAATCTCAGCTTCTCTCTTAGGTGATCAGCCTTAATACTTCGCAAGATTATAAGCATTCTGGAGGCAATAGCCAGCATGATGCTTTCCAGGTGGCAGAAGTCCATTAAGTGTTTTCTGAATCAACAAATGATTTACAAGCTTTTCCTCATGTTGACTGTCATTTCAGAGGCTTCCATCCAAATTTGGGATTGGAAGACCAAGGGGTCAAAAATTCATTCCTGACATGTGAGATTTAAAGTTTTGAAGACTTGATCCAAGACCAACTGGTCAAAGCGTGATGCTGAGGGTAGGCCAAAGACTGGACTCATAAACCCAGCCCAAGCACGTGCACTTATCCACCGCCAGAGTCAGCAACCCACCTTCACTGTCACAGACTCACGTTGCAGTGCTCAGGCGTCAGGCCATGAGACAGGCAGCTGCTGACGAGCGCTGTCTCTACCAAAACCAGCTGCCCTCACCGCTGCCTCGAATTCGAAAAAGCTGGACCTCCACCAGTATAGGGCAGTTCAGGACTAGGCTGAGGTGGCAGGGAAACCGGCTAAGAGAGCTTTTCCTTTGGTGGCTATTTTTTTCAGGCAAAGATGCAACTTACTAGCTAACCAACTGAAGGTACACCTTAAGGAAAGAACAAGTGGTATCAAGCAAGATGGGCTCTTCAAGTTTGTAATGTCACTGGGACAATCCATCCAAGACTCACACCTTTTACTCCTCAAATTCTACTCCAGATCAGTCTTCCAAAGGATGACTGCTAAATTTCTTGTTCAATCGCTCAGTTGTGCCTGACTCTTTGTGACCCCATGGACACCAGGCTTCCCTGTCCTTCACCATCTCCTGGAGCTTGCTCAAACTCATGTCCATTGAATCAGTGATGCCATCCAACCATCTCGTGATCTACTGTCCCCTTCTCTTCCTGCCCTCAGTCTTTTCCTGCATCAGATTTTTTTAACAATGAGTTGGCTCTTCTCATCAGGTGGCCAAAGTACTGGAGCTTCAGCATCAGTCCTTCCAATGAATATTCAGGGTTGACTTCCTTTAGGATTGACTGGTTAAGACTAAATCCGTTAACACACACAAAAGAACTTATGGGCTTACATTACTTTGATCTTCTTGCACTATAAATTTCCTAAGGGTAAATATAGTTGTTAAACACAAATGCTTAATTTCATACAATAAAAATGGAATAGCTGTTTCCCATAAGGGCAGGTTAGGTAATAGGTTATTCAGATAAATCCTCTCCCTGAAAGAAAAAAACTCTGGATAAATCACCTTTAGGCACTTAGGCGCTGAAAAGATAGTACAGCCCTGCCAGGTCAATTTTGAGGGGAAGCTTGAATTCAAAGAGACCAGAGAACTATTTGAGTACCCAAGTTGCTTTCACCTTAAAGACACTGGAGGGGTAAGGGTAACAGATATCCAGTCAAAGAAGACATTCAGTGTAAAGCCTTACTGGATACTTCTCCCGGCATGAAGCAGGGTCCCAGAGTACACTCTCAGAATTAGGAGGACTCCGAACTGATCTGTCACTTCTACTTCTCCCCAGCGGAGGTTACTTTGTACTGAAGCAGAGCAGGAGGAGGAAAAGGAAGGTGGAGAAAATAATTTGGAGAAAACGTGGCCACAGGCCCACCCTCATGCACATTTCACCCCAAGAATGTACAGCACAGATAGGCAATGAATTTGGTTTGATGTGATCCCCAACTTGTAGTGCCCTGAAAAGACGGTCAGAAGGAGGACAGTACACTTATTTCAAGCCTCAGGGAGTCACAAAAAATGTTTTAAGGGCAATAACCAGCGAAACAGTTAAAAGATAAATAGATGCATAGAGAAATAAGGCAACCTGAGTGAGACCCAGTATAAACAACTGAGAGCAGAATCAGACCTGGACAGATTTCAGATATAGACTTGTTAAGTTTATATATGCTTACCACATGAAAAAATGAGACAATAAGTTCACAAATAACTAAGACTATAAAACATGACTAAGCAGATCTGGAAGAGGATCAAATAAAACTTCTGGAAAGAAAAAATATAGTAACACGTTAAAATTCCAATAGAAGTGTTTGGCAGCAGATTAAAAACAATGGAAGAGAGAATTGTAAACCAGAGGTAAGATCAGAGGAAAATATCCAGAATATAGTACAGAAAAGTAAAAACAGGGAAAGCACAGAAGAGTGAGTTTACAACAAGGAGAATATAGTAAAAAATTCTAACATACATTTCACTGGAATCCTGGAAGAGGAGGAAAGGGGGTATGGGGTTGAGATAATTTTGAGGAGAAAACAGCTAAGGATTTTCCTGAACTATTGAAAGATACCATAAATTCAAAGGACCCAGAGACTACCAGACAGAATAAATATAAAGAAATGTACACCTAGACACATCATAGTCATCAAAACAAAGATTAAAAATCTCAAAGAAAAAGTATAGATTGCCTTAAAACGAATGATGAGCAGACTGAGAGATAATATCTCAACATCAAAAATGGAAACCAGCAAGAAAATAAAATGATGAAAAGACAGTCTCCTTAATAAGTGGTGCTGGGAAAACAGTACAGCAACATGTAAGAGAATGAAACCAGATCATTCTCTAACAAAATACACAAAAATAAACTCAGGATGGATTAACTGCCTAAATGTAAGCCCATGTACTATAAAACTCCCGGAGGAAAACACAGAACAGTCTTTAACATAAATTGAAGCAATACTTTTTTTTTTTTTAATCTGTCTCCTAGAGTAAAGGAAATAAAACCAAAAACAAACAAATAGGACCTAGTTAAACTTAAAAGCTTTTGCGTAGCAAATGAAACCATAAACAAAATGAAAAGACAATCTATTTGGGAGAAAATATTTTCAAGGGATGTTACCAACTAGGGCTTAATTTCCAAAATATACAAACAGCTCATACTGCTTAATATAAAAAATAAAACAAATAACCCAACCAAAAACTGGGCAAAAGATCTAAACAGACATTTCTCCAAAGAAGACATACAGATGGCCAACAGGCACATGAAAAGATGCTCAACATCACTAATTATAAGAGAAAAGCACATCAAAACTACAATGAGGTATCACCTAACACTGGCCAGAATGGCCATCATCAAAACGTCTACAAATAAATGCTGGAGAGGGTGAGGGGAAAAAAGGGAACACTCCTATACTGGTGCAGCCACTATGGAGAGTAGTATGGAGGTTTCTTAAGGAACTGTAAATAGAGCTAGCATGTGATCTAGCAATCCCACACCTGGGCATGTGTGTGTATATTAGCTGCTCAATAGTATCTGACTCTTTGTGACCCCATGGACAACTGTAGCCCTCCAGGCCCCTCTGTCCATGGGATTCTCCAGGCAAGAATACTGGAGTGGGTTGCCATTCCCTTCTCCAGGGGATCTTCCCAACCCAGGGATCGAACCCAGGTCTTCTGCATTACGGGCAGATTCTTTACTGTTTGAGTCACCAGGGAAGCCCACATCTGGGCATATGTTTGGAGAAAAGTGAAAGTGAAGTCACTCAGTCCTGTCCGACTCTTTGTGACCCCGTGGACTGTAGCCCACCAGGCTCCTCCATCCATAGGATTCTCCAGGCAACAATACTGGAGTGGGTTGCCATTTCCTTCTCCAGGGGATCTTCCCAACCCGGGGATCTTCCCGACCCAGGGATCAAACCCGGGTTTCCCGCATTGGAGGCAGACGCTTTAACCTCTGAGCCACCAGGGAAAACTCTAGTTCAAAAAGACATGCACCCCAGTGATCACAGCAGCACTATTTACAATAGTCAAACAGCGAAGCAACCTAACTGTTCACCAGCAGATGAATAGATAAAGAAGATGTGGTATATATACATAACTAAATATTACTCAGCCGCAAAGAGAATGAAATAACGCCATTTGCAGCAACATGGATAGACCTAGAGATTGTCATATTAAGTGAAGTAAGTCAGCCAGAGAAAGACAAATATCATATGATATCACTTATATGTGGGATCTTAAAAAATGACACAAATAAACTTATTTACAAAACCGAAATAGACTAACAGACATAGAAAACCAACTTATGGTTACCAAAGGGGAAAGAACGGGGAGGTAAATTAGGAGTTTGGGATTAACATAGACACACACTATACATTGATATGAGCTTCCCTGGTGGCTCAGATGGTAAAGAATCTGCCTGCAATGTGGGAGACCTGGGTTCCCTGGGTTGGGAAGATCCCCTGGAGGAGGGCATGGCAACTCACTCCAGTATTCCTGCCTAGAGATCCACATGGGCAGAGGAGCCTGGCAGGCTACAGTCCATGGGGTCGCAAAGAGTCAGACATGACTAAGCACAGCACAGCACAGATGATATAAAACAGATAAACAGCAAGGGCCTAGGTATAGCACAAGGAACTATATTCACAATCTTATAATAACCTATAATGGAAAAGACTCTGAAAAAGAACTGAATCACTTTGCTATACACCTGAAACTAACATTGTATATTAACTACACTTCAACTTTAAAAAATGGTTTAAAACGGGAAGCCAGAAGACAGTAGAATCATATCTTTAATATGCTGAAAGAAAATAAAAATCAACACGTAGTTTTATACAGTCCTGTGCAAAGATTAATAATGGTCTCCAACGATAACCAGGTCACAGTCCCTGGAACCTGCAATATTACCTTATACGATAAAAAAAGACTTTGCAGATATGATTAAGTTAAGCACCTCCAGATGGGTGGATTATCCTGGATTATTTGTAGGTCCTCAATACAATCACGAACGTTACTACAAGAGAGAGGTGGAGGGAAACTCCACACAGAGGAGAAAGGCACGTGGGAGGAGATGGAGATTTGAAGATGCTGCCATGCTGGCTTTGAAGATGGGGGAAGGAGTCACAAACCACAGGAGACAAGGAACGCAGCTCTAGAAGCTGGAAAAGGCAAGGAAACCGTTTCTGCCCTGGAGCTTCTGGAAGGAGCACAGCTCTGCTGATATCTAGATAAGCCCAGTGACATGGGGTTCGGGTATCCAGCCTCCAAAACTCTCCAAGGATAAATATTCTGTTGATTTAAGTCACCACATTTGTACAGCAGCAATAGGAAACTAATACAACTGTCAAGACTATCCTTCCAAAAAGAAGGTGAAATTCAGGCATTTTCAGGCATGCAAGGCCTGAGAGAGTTCCTTATCAGCAAAGGAATTCTAAAGGCTGTACATCAGACAGGAGGAAAGGGATTCTAGACAGAAGACTGGAAATACAAAAAGGAGGGAAGAGCGCAAAACAGTGACAAACGCACGAACAAATCTAACTGAACGCTGACTGTGTAGCACAATTTATTTTGTGGTGTTCTTCAAAATATACAGAATTAAAACACATGGCAACGAGAGAAAATAAGTGAGGAGGGGGTAAATGTTTTGGGGTGTTCCAAGGACCTGGTGTTACCCAGTGGGAAATGAAAGCTTTCATCAACCTTAAACTCCAAGTACAAATATTGTAATTTTTAGAATACAAAGAGCGCGTAACTTTCAAAGGAGCAGAAGGAAACACAGATGGTAAAACTAGAGAGAAAGCAGGAAGTTACTGTAAAACGGAAGTGAGGAAAGAGGCTGGGATGGATCAGGCACTCTCAGAGGCTCTGGGAGCCAGTAGCATCCTACTCATCCACCTGGTGATAGTTACATAGGTGTTTATTTGTTGAACTCTGCATATAAGTTTTAAGTATTTTTTGGTGTATACACAATTTTTTTGCAATGGAAAATAACTGAAAACAACAATCACATATGTACCCCTTTCAACTACACTATGTCCAGACTCTTTCATCTCAGCTCAGTGTTTAACAAATCAAATATCCATAATGAGTTCTCCAGAGGACATTCATCCAGCCTCGTGTTTACAGACAAGCAAATTCTTGTTTTGCCTAGTTTATAGGTGATGCAACTGAAGTCTAACAAAGTGGAATGATTTATCCAAGGCCACAGTGATTTCATCCAGATAGTTACCTGAGAATAACTTTTACCTTTGCTTTTCAAAAATAAAGCAAATTCTATTTTTCACAAACACATCTGAAGATTTCCCAGGGTGGTATCTGTCACACTGAGAGAGCCCCAGAACTGAGCTTGCATCCTCTTGCCTCTATTGCATATTTAAGTATGACGTGCTAGTGGCCAGAAACGTGTGACTGCTTGTAATTAACAGTGCTTTTGCAAGACTCCCCCTTAATATTGATGCAACAATACAAGAACAGGGATTTTTAAAAAAAGGGGGAGGGCACACAATCAAGCCCGGACTTGACGTGGCTTCCCAGTGAGATGCTCACCAAAACCAACACTGCTAAAACCACAAGTCATGCATCAAACCAAAGGCAAACAGCACCATACCAGGAAGGAGACCAAGGAACTCATTCAGGGAGGAAGCCTCCCACAGTCCTGCGGAGGGAGTGGGGGGAGAGGAGCAGGGAGGGTGGAGAAGGAGAAGCGCAAATAGTCACGGTGCTTAAGAAATAAATCTGCATAGACTCCAATACTCTTGCCTGGAAAATCCCATGGGCAGAGGAGCCTGGTGGGCTGCAGTCCATAGGGTCACTAACAGTAGGACACGACTGAACGACTTCACTTTCACTTTTCACTTTCATGCATTGGAGAAGGAAATGGCAACCCACTCCAGTGTTCTTGCCTGGAGAATCCCAGGGACGGGGGAGCCTGGTGGGCTGCCGTCTATGGGGTCCCACAGAGTTGAAGACGACTGAAGCGTCTTAGCAGCAGTAGCAGCAGTTTTAAAGAAATCAATTTCATCTTGATATTCATCTTGATACAAGTAACTGCTTAGAGAGCGATTTTATTTATTGCTAATTTTTAATTACAACCTCCTAACAGATCAAAGCAATGGCACCCCACTCCAGTACTCTTGCCTGGAAAATCCCATTGATGGAGGAACCTGGAAGGCTGCAGTCCATGGGGTTGCTGAGGGTCGGACATGACTGAGCGACTTCACTTTCACTTTTCACTTTCATGCATTGGAGAAGGAAATGGCAAGCCACTCCAGTGTTCTTGCCTGCAGAGTTCCAGGGACTGGGGAGTCTGGTGGGCTGCCATCTATGGGGTCACAAAGAGTCGGACACGACTGAAGTGACTTAGCAGCAGCAGCAGCAGCAGCAGCAACAGATCAAAGCGATTGAACTGAACTGAACAAATCAAAACAACTGCCATAAAGCACAAGACTTTCAACACTGGGCACTGAAAACACAGCAACTTCACATTTGCCTCTGAGCAAGGTCCACTTTCCCAGGTCCCTCTCAGCTTCAGCCTCTGCTATGCAAACACTATCCCTTCAGTGAACGCACTCAAATGAGGACACTCTCTTCATGGATGTCAAGGAGCTAGTGATGAAGTTTAAAAGTTGCCAAGTTAAATCACAGCCAGTACTTTTGTGTTTCAAAAAGTGTGGCTATTTTCATTGCAATCCTTCAGGTCACAGAAAGCCACAGTGGATTTTTTTTTAGGGCATCTCTAGAGCCTCAGGCTTCCCAGGTGGCTCAGCGGTAAAAAATCTGCCTGCCAACGCAGGAGACACAGGAGGCGTGGGTTTGATCCCTGAATCTGGAAGATCCCCTGGAGGAGGAAGTAACAACCCACTCCAGTATCCTTGCCTGGAGAATCCCATGGACAGAGGACTACAGTCTATAAGGTCCCAAAGGCTCGGACACCACCGAGCATGCACACCCCATCTCTAGGGCCTACCCCACTGTTGTGACGACAGAAGGAAGCCTCTGAAGGATTTCCCAAATGACCTTGCAGGGAAAGAACCTAGAAGATGCAGGTGTTGTTTAGTCGCTCAGTCGTGTCAGTCTCTGTGACCCCCTGGACTGTAGCCCGCCAGGCTCCTCTGTCCATAGGATTCCCCAGGCAAGAATACTGGAGTGGGTAGCCATTTCTTTCAGGAGACAGCTAAATGAAGAGTGGAAGAGACAGAGAAGGGAGGAAAAGACAGCAGTCAGGCGGTGGTAGAAAATGAATTTCTTTAGTACCTGCAGCAGAAAGATGGAGATGAGCATAAGGAGTGCGTGCCGACACTCCCAATCTGATCCTGCTACAGCTAGCACTCCATTTAGATTCTCAACCGAGTCTCATAAAATTCATTCCTGTGGCAAAGAAGGGCCATTGGAGGATGCCTTGCCTCTCCTCTCTGATTGTGTTGTCAAAGCTGAGCACCCGACCAGTTTCACAAGGACATCATGTAAGGTCTGAAGAATGTGTCCACGCACACAAATCATTTAAGATGACGGAGGCCTTGGTCACACGCCCTGCTGAGGTTGAGAGCAGTGATAATTGTAATTATAAATACTCAGCCAGTGGAAACCTGTGCACCACCCCCTTCCTGGTTTCAAAGTCCTCTTTCTCCCTCTCTGCAGGTAAAAGAGAAATGATCCTCTACACCACTCTGGTCTCATCTGGTGAGTTCCATTTCACAGATGAGAAAACTAAGGCAGGGCAGACCAGCAGATCCACAGATGACTGGTAGGATTCCAAGACTCTTGTTTCTAAATGAACAGCCCACAGAAACCACCTTGATCCAAACATCATACCTCCTTGGCGACCCTGACATTCTTACTCACCCTACCCCACCATACCCAAGTGAATTGCTTGGCTCTCTTTCAGGCTCTGACTCCAGAGCAATAATAATGGAGACCAATTAAGCCGGGGCTTCAATGTCAGTAGCATGCCACTCCTGCTCAGCGGCAGCTAATTAAGAGCCTCTGCCACTTGGTAGGGAGCACACTTGTCACTACAGGGCACCCAGATCCACCCTGTTGAGGAAAACAGCAAGGTCAAAGGTTTAACAGAAGTCAGGCGGGGCCCATAAATTAAGAGGTCAGGCAAACAGGAACTGACTGCAGCGATAATCACCTCCCTGTGCTTGCACAGAACTTAGGCTTGTGCCAATGCTCTTGCCTGTGCATTCTTCCTTCTCTGCTCTTCCAGCAGTTGTTAACCTCTCCCACGGAAAGCAGAGAAAATGTGAAAGCTGGCAAGGGAGAGGAGATTAGCAGACTTTTGCTTTCCAGAGTGAAAAGTCCTTGAGAAGGAGGGTCTTACCCAGGGACTCAGCTTGCTGATGGCAGTGCTAGGGTGAGAATCAGACCTTTGGGGTCCAGGCAATTTTCCTTATACAGCTGCAGCTTTCACACTGCTTGCTGATTTGGGTTGAGAGTTGCTTTGTGTTTTCTTAAAAACAATTTTAAATACAAAAATATTTATAAATGGGGGGGTGAACTGGAAGATAGCAGTGAAAAGTTACAAACTTTCAGTTATAAGGTAATATGCACAACACTGCTGTATGTTATATACGAAAGTTGTTAAGAGAGTAAATCACAAAGAAAAACCTTTTTTTCTATTTTGCGCCTATTTGAGATGATGGATGTTTATTAAATGTAACTGTGATAATCATTTCATAATGTAACTCAAAAAATTATGCTGTGCACCTTAAACTTATACTGTGCTGTACGCCAATTATATCTCAAGGACTTCCCTGGTGGTTCAGTGGATAAGAATCCACCTGCCAATGCAGGGGACATGGATTTGATCCCTGGTCCAGGAAGCTTCCAGTTGCCCTGGAGCAACTAAGCCCATGGGCCACAGCTACTGAGCCCATGTGCTGCAACTACTGAAACCCACGTACCTAGCGCCTGGGCTCTGCATCAAGGGAAGCCCCTGCAATGTGAAGCCCACACACCACAACAAAGCATAGTCCCCCCAGGCCCCAGCTAGAGGAAGCTGGTGCGCAGCAACGGAGACTGAGTACAACCGAAAACAAACAAAAATATAATTTAAAAAATCATATCTCAATAAAACTTGGAGAAAAAAATAAAACAAAATTTTAAAACTGTAAAAAATATTCCTAAATGTAACAAACTTTATGTTCCCACCATCCAGAATCAACCAATGTTAACATTTCTTCATTTTTAACATTATGGATAAAGTTGAGTTCCCCGTCTCAGCCTCTCCCCTCTCTCGCTGTCCAGAGACAACATCTATGCGTATACTTCTAAGTCAGATCCTTCTACTATTTACTAATAAATAATGATATGCTAGTAAGTTGTTCCGGAGAAGGAAATGGCAACCCACTCCGGTGTCCTTGCCTGGAGAATCCCAGGGATGGCGGAGCCTGGTGGGCTGCTATCCGTGGGGTCGCACAGAGTTGGACACGACTGAAGCGACTTAGCAGCAGCAGCAGCAGCAGCAGTAAGTTGCCCTGTTATGAATGTATCATTGTCCATTTATTTTAAACTTTAATACTTTTTACTGGAGTGCAGTTGCTTTACAATGTTGTGTTGGTTTCTGTTGTACAGCGAAGTGAACCAGCCACACATATATGTATAGCCTTCTCCCTTGGACTTCCTTCCTATTTTCTAATAGTGTTTTATGACCTCTCCATTAAAGCCTTATATATGTTTTATTTGATTCCTAGGTACCATACAGATTAGTTGCTATTAAAATATCTCTTTTCCTAGCGCATTTCCTATAGGTTATTGCTACACTGAAGTGCTACTGCTGTTTGTATGTAGATACTGTACTCTGTACCATGTTTCTCTCTTTTATTACATACAATGTTTTCAAAATTCTTGAATTTTGAAGGTATACAATCATACGATGTTCGCGTAAGAAAAACTTTAGCCTCTTATTTTCTGTCCTGAAGCTTCCTTTATTTTTCTTGTCTTGTTGCATTGGCTAGATCCTCCAGCACACTGTTGAACAGCGGTGATATCTAGTATCCTTATCTCATTTCTTACTCTAGTTGTAAATGTTTCTAAGGTTACCCTAGTAAGCATGATGTTGGCCACAGGACGGCAGTTGCCTTTTTTATGTCCTCAGATGGCATCTTCACACCTAGGAAGCTCCTTCAGTGTCTGTGTGTTAGTTGCTTCAGTTGTATCTGACTCTTTGCAACTCCATGGACTGTATAGCCCACCAGGCTCCTCTGTCCATGGGATTTTTCCCAGCAAGAATACTGGAGTGGGTTACCATGGCCTTCTCCAAGGGATCTTCCCAACGCAGAGATCAAACCTGCATCTCCTGTGTCTCAGAAATTGCAGGCGATTCTTTACCACTGAGCCACCAGGGAAGCCCCAAGCTCCTTCAGGGCAAGGCCTAAATCCCATACATCTTTCCACTCATTATAGTACAGTGCTGGTCACATAATTAGTGCACAATAGATGGTTGATATTGTTCATATACTTTTAAACTCTTCTACTTATGTTTATTTTAACATTTTTTGCTTCTCTAACCTGCATAAATATGGTAGGAACTTCAGCAACCCTTGGCTAGATGGTTGTAAGATGGGTGTTCCTCAAGTGTGTGTGTGTTCATACTTAACTTCATGGAGATGACAGCCTAAGCAGTGAGGCTATGAAGGTTCATAAAGAAAACAAAGAATTCAGGTTTTCAAAAAGCAAATTCTTGCAAATATTTGAGATTCGATTACCCTCTGGAGACTGTTTATCTGCTCATTCCTCATTCATCCCATATTAGCAAGGATTAACTGGAGAGACTGACTAATCAGCCCCGGAATGGGTCACTGACTTTTTCAGATTCACAAGGATCTATTCCTTGGTGTAGAGCAGCAGCTCCACAGGCAGGAGAACACTGCCCTCACGGTTCAGTTGGAGTGATGCCACACACCTCTGGCTTCTCAGCAATTCCTGGGAGTCTGGCCAGCATAGTCCCCCTGAGGCTATGCACACAAAACCACCAGGAACTCCATTCATGCTGACGAGAACATGCCTGTGGTGAGGAAGAGAGAAACAACCACAGTCCACGCTTTTCTCTCATGCTCATTTTCCTGCTCCCTGCCCTCCTCAGCTGCATCCCCGTCATTTTCCCCAGCGATCAGCTCCCTTGCCTGAGGTATATGGAGGAATGAGAATGTCAGGAGATGGGACGATTGTGACCCCCACCCCAAACTCTCCTTAGCCTCATCCAAGCCAACAGCTGGAAAGGGAAAACTGGATAATGGTGTACATGCAGGGTGAAATCAGAAAGACTGTTGGCAGTGACCTGCTCCTGGGCAGCAGGGTGCAAACGAGGGAGCAGGCTCGGGCAGTGGTGAGAGGCTCATGCTCTGCTGGAGACAGGGGGCCTGGGTTCAGGTCTCAGCCCCACCACTTACTTGTCTTATCACCACAGGCGAACTTCCAGTCTCTAAGTACCTCATCTGTAAAATGGGGACAGGCATCATGGTCCCAAGTTCAACAACAGCATGCGCCAGGGACGAAGGACAGTCTGCTTAGTCCCTGAAACGTCCAAACCCCCTAAAGGAGATTTTTTGCTGAAACTAGAGACTGAAAGTTCCTGAATGGTTGGCTTGAAGGACCAGGGCAAACTGGGAAAACTGGGAATAAGTGTTTACCTGGGAGCCACCAGGAAGACTCATAAAGCCTTCCTTCACGGTGCCATGAGAACTCCTCTGTTACTTAGCAACCAGGCTCAGCACACAGCCAGCTCAATGTGGAACAAAGCAGAAATGAGAGAGGCTGAACAGGCTGGCTGGACCTCCGGGCTTCCTACAGGGAGGGCCTATCTTCGCCTCCCCACCTCCCTCAGACCTCACAGTCACCACAGAGGCCAAATCCTTTTGAGTCAGCCTGAACTACGAATGGCAAACTCATCACCTCTTGCTGTTCTCACTGGCAGTTCACTAGTCAATATTCTCACCTGAATGATTCTAATATCGTTTCCCATCACTCCCAGGCCCTAATGGAGCTCCATGATGCTACCATAACCATGGTGCTCATCTTGGAACAGTCACTGCTCTGCTCAAAACCAACAATGGCTCCTACTTGACACTGAACGAATCCAGACATTCCAGAAAGACATTCAGCTCTGAGCTGGATTCATCCCCCAACCTTGTTTCTCTATGGGTCTTATGCAAGAGCCACCTGGACTAATGGCATTTACCCAAACACACCTACATCTTTCACCCCTGAACCTGGGTGCTCTTTCCCGTGTCACAAGTGTCCCTACTTTGTGGACAGAATGAACCAGATACACGCCTCTCTTCTCCAGCAGACAAGTACCCTTAGGGGCATGAACTGTTTCATTTTTCCAGTTGTGCTCCCACCATGTCCCTTACGTGGTGATTTTTTAGGATGTAAAACTAAGCCTAAATAACATGGAAGACCCTTGAACACACCATGCAGAGTGAAAAAAGCCAGACTCAAAAAGCCACAGATAGCATAATTCCATTTATGGGAAATACCCACAATAGGCAAATCCACAGGGACAGAAAATAGATCAGTGGTTTTGGGGAGCAGAAGGGAGTGACTGTTAAATGGGTATAAGGTCTCTTTTGTGGATGATGAGAAAGTTCTGGAACTACTGACAGACAGTGGTAATGTTATACAACATTATTACACTGAACTGTATACCTTTAAGCCCACTCCAGTGTTCTTGCCTGGAGAATCCCAGGGACGGCGGGGCCTGGTAGGCTGCCGTCTATGGGGTTGCACAGAGTCAGACATGACGGAAGTGACTTAGCAGCAGCAGTATACCTTTAAATGGTTAAAATGGTAAATATTATGCTATGGGTACTTTACCACACAAACAAAACTGAAGCTGAAAGATGAAAACTCTCATGATACATGCACTCCAGTGTTCATGACAACAGTATTTACAATAACCAAGACATGGAACAACCTAAGTGCCTATCAACAGAAAACAGATAAAGAAGATGTTGTACATATATACAAAGGAACATTACTCAGCCATAAAAAAGAACAAAATTTTGCCATTTGCAACAACACGGATGGACCTGGATATCATATTGAGTGAAGTAAAGAAAATATTATATAATATCGCTTGTATGTGGAATCTAAAAAACAATTCAAATGAACTTATTTACAAAACAGAAACAGACTCACAGATTGAAAACAAACTTATGGTTACCAAAGGGGAAAGCAGGTGGGGGTGTAAATTAGGAGTATGGAATTAACAGATATACACTATTATCTATAAAACAGCTAAACAACAAGGATTTACTGCATAACACATGGAACAATATTCAATATCTTGTAATCACCTACAATGGAATAGAATCTGAATTATATGAAAAAATATATAAATGAATCACTTTGCTGTATACCTGAAACTAACACAATACTATACATCAACTATACCTCACTTTTAAAAAACTGAGACTGAAAGGATATAATTCTTCCAGGGGCACATAGCTAGTGAGTATGACTACAAGAGTTGAGTTTAAGAGTCCAGCTTTTCACTGCAATTTTAAGAGTCGCGAGCTATCCCCCAACATTGCCACATCCAGCCCAAGTCCAGGCATGCTCTCTGAGTGATCCAGGCCTCAGGAACCCTCGTTTTCAGAATCACCCGTGAATGCGCTACACAGCTTGGCACAAAAGCTCCATAGCTCTGTTTCTCTCTGGCGGCTTTAGGCACACTGGTCTGGGGCTCCATGGCCTGACCATAAGATCTTTGAGGGCAGAACCCTCGGTGTAGCCTTCCCCCAGCCCTACTGACCTCACCGGTATGGCGGGCACTGACAAGCACCCTGGGCACCATTGTATTTTTCAAGGTTTTGACTTGCATTTTAACAAAAAAGTTCCCACACTCTTTGGTCAGCAAAACACCACAGTCTGCTTCTGCCAGAGATTCAATCTCAGGAAATACCTTTTTGCCACATAACTACTAAGCCAACTGCCACCTATTGTTTTCTAATGGGTGGGAAAAACAAAAGTTAACACCACTTTCTCCACTTATTCATAAGAGAAAGTTTCATTTCTCTACTTCAAAAACTGTGAACATCACAGGTTGCCTTTTTATAGAGCAAGCCAATAAATAAAAACACATGAAATAATGGCCTAGTGTTTAAACATGGAGACTTCAAAACAAGTTTTATTACTACACTTGAAAAACTTTTCTCCCTTCTTTCTCTATTTAGGAATTGGCAAGGAAAACCTAGGTTAAAGGTCAAGGTCCAAATGCTAGCCTTGGGTCCATCTCTTACTCATCACCTTGGGCAAGTCCTTCACCCTTCAGAGTTAGTATTCCTATCCACAAAATGGGACTGAAAGTGTCTTCCTATGAGCCTTGGAGGAGTGCTGTAAGACATCATTAATACTCCAAAAGGGAAAGTGCTTAGTAAAAGGCAGAGCCCTGAGTGGAGGAGGCACTTGGAAGGAGACCTGAGCCCAGAGGGGAGGAAGGGAGGCAACCACCCCCAGGTCTTTGGTTCCAGCCCCTTTGCACAGCTAGTCAGCTGGTCTATCAGGTGCTCTGTGGAAATGGCCAGTGGATCTGAAGTGGGAGAGGATGCTACTCTGGAAGAACAACAACAACAACAAAAAAAAAGGTTTTTAAATTGAGGCTCAACTCCTCCCAAACAATAATGCAAATATGAGTAATACACAAGCAGGTGGGGGTTATTTATAGAGAGGATTTTTTTTCACTTTCTATTCTGAAATAATTATAGAGTCACAAGAAGTTGCAAAAATAGCTCAGAGAGGTCTCTGTCCCTATTACTCAGCTTCTCCCAGTGGTAACATCTTATGTAACTATATTACATTATCAAAACCAGAATCTGACAGGAGATCGATAGGATGAACTAGACCACAGATCTCAATTAGATGTCACCAGTTTTTGCATATACTTTTTAAGTTTACAAACAGTTATACTGGTAGAGGATAAAGAAAGCATTGGTGTAGAATAATTTACAACATTGCAGTGAAATCAGCACTCATGTAGCACCTGAGTGTGCAGTTACAAACAGTATTACAAACAGTATTTTTTTGTGTTGCACCCATTGTCATGGGATGATATTTGAAGCATCTTATTTGTTTTTATTTGCAGAATCTCCCATCCCAGAGGTGAAGAGGCTTCACAAGTATTTGTTCCTGTAACAGTTGCAATGGCACCCCACTCCAGTACTCTTGCCTGGAAAATCCCCTGGACGGAGGAGCCTAGTGGGCTGCAGTCCATGGGGTCGCTAAGAGTCAGACACAACTGAGCGACTTCACTTTCACTTTTCACTTTCATGCATTGGAGAAGGAAATGGTAACCCACTCCAGTGTTCTTGCCTGGAGAATCCCAGGGATGAGGGAGCCTGGTGGGCTGCCGTCTCTGGGGTCCCACAGAGTTGGACACGACTGAAGCGACTTAGCAGCAGCAGCAGCAACAGTTCTATAAGAATAAGGAAGAGTTGGTGTTTCCCAGTCAACGCCCATGATGGTCCTCAGCCCAGGCCTCCTCTATGATCATCACCACCCAGCCCTTGATCCACCCAGCCAAATTACAGGAGTCCTCAGCTTTAAGGGCACATCCAGGTGGAATTTGGTGCTGACCTTCAAAACTCCAGCTTGACTAAGCAATTGACGCCATCTGGTGGTCAGACAAAGAACTAAGAAAATCGGTAGCTCTTTGTGGATGTTGAGATACCTACTCTCTATAAATCTACTCCAGGAAAAGGTATACTTAAGGCACTGAATATTCTAATCAGAAATGTTTTGTAATGAGAAATAACTACTCTGCTGTAAATTAAATATGGCCACAAATTCTCTGAAGCCCTTTCCATGAAGATGTTTCCATGAAGCCCTTTCCATGAAGAGGTGGAGTCTATCTCTGGAATCTGGGCTGGGCTGGTGACTAGCTTTGGAACAGGATGCACAGGAAGTGATGCTGCTTAACTTCCAAGCCGCTGCTTCAAGAGGCTTCAGAGCTTCCACCTCCCCCTCTTGGAACACTGCCTGCCGCCTTTAGAACAAGCCCAGGCTAGCCTCTGTGAGGATGGAACTCCACGCAGAGGCAGAGAGAACCAGCCATCTCAGTCAGTTCTTCTAAGGTCCCAGACGTGTGAGTGAGGCCATGCAAGACCAGCAGTCCCAGCCCAACGACTACCAAGTGCAGTGACAAATGAGCCGAGGCAAGACCAGCGGAAGCCAACTCGATCATGAGAAACAGTAAACTGTTGTTCTAAGCCACTAAATCCTGGGCTGGCTTGTAAAATAGCAGTAGATAACTAACGTATGGGCTTTCCCTGGTGGCTCGGTGGTAGAGAATCCACCTACCAATGCAAGAGACACGGGTTCAGTCTGTGGCTCGGGAAGATCCCCTGGAAAAGGAAAGCACAACCTGCTCCAGTATTCTTGCCTGGAAAATCCCATGGACTAGAGGGGCCTGGTGGGCTACTGTCCATGGGGTTGCAAAAGAGTCGGACACAACTTAGCAACTCAACAACTCTGAACGTTAAGGTTTATTATTACTATTTTAAACGTGTAGGGGGGAGAAATCAATATTTCCACATGATGAATTTGACTAATGCACAACCTTTGAATGTCACATGTTTCCACGTTATGCATTTTCAGACCCTGCTTCATGTTTTCATTCATTTGCTCCGTCATTAATGAACCAAGCATGGCACGATAGTGACTGAAGAGGCACTAAAAGATCCGGCACTGAATTAGATACGGTGCCAACCCTTAAGAAGGTCACGGCTAGTGGAGAAGACACACGTGCAAACGGATCACAACACTGGGTATGTGTTAGTTTAGAACCCGCGAGCAACTACCTGGATGGGGGCAGTGAGGGGGTGGTAGGATGGATATATTAGTCAAAACCCAATTAGAAAAAGAGAAACCACTCCACGTATTTAGAACAAAGAAAATTTAATCCAGGGACTTTGTTACACAAGTGAGCAGGCAAACAAAAGATGGTAGGACAGGAAGGGGTGGGTAGAGCCCTGGAAGATAGTCACTGCGAAACACGCCACCAGCCATACTGAAGGAGGGGCAGGAGTACGTGGGCCTCTCCCTTCCTCCACCCCCCAATCTCCCTCCAGGGCCTGGCACTGGTCAAACCTAGCAGGAGCCAAGGAGATGCTGCCCGTGGGGATGAGCACTCTGGAGGTGGAGCACCACACAGGAAGAACAGGAAAGAATGTCAGCAACCAGGCTTAGGAGTTGCCATGTGGGGCGCTGTGGGCTAGAAGGTTTTACAACTGATGGGATGATCAGGTTATTTCATGCCACTCGTCCATTTCTCTACCTGCCTCTCCCCCACCCAGGGTCTCTGATGATCCTTCATCCTGGTGCAGTTCTAACTCCGCCATGAAAGAGGGTCAAAGGCCCCACAGTAGAGGTGACATGATTCCTTTTGTGCCTCCATGGGCCTTTCTCAAAGGAGAGTCTCGAAGAACATTTAAATAAGAAGCACTAAACTACGTGGGATAAAGGACTGAGCATCTGGTTGAGTCAAGATTTCAGCCAGAGGAGAAACCCTGGGGAAACTTGGGCTGCTCCCTGAATGGTATGGGGTTGGGCTAAGACGTGCTAAGGCTCTTTGGGGTCTCATGTCCTTAGACAAACCTGGAAGAGAGCCTCGAGCACCTCTACAGCCTGTGCAACAGGGCAGGTCTGGGAGACAGTGGGACTTGATGGTGGACAGCCGCTACCAGGGCTGTGGGTTCAAATCCGAGCTCTGCTGCTGGCTATCCGAGACCTGCAGCAAGTTGTTCTCTCCCTTTGTTTTCTTGTCTGTAAAGTGGGGGCAATCATTCCTAAACTTACAGGGTGTGAGGAGGATGAAGCTGACCACCTGAGCACCTGTCAGATGATCTAGGACTACGGCTTTCAGAGTAGGGTCCCTGCACCAGGAACTTCAGCATTACCTGAACTTCAGAAACAACTGAAGTTTCTGGGGCTCCACCCCAGACATACTAAGTCAGAAACTCAGGGGTGAGCCCAGCAATTTGGGTTTGAATATACACCCTCTGGGGATTCTGGTGCCTGTTAAAGTTTGAGAACCAATGATGCAGCTAGAACACAGTGGACCATCAATAAATAGTAGCTGTTACTGCTATTTCAAAGCTTTAAGGGATGATTTTGGAAAAGGAACATGTTTATGTATCATCAACTGCTGGAATCATTTGGGAGGAACTGGAATGTGAGGACATCCAAGTCTGTAAGCTTCAACACCAACTGTGAGTGGTATGGAGCATCCCCCTGCTACCCTACAGACCAGCCCCACTGCCCAGATAACCTCAGGGCCAGCCCTCCCAGGTCCCAGCTATAACAGGCCTGCCCAGGACTATTACTGATCCTACCTGCTAGAGATGAGATATGAGATATTCTTCCACATCCCAGAGGAGTCTGGGAATATCTCAAATGGAGTAGGGGGAAAGGGACAGAGGCTTTCCAAGGGAGGGAGACGATACAAAAGAAAAGAAATATCCGGTCTTAATAAAGTAGGAGAAAGCCTGAGCAGAGAAAAATCTCAGCCCAGAGATTTGGCTAGGGGGCGGTAAAAAAGATAGAAGAGGAAGAAGAAAATGGGAAAACTCTGCCTAAGAGATTTGTGATACCCACAGAAAGTACAGAAGGGTGATGTGATGGCTTCAGAGGAGCAGGAAGCAACAGAGACAACAAATAAGGAGTTAAAGGCAATAACATCCCATTCCTTTATCACCCCTTCCTTGCAGATCTTGTATCAGGAGGGTCTTTTCTTCCATGGGGAGGACTGTGATATTTATTCTGTCACGGGTACAGCCTGATTCCACCAACTACAAGCTACACTCATGGGTACACAGACGGCTCTGCTGCCACTAGAGGGGGGTATTTTGCTGAACTGGGTGGGAGACACTGAGAAAAATGTGACTATTCAGAGATCTTCACCACTTGGGCTTGCCCAGGAGGAACCAGGATGAGGAGGCAGAGGGTTTGTAATTGAGCGATTGCTTTCAACACTGACTACCAACTGCAATGACAGAGAGGGTACAGAAGGATGCTGGTACACCCAAGCAGCGGAAAGAACTTCTTGCACCAGGCCCTTGTCGGCACTAGAAGAGGCAAGGTTGAGGCCACTGTTCAGATCCTGAACTCAGTTTCTCTGGTCCAGTCGCAGTGTTTCACCACAAGACAAGCAAAAGACCAGGATGGACTCACTGCCTTTGCCAGAAACAGAGCTGAGTCCTCATATCCATAAATTCTTCTCTCTTCTTGGTACAAGTAAACGCATCTTTACAATCTTTCCCTAAATTGCTGCATGTACATCTAAATGTATTTGAAATGAAATAATGGGGGTGGCTCTTTAATCCTAAGACGTGGCTGACAAATTTCAGCAGGCATCAAAATCACCTGGAGGGTGTGTTGAAGCACAGTATTGCTAGCATCCACCCCGAGTTTGTGAGTCCCTAAATCGAGACTAAGGTCCGAGGATCTGCATTCTATGAAGTTCCCAGATATGAAGCTGCTGGTCCAGGACCACACTTGGAAAAATAATGTTCTAACTTACCCCCAAGTCCTTTTACTTTCAATATCAAATCACCTCTACACTGGAAGGACTGAGGCTGAAGCTCCAATACTTTGGCCACCTGATGCAAAGAGCCGAATCACTGGAAAAGACCCTGATGCTGGGAAAGACTGAGGGCAGGAGAATGGGGTGACAGAGGATGAGATGGTTGGATAGCAATACCAATTCAGTGGATATGAGTTTGAACAAACGCTGGGAGATAGTGAAGAACAGGGAAACCTGGCATGCTGCAGTTCATGGGGTCACAAGGAGTCGAACATGACTGAGCGACTGAACAACACCTTTATAGTCTTGTCACGTTGGTGGCCACTCAGCTGTCCCGAAAAGCATCAGCTGGCTGCTTGTGAAAGAAACTACACTTTCCCTGCCACTTCCTCCCCACAAGAAGATCTGAGAGTCTGGGCTGCTCTCCTCACAGGCTCCTGGTGAGGTGCATCAGGACCACAGGAACCACTGGCATCCAGCAAGCCTATCGGGTGCCAGGCACTCGCTAACGGACTGACAGGCGCAAATTCATTTAATCCTCTTTGTATTTCTTCTTGGGCTTCCCAGGTGGCGCTTGTGGTAAAGAACCCACCTGCCAATGCAGGAGACAAGCCAGGTTCGATCCTGGGTGGGGAAGACCCCCTGGAGGAGGGCATGGCAATCCACTCCAGTATTCTTGCCTGGAGAACCCCATCGACAGGGGAGCCTAGCAGGCTATACTTGCATTTCGTCTTAAGGGATGACGTATCTGCGACTCAGAAAGGTGAAGTAACTTGCCCAAAGTCACACAGCTGGCAAGTGGAGAAGCTGGGGTTTAAACTCAGGTCCTGTGATCTTGATCATTCTGCTCTACTTCCTCCACATTAAAAGGGGCCTGGAGCCCCCAGTGTCTGAGATGTGGATGACTGACAAATGTCTCTGGGGAAGAGAAGCTGATTTCTTCCAATAAGAAACACCTAATAAAAATATAACAAAGGGACATTGCAGGGACTGAAGGGGTGTGTGTGTGTGTGTGTGTGTGTGTGTGAACTCTGGGTTCACAGAGGGGTGAGAAGGTGGGAAGAGGGACAAGCTTCCAAGTAATGCTGACCGGATTAGTTCACACCTTTGGGCAAGCCACCTAACCTTGCTGTGCTCTGGTTTAATAACAGGTAAAATGGGACTTTTTTTCCCCCATTGGAGGTTAAGAGAATGAAGTGAGATAATGTATCAATATGTGAAAACTTCTATTTAGCTCATAAGCCATTACAATTTTTTTTGTAAAATACACAAAACATAAAATTCACCATGTTATCATAAACCTTTTAAAAATAGTTCTTAGAATTTAGTTTGTCTTAGCTCCCCCAATAGAGCAGCGATTAAACCATGAGGTTCTCAGAACCCCCCAAGTCTGGGCCGCTCGGGGAGGAATGGCTATATCCGCAAGGCAGTGTCCAGCGACTCATAAGACAGCCTAACGCGTCTTCATGTGTGCCCTTCAGCTTACTCACCAGAGCCTCCAGCATGGGGAGGGGTGGAAGAGGCCCCAGATGGAAAACGGCACAGAAGGCAAAGACAAAGAAGGTACTGAGGTGGGTGGGGGACACTGGAGGACGTGTTGGGGAGCCACTGAGGGAGACAGAGCCCGCCCAGAGCAGGGCCGCCATCCTGAATGTCAGGAAGTTAAGGAAAGCCCAGCTGAACACCACAGAACCAAAGGCAAAGATAAAATAATAAGGTAGAGAAAGACCCGGACTCCAGATAGGAGAGCCACGTTACCCGAGACAGAAGCTCCCAACACCAAGGATCGCTGAGGGTCCAGCTGGCCTCTGGACCCCCTCTCTGAACCCACGAGAGCTATGGTGGATGACCTGTGCGCCTGCGGAGCCCTGTCTCCTGTGGACAATGTGTTACACGTTTTCACACAAATAAGGATACCATACCTGCTGCCATTCTCCTGAGTAAGGGGAAGAAACCAAGTCACCTCAGCCCAGGACGAAGCCCCGAAAGGAGGTCAGGTTGGCCACAAGTTGCCCCCCCACCACCAACAATGCTCCCCACCGACTCTCGTGAGAGAGGAAGCTGTGGAGGGGAGAAAAGGGAGGGTGGGTTCCATCTCTCCATCTCTCTGATGCTTAGCCCGGCTCTGCAGAAGGCAGCCCCCACCCCGGGGTTCCTACCAGCTCCCCTGCCGCCCTCCTCTCCAGCTTGACCTTGGCCAATCTGGAGGTAGGGCGTTTGGCAGCTTTGATCTGCTCTCACCACAAAACACTCACATCAGCTGTACCAATTCAGGGGACCTGGGTCTGCCCAGCCCATATGGATCTGGCTGGCTCAGAAACACCCAATCTCAGGAGGAAAAAAAAAAAAATTTCTTTCCAGCACACAATCCTGGTGACCTACACTGAGCAATTGCATCAGAGACAAAAGCAATCGCCTCTTCCAAGGTCAACATTACTCTATGCCAAGGCAATCAAACATACACCCAAGAAACAGACTTTCACAAAATCCTGAGCAGCAATCTTTCCAGAGCTCTGAGACAAGCAGCCCGGGGGACCGCGGACCAGACTTCCTTCCTTGGCCCGGCATTGACCAGGAACCTCATCTCAGCTCAGCAGTTGGCCGGAAATGCCAGGCTGCTTTAGCGCTCGAGTTCCCAGACAAGTCTGCATTGCTGAGGATCAGAGGGAGGCTGGAGCAGGTCTGGGAACCGGAACAGAGAGCAGGGGAAGACCGCCCAGCCAGGGCTGAGAACACCCAGACCGGGCGGGGCCGTTGAGTGGGTGAGGTTTTCTTGTTGTGCGGTGTGCACTTGGGAAGCCCCCCACCTTGATGGCCAAGATAGCTGCCCACCAGTACTCAGGCCAGGGTCCTGACCTACCTCCACAATTTCAGCTTATCTTCACAACAATCCTGCCAGTGGGAATTATTTTACGTTTTACAGATCAAAGCTGCCAAACGCCCTACCTCCAGGAAGTCACCCCCTGAGGTTCAAACTGAGGCTGATGTCTTTCCTCTACTCTGCCTCCCTGATCAGATCAGTCCTCTGAGTTCTATCTGGAAGCCTCGCTAATTTCCTCCCTGAGTGTGTGCCAAGTTGTTTCAGTCGTGAAGGACTCTTAGTCCTTAGCAACGCTATGGACTATAGCCTGCCAGGCTCCTCTGTCCTTGGGAATCTCCAGGCAAGAATATGGAAGTGGGTTGCCAGGCCCTCCTACAGGGGATCTTCCCGACCCAGGGATCAAACCTGTGCCTCCTGCATTGCCGGCAGATTCTTTACCACTGGGCCACCGGGAAAGCCCAATTTCCTCCTTACTTTCTTTCTTATACTTATGATAAGCACTTTTTCCTAAGGGAAAATTGTCTGAGATGTTAAGAAAACAGGCAGTTCGACAAAACAACCCTATTTTAAGGGAAGACCATGGATGACTGTAGCATCACGAGGATGGGAATTTGTGTCTATTTTGTTCCCTCTGGAGTGTCAGTGTCTAAGCCAGTGCCCAGCACGCGCTCACACAGGGAAGACATCCAATCAACGTTCATTGAAAAAACGCCCTCCTGGACTGCAGATTCTTGCAAAGATATCATAGTTTCTGGTGCGTCTCTCATAAAGACAAGGCAAGGTTTCAAGTGCCCTTGGCTGGGCTAAAGCAGCCACGTGACAGCCTAACTCAGATGTGAGCGGCTATCAGTCTTCGGCTATCAGCGACCAACCTTCACTCAACAAACAGAAAGACATCCATCTGGCTTCCCCTGTCCAGCCAGAAATGTCCCTTGCAACAGTGGGATCCTGGGAGGAGACTGATAAGCCTCACCCCCTTTCAGTCAGTGTCAGCTCCTGAAGGACTCTGAGCAGTGGAACATTTCAAACACTTCCCACTAAGCCTGCAGCCAATGAGCCCTTCTTACCCCATCAGTGCTGCTGGCCTAGGCTCCCAACACAGGGCTCCTGAGCCCCACCAGGAAATGACAGATAGATGGGCCCCCACACATCTCACAGAGCCCCTCAGCCAGACTCCCGTAGGGGGTGCTGTGTCTGAAGACCCTTCCACTGCACTCATTTCCTTTAAGAGCAGAGCAGACTGCTCTGACCCTCCTGAAACTGGGCAAGCTCCCCTTTTCCCCATATTATTTCTGCTGACCTGAAAGAAAACCATACCTAAGATGCTGGGCACCCCTGTCAGCTTGGGAATGGCCCCAGATGGGAATAAACCAAGGTCTCTGTCTCAAAGAGTTTGCAGCTAGTGTGAAGATCAAGACAACTTTTAAACTGATTTTCAACTGTTTAAAGTTTAAAATTTTTCTTTTAAAATAACATTTAATTTTTAATAAGCTGTTTTTTGTTGTGAAATAATAAATGCACAACAAAGTACATAAAGGCACTAATTTTGTTAACATGCATGTATATCCACCTAAACCACCATGAAAATTAGGATATATGAAATAGTTGTAGTACCTCAAAAGATACATCTCCCTTTTGGTCTACATACATCCGCAACAAAGCAACCATTTTTCTAATGTCAAATATGGGTTTGCCTGATTTTGAACTTCATATCTAGCAGCAGATTGACATGGTCATAGGGTAGACATATATTTAACTGCCTGTGTCCCTTAATGGCTGTACCATTTTACCTTCCCACAAGCAGTGTATGCAAGTTCTAGTCACATATATGAGTACTTCATTTCTTTTTTCTGGCCAAATAATATTCCACCTTGTGGCTAAACTACACTGTGTTTATGCGTTCATCAGCTGATATATACTGAGCCATTTCTACTATTACTATGAGTAATGCTGCTCTGAACATTCATGTGCAAGTCACTGTGTGGACATACTTTTTTACTTCTCTTGGGATATACCTAGGAATGGACTTTGCTGGTAAATCTGTGAGCAACTGCCAGACTGTTTTCCAAAGTGGCTGCACCATTTTTTATGATTTCACCACTAATGAATGATGGTTCCAGTTTTTCCACATGTTCACCAACAGTTCCTATTTTCAGTCTTCCTAGAGTTTAGTCATTCTGGTGTTTAGCAGTGTCTTCCATATGGTTGTAATCTGCATCTTCCTAGAAGCATCTTTTCATATGCTATGCTCTCCACCTCCAGCTCCCCCTATGCCCCACACATAGGAGCTAATACCTATCCACCTCACTGAGAATCACTAGACAAGAACATCTGCGAGGTTTTAACCCCTACAAGCTCTGTTACAAAAGGCTGACATTGTTTCATTAACCAGAATAATGTGAAAATACAAATAGATCTTTTCAAAATGAGGAAATTCAGCTAATCACCCATCCGAAGAAACGTTTCATCAGTGCTTCTGTCCCCAGTTATAATAGTAGTTGTTAGAAATAGGAAAGGGGCAAATAAACATGAGTGGGAGTAACCATGGAAGGCTTCCTATGGAAGTGACCTCACCTGGGACTTGAAGAACAAGTCACATGAGTAAACAGGCATACATTCTATGCAAAGGGAACATCATGATGGAAGGCAGAAAGTAGACTCTGAGAATGTGGGGCCAGGAAAGAGACCCGCTTTGGCAGGAATGCTGCAGATGGAGTGTGGAGCCAGGTAAAGTTGAAGAGGTTTATTAATGTGAGATCTATAAACAGCTTTTCATGTCACTGCTGCAGCTAGGGTTTTAGGATGGGATTCAATTGCCCTTTTTATGGGGAAGGTGCCAGAACAAAACACACAGACAAAAGCCAGTGAGAGACGTAAGAGACAGAAGGCAGACAAAAGATGCCTTACTATGTCCACAGGGTGACACACAGACCTGAAAGGGGCCTGAGCCACCAGCAGGTCCAGATAAGACTGGTCCAAGAGAGAGCATCCCGTTGGCCAACAGTCCCTTCTGAGAGCTGTCATTCCCACACTCAGCACTGCCAGCCCAGCCTCATCTTGTCACAGAGGAAGGTGAACAAATAAAGAGAGAGGTCCTTGTGGTTCCTACAAGATCACATGACTGCATTCACGAACACCTCAATGGCTTCCCTTTGCTCTAACACCGAGGTCTGCAACCCCCACCCCACCCTAATCTCAGCCTCACTACCCTCTCTCTACCACCTAATCCTTGCTCTGTGCTCTGGCCATCCTGGCATGCCTTCAGCTTCAGGAATGTGACTCACAGGCTCTCTCAACCGCATGGCAAGCTTTCCCATCACCCTGCTTACTCCTCTTCATCCTTCAAATCCCAGCTTTGTCAACTCTTTAGGGAAGCCTTCCCTTACATACCACTCCTTCTCTGAGTCCAGATCTATTTCCCAAGTCAGACGTTTTCTTGAAATGCTGCTTCTTTCCTCTTTAACACTCATCTCTGTCACAATCACACCACCCCGGCTTAGTGTGTTTGATTAATGTCTGCTTAAGAACAGAAACCACATCTGTTTCTGCTCATTACCACATCCCAGTATCTTGCACAGGGCCTGCCGAATGAATGAATGACCACAAAGAGTTTAGTGACAGGCAACAGCACCTAATAAGACACCCAAAGACCCAACAATTCTATCCTGGCAGAAATGTGTGCACATGTTCTCCAAAAGGGATGTACAAAAATGTTCATGACCACACTATTTTAACAGCCAGAAACTAGACCAACCTAAATATCCACGGACAGTAAAATAAATAAACAGATTGAGGGATGCTCATTTAATGGAATACTATACTGCAATGAAAATGAAGAAAGTATCATTACTGGCTACAACATGATGAATGGCACAAACATAACACTGAGCAAAAGAAAGTTAGACACGAGAGAACATACTATATAACTCCAAATATGTGAAAATCAAAATCAGGCAAACTAAATTATGGTCAGAATGGTCAAAATTGTAATGACCTTTGAAGGCCAGGGGGCAAAGGAGCTCCAGGGATGTTGATAATATTGTTTCTTGATCTGTGTGTGAATTTTTAGGGATATGTTCATTGCATGAAATCCATCGAATGTTCACTTATTATTTCTGTAGGTATGTTATACTTGCCATAAAAAGCTTGCTGGAAAAAAATGGAAGGACAGCTCCTTCATTAGTTGTTGCTGGATCTCAACAAGCCAGGAGGGTGTTTGAGCAGTTTCAGAGCACACATCTGTGTGTCTCTATACTCTCAGCACATGTGGGCACTTGCAGCCACTGTGTTCCTCTCTGTTTGTTATTGGGGTTTCCTCTTCTACTTTTTTTTTTTAGGATGGGGATAAATCTTTTGCTCACCCATGAAACACTAATAGAAACAGGGTTATTGTTGAATGACCTAACCCCAAAATGTATGAAATTTAATGCCAAAAAAAATAAAACACAACACTTTCTCCTATACAGCTGTAAATGTGTTGACAAACACAAATAGTGTGTGATACCGAAAGGAGCAAGAAATGGAATTCAGTGCGAACTGGGTCTGTTTTGTGCAAATCACCCTGCAGAGCAGCAAGCAAGTGACAAAATGCCATTTGGGCAAGTGGACTTCAACCTCTTTAATTTCTGTAAAAACTGCATTATGGATTTCTTGGTTTAAGTGACTTCTTCCCAAATGCCACAGTTCCGAAGAAGTTGTAATCCTAAATGCATGTTATTGAGTATTTGCTGCCAAAAGATTGAGTTTCATCCTCTCTGGGTCTGAAAGTGTGAATGTTTTGTGCAAATGCATTTGTGCTCTGAGGCAGACCAGCTGGCAGGAGGAAGGGACAGGTCTGCCCACCACACAGCAAATAGTCCGAACAAGGGTGGGGAATAGCGGGCCTCCATAGCTGAGATACTGCGATTCAGGGTAAGAAATATACATGTTGTCTTCACCCAGGTTCACTGGGCCTGTGTAATGAAGCCTCCATAAAAACCCGAAAGGACAGGGTCTGCAGAGCTTCCAGGTTGGTGACACGTGGAGATTCAGGGGCAGTGCCAGCCTGGAGAGGGCATGGGGGCTCCTCACCCTTTCCCCAAACCTTGTTCTATGTGTCTCTTCTATCTGGCTGTTCCTGAGTTATACAATTTTACAATAACCCAGTGATCTAGGAAGTAAAATGTTTCTCTGAGTTCTGTGAGCCGTTCGAGGAAATTAACCCAACTTAAGGAGGAGACTGTTGGACTCTCTAATCTATAGCCACCTGCTATCTACAGATGAGGGACAGAGTGAGAGGATAGTCTTGCGAGACTAAGCCCTTCACCTGTGAGAATCTGACACTCCTTCCAGGTACAGAGTGTCAGAATCAAGTTAAAACTGTAAAACACCCAGCTGGTGCCAGATACACCCCTATTGTGCAGACCTTTTAACAGCCTAAATTTGTGGTTAAATTCCTAAGCCTTTCACTCCTTAGGCTGAAGGCTTGAGCCATGAAACTGGCAATCCTGAGCAAACATTCCAAATGCCTATTAAGATGAATTTTAATTAGCAACTTTACTTACATAACTTTTGCATGTGGGTCAGTGTCCTGGGTTTTATGGGTGGTGAGCAGGTTCTTAGAAGGCATAAAATCTAGAGACAATGGCAGGCAGGTACTCTCATACCTTAACAAGATAAAGAAGCATATTCCTTCCACCCAGCAATCCTACTTACAGACATGTATTCTCCCAGTGGATTCATACATATATGCAAAGATGCATGTGCTAGAATACTCACTGGAGCCCTGTCAGTGACAGCAAAATATTCAATATGGGGAACAACGTAGATCAACAGGGACTGTGCAAATAAATTATGGTTAATTCGTACAATGGAATACTACTTTATCAACAAAAGCACAAAGTGGTTTTCTATGTGCTCACAGGCACCAATCTCTTCAGAGACATATTGTTAAAACAAAGTTAAATACGGTGGCTTAGTAGTATGCACACATTACTTTTTGCATAAAAATGGTATGCATGCAGACAGATGTTTATATAAGCAGGGAAGAATATCTCTAGAAAGACATCCAAGAAACCCAACAGGGGAAACAGAGAAGTGAATAATGTCTCAGAAGAAGGGAGATTTACTAATTATTATCTATAACTTTCCACTATTTGCATGTTTATCATACTTACACAATTTTTTCAAAGTGGCTCAGATGCTAAAGCATCTGCCTGCAATGCAGGAGACCCAGGTTCAATCCCTGGGTTGGGAAGATTCCCCCGGAGAAGGAATGGCAACCCACTCCAGTATTTTTACCTGGGAAATTCCACAGACAGAGGAGGCTGCCAGACTACAGCCCATGGGATTGCAGAGTTGGGCATGACTGAACAACTAACACACTTTAACACAATTTTTTCAAATATTAAATTTAGTTTAATTTTATTCACTGGGAAATATGCATACCAAAGACAGAAACTTGATTTTTGCCCTAATGAATATGAGATAAATAGCAGCTTCGATACACAGCTTGCAAGGAGGTATCAAAACAGATACTTGAAGCACGTGGAGTTGTTTAAGGTATTTGGGAACAACTCCAAGCGCAAGCAGCTCTGAGCAAGGGCCAGAAGGATATGACACAATTAGAGCCCCCAGACAAACATATATAAAATAAATCTCTGAAATGTTTTCTATCTTTGGTGTGCCTGTGAGAAAGTTCAACCTACTTTCCCTCTTGGCCTCAGTTATTTTGGTATTATTATTATTTTTTAAGTGTACTTTTTAAAGAAGTCAATTGAATTTGTTATGATATTGTCTTTTTTTTTTTTCATGTTTTAGTTTTTTGATCACAAGGCATGTGGGATCTAGTTCCCTGACCAGGGATCGAACCAAGGCATTGGAAAGCAAAGTCTTAACCACTGGACAGTCAGGGAAGTCCCATCTTGGTATTATTATTATATTAATTGAATATACATTTCTCTGGGGATTTGTTAAGATCACATATTTCAAGCCAAATGGGCTCGGGTTAAAATCCTGGCTTGGCCACTTACTCGGCATGTGTCATCAGGCAGATGACGCTTTCTGTTTCCTCATCTGTAAAGTACAGAGAGTAACCCTTCCTGGTAGTGTCCACTGTGAAGGTTAAATGAAGTCCTGGAGGCAAGCGTGCTTATCCCAGTGCCCTAACCAATGGGATGAAGTTAGCACTTAGTGAATGGCAGGCAGTGATCACCATCACATTTCCCAATTTTGCCTCTCTCACTCAACCAGCTGCTCCTGAAGACAGTGGTGGTTAACAGGAAAGCATGCCTGGTTTCTAAGACTTTTGCATCTGGCTTTCCAGGGGGGGTAGGCAAGAGGGGTCTGGGTGCTGCCCCAGGGACTTGGGCAGAGGTAAGGAGCCTCACTGCCTCCAACCTAACCAAAGAGCCCCAGAGGCAGCTGGGCAGCCAGTTCTGGTCTGACACTCAGGCTTCAGAAAGGCTCGCGCTCAGTTGTTAAGTCGTATCCAACTCTTTGCAACCCCATGAACTGGAGCCCACCAGGCTCCTCTGTCCGTGGGATTTCCTACGCCAGAATACTGGAGTGGGCAGCCATGCCCTCCTCCAGGGGATCTTCCTGACCCAGGGATCGAACCTGGGTCTCCTGTGTCTCCTGCATTGGCAGGCAGATTCTTTACTACCAAGCCACCTCTCATTTCAGGGAGGCAGGAAGGGACAATTATTCTCCACCATGGATATGCCTCAAGGGCCACCTGAGGCCACAGGGCAGACGGCCTGGTCAGAACCTCCCTCATTGTAATAGCTGAGCTGGGCTCAATAAGGGCCGCTGAGTGGGAACATGATCATGACAGAGCCACCTGAGAGGTGTGTCAGGCGCATGCCTAACCTCACCCCGTCCTCTGAGCAGCCTTATTTTACAAATGAGAAAATATCGACCATTAAGATTACTACTCATCATAGTAGGTTGTGGTCTAGGTATATTCAGGATCTGCTTGAAATGGGAATATGAGGGAATTTTTATGTAGACTCAATGCCAAAGTTTTAACGTCTTGATTTATAGGGTAAAATGAATTCACCCACAGGACTGAATAAGGTAAGCTAAAACATAAAATTTGATGCAGATGCAAATCCAGTTTTAATGAGGGGAAAAGACTGAACAGAAAGAATCATTCCAAGTGACACCCGAAATTCAGAAAATACTCAAAACCAGGGACTTCCCTGGTGGTTCAGCAGCTAAGGCTCCATGCTCCCAATTCAGGGGGCCAGGGTTCCATCACTGGCCAGGGAACTAGATCCCACATGCTACAACTAAAGAGTTTGTATTCTGTAGCTAAGACTCAGTGCAGCCAAACAAATATTTTTTAAAATACTCAAAAGCATACCTGAAAGTTCATGACTTAAAAATCACCAATACATACGAGCTCCCAGAGTCAAGTCTTGAGTTCATTTCTGAACTGATAAGACAGTACTCCTGGACCTAATTGTCCTTTTTCCCGTCTCTTCGGCATTCCTTTTACTTCTCCCACAATTTCACCATCCTTCTGCTCAATCCTCAAGAGTAGCTCACAACATCAAGGGAGGCACAAATAAACTTCTCCAAGGACACAAATAAGACCTTCTATCACACTTCATGACATTATAAAAACCAAATCAATCAAGAAGAGATTTTTGAGTTAGCATGCTTCTTTCTAGCTCTTCCCCAAAGACCAATAATTCAAGACAGAAGGAAGACTTTTAGTAAACAGTAAAAGCGATGTCTTCATCGAATGGAAGGAAGGAATTGGTTTTATTTTCATGAAGAGGGATTTCCCTGGTGGTCCAGTGGCTAAGACTCTGAGCTCCCAGTGCAGGGGCCCGGGTTCAATTCCTGGTCAGGGAACTAGATCCCACATGCCACAGTGAAGATCGAAGATCCTGTGTGCCATAACCCAGGGAAGCCAAATAAATAAATAAAATTAAAAAAAAAAATTTTTCATGAAGAAAGGGAAGCAATGAAGCTAGTGAACATGGTTTAACAGGCAGTCTCAAGCATACTGAAAAGATGAGGAAGACAGGTATGGCTAAACAGCACACCCCCCACAAGCTGCTTAGCTGAAGTCACATTAAGACTGCTCTCTTGAGAAAGCACTCTAGAAGGGAACACCAAATTACTGAGTACAAAAATATGTTCATTATCTTGGTTTAGAGGCCATCAACTTTAAAAATGAAAGTGAAGGTAACTGAGCGAGCAGTTCTTGGTCATTCTGCAAAGTCACGAGCATCAGCTGGCCAGGAAGTGCTGAGTCACAAAAGTGGGCAAAGTGTAGCCAGAGCAAGCCAGTATTTCCAGAACTAAGCAGACACCCCAGACAAGATCCCAAGGGATCATTCAAGGGGCTGCACCCCTGATTTGCCATGACGTTAATCAAGGTGCACACACCAAAGAACTTGCCATGCATGGGCAACTCACATGCATGCGTGCTAAGTCGCCTCAGTCGTGTCTGACTCTTTGTGATCCTGTGGACTTTAGCCTGCCAGGCTCCTCTGTCCACTGGATTTTCCAGGCAAGAATACTGGAGTAGGTTGCCGTAAATCACAATGTTTGCCTCCTCAGCATATCCGGAATTCTGTCCAGAGGCAGTCTCCTCCACAAGACACCCCCTGGGTAGACATTTGGAAGGAACAGCACAGTCCTCTCACCCATACACACGGCTCTGTGCTTCGTGGTTTCATCTGACAGTTCTGCTCATCCCCACACAAGAAGCATCTCAGCAAGGGAGAGGGGGTCACCAATTCTGCCCTAGAAGAAAAGCCATGGCGGGACAGGGCTGAATGGAATTGAGTCACCATGAACCAAACTCTGGAGCTAGAAGGCCAGAAAGAGGCTCCCAGAATGGCTTCCAAAAGAACTCCATTTGTTCAAAGGGTGTTGTTTGTCCAGGGGGCTTCATTTCCGAGCCTTGCCAGCTTCCTTCTTGTATTTTTAAGTGATGATGCTGAGACAGAGCCAGAAAGGGAGCCGAGAATTTTGACTGAGATAACCCAGCATGGATGCTGGTACCCATAATGAGTGATTCTATAAGGAAAGTACTGATTAAGAGAAGAGGTTTTCTGAGCCTGCTTAATAGGCCTGATAATACAGGTAACTGAGAGAGGCCATGATTGACTTCAGGCCAGATCCTGCTGCCTGGGGAGGTTTACCAGGGCTTTCTGTGGTCTGTTCTTGAAAACTAGATACTGGGGAGAAGGAGCTGCTGATGATTCCAGAGGTCAGAGGTTTTCAGCAAGGTCCTCAAGTCTCCTAGGCTCAGAAGACCAGGTTCTCACACTTAACACCAGCTCAGTCTTCTTGGGGCAAGAAAAAGAGAAAGCATCTCTCACAGAATTTCTGCTCCAGAATCCAATAATGGGGTGTTAGTGACCGGCAAGGACAAACCTCACTGTTAGGGATTCACACTCAGCCCAAAAGGCCCCAGGACCCCAGGATGGAACAACTGGTGTTTGGGAAAGAAAAGAAATTTAGAGAATGATTTCAGGACCTACCAAAGAATGAGCCCCAACTCTCAGGGACAAGCAGTGAACTGGCCTTGCCCTTGAAAACCCAGTGTTACTGCTGTCAGAAGTCAGGATCAATGAGCAAGTGACATTGCTTATACCTGATGAGAAGAAAAGCTTCCTCCCAGTCTTTTCAAAGAAATCTGAGAAAAGAGACTAGGGGAAGAGATGCCTGTACATTGTCTTTAGCATATTCTCAGCTGTCTCAGGTAAGCCAGCCTAGACAACAAAACAAAGTGGATAAAAAAGATACTATCTACAGACATGTAAGATAAAGAGCTGCTGAAAAATAATTTTAAGCATCAGGATGGCAGCACATATAAAAATGACAGCACTGGAAATAAAGCAGATTCATGAATTTTGCTAAAAAGCACAGATTCCTAGATTTTTCAGATATATGGGGTATGATAGGAAGTCTGCAGCCTGGGGAACAAATGTAAGGTAATATGGAGGGGATATCACTGCTCTGACTGAAATTCCAAACACAGTTTCAACTTTCCCCCTCATCCCTCCCATCTTTTGATTGTTAGCCAAGAAGTCAAACAGGATACCCCTCTTTCTTCTTCCATTCTCTCAAGGAAAGGGATACAGCAGGGAGGCCAGCAGCTTCTTGGCTTGCTTGCCTGTGTTGTGTCTGAGTTTGAGGACAGGCACAGTGAGAAGAAAGTAGGAAGGAGCCTGGCTGTTTTCCAGCAGGGATAATAAACAGCTCCCGAATACTGAGAGCTGACCACACTCAGAGTAACTAAGGGATGATGACCTTTCATACCAAGAAAGGACAAAATAGTTTCATGCCTAAGACTTACCTTAGTCGTTGAATGAAATACTGGGATGCTTAGCAACGACTCAATACAAAGCATGTACGTTTCACATTAAAGGCCAGATCTAGCACACTGCTTTCCTGGGATAGTACCGCATAACTGACCCTCTGTGCCCACCCTGAGCAGGGTGTGTGTGTTGGGAGGGTAGGCAGGGAGAAACCAAAAAGGATGCCTCCCTGCTCCTTTCCACCTGGTTCCCTGCCTTCCAGCCCCTGATGTGTGACTTTGCCCTAGCATCGCTGTTAAATAGGAAGAGAACAGGGGGAAGCAGGCACACAGCCCAGGGTCCTAGGGTTCTTTGTCCGGGCTCAGGAATCTGAGAAAGACGGGTGGGGGCCCTGCACCCCACTGTGACAAGCTTTGCAGAGGAGGATCTGGTGACATGGCCTGAAGGCCAGCCATGGGCCGGATACTGTACCCATTTTACAGACGTGTAGCAGAGTCAAGCTTCACAAACAGACAGCTGGCCTCTGCCTTGCTCTTGGCTCTGGGAGGCGATCTTTAAGCCCTCAGATTGTCCTGCCTGGTAAGAGTGTCCGTTACTGGGAACTTAGGGCCACACCAGTCTACCAATATGATTTATGGTGGTGGCTCTGAGCCATATTGAGTCAGCGTAACCTTTAAGAGGCTGGAGACTAAGGTCAGCCTTGCAGGAAGACAGCAGGAGAAGACAATCAGAAGCTCTGGGCATGGAATTCTTATAGACTCTGCTCTTGGCATCTCTTCCACGGCCTATTTTGATCTGTATCCTTTCACCACAACTGCAATTAGCACAGTTTGCAATTTGTTCTCTAAGTCTTTTTAATGAATGATCACTCCAGAGGATGGTCTTGGAGACTCCAAAATTTGTAGCTGGTGTCAACCTAAAGGCAGGGCCCTGGGGCCTCCGAGTTTTGTAGTCCCCAGGCATTGTTGTTTCATTCGCACATAAACCCAAGGAAACAGGTGTTTCATTCTCACCTCAGAGCTAGGGAGACTGAGTAGTTGATAGAGGTCACTGCCGACCCACAATCCCACACCCGACAGGTGGGGGACCGGCGTTAACCACTAAGCCACAGCATCAGTATTGGAACTCTCACCTGGGCACGTGTGGTCCTGCTGCCACCTGCCGGACCACATCTCAGACTACTCCGAGAGCTGTGGACCAGTGAACAGAGGGCCTCGCTTTGAACAGCAGGCCATGACATGAGAGAATAAGGGGAGATCTTAGAAAGTGCTTCAGGAGGGAAAAAAAAAAATCCTGTGCTGTATATAGATGCTGGGTGGTATTGTGACCTTACCATGTCAGCTTTGAGACATGCCACCCAGGACACAGACACCACATCAGCCCTGAAACCCAAACCTCAGCCCTTTCATGGTCAAGAGTCACACCAGCCCTGGGGAGCCGGTGCCTGGATAGAGTGATGCAACACCTCCCAGGACAGGACATTCCACCAGGAGGCCGGTGGAGGGGCTGCGTCAGGGGAGCGGAGAGGGGGCTGCTCAGAGGAGGGACTCCGGCAGGAGGGGGCAGACGGGGCGGCCAACGGTGGCACTGCCGCCTGCCAGCGTGGGGAGGGGCAGGAAGGAGGCTGCACACGCAGCAGATTCCCCGCCCGCGCCAGACCAAGCTGTGCCTGTCAATCCTGCCTCCACGTCTTGGGCAACCTGGCATGGCCAGTGCCCTCGGCCTCCCACCCACAAGCCCCACCCCCGGCTCTGTGCCAACAAATTCGTTTTATAAGAGCAGTGGATTTAATGCTGCCCTCCCCTAAAACAATTCTGTGGGCTCTGCAGCCCCCAAATACACAACCAAGCAGGATGTCACTCCTAAAATCCAGATGTGTTGTATATATATCAAGTCTGCTCCTAGGTCATTGTTTACTTTATTTTATACATGTATACCAGGACAAAAAAAAATCTAGTTTATCAGATTATCCTGCTTTTGCTTTATTCTTGAGGCTCAAGAATCTACATAATACCACATCATAAAGGAACCTTTGGAAAATGATACTATTAATGAGAAAGGATTCTGACATAGAAATAACTGAGAAACAGTATTCTTAATAACAGTAATATGAATTACCATGCGGGATTTTAAAAACACCCTGAGTGAGATAAGCTCTAAAACAGGTGTTATTACCCTCCAGCCCCTCGGGAGTCCATGGATGGGTTTCAGGATGTCCATAAAAACCATGAAATTGAAATTGTCTGCAGAGTCACACGGGTGTGCGCCCCAGAGCAATTTTTCTGAGGTGAAAGTCCAAAGCTTTCATCAGCTCTTTAAAGGGATCTCTGACCCTAAAATGTTAAGAGCTACCAGCACATCCAGGGCTGGCACATTCTCGGTCTCGTTTACTCTCGAGACATCCCAGTGTTAAACAGTGAATGAATGATCATCTTGCTGGGCAGGAGAGAAAGGGCAGGGATAGTCCAAGTTCATGAGGTATGCCTGTCAACTTGATCAGCGGCTCAGGACTTCTTTATCACCGTCCACCTTGCAGGAATGTGGTGGTCCACAGACGTTTTCGCCAAACCAAAGACTTAACACTTCTTGAAGACAGAGACGAGGGACTTCCCCCACAGTCCAGTGGTTAAGACTCCACGCTTCCAAGGCTGGGGGTGTGGATCCCATATGGTGCAGCCGGAAAAAATGCAGAGATGGGGCCTCAGTCACTGAACACCCAGCACGCGCCAGGTGTGCAATCAAGGTCCAAAAGGTCAGATTCCTGGCACAGGAGACGCCCGGCACAGCCACCGTAAACTGGACACGTGCACAGAGAGTGCTCGGGAGATGCTCTATATGGTCATGTCTTGCCTGGTCTGCTATTCTCACTCCTCAGATGAATACACGCAGCAAAAATAATCTGCTTTGGCTACAAAAAAAAAAAAAAAAGTACCCTCTCTCAGTCTTGAAGGGCTGGCTGCCCTCAGGGCAACAGTATGACCCAGCATACCAGTGGCAGCAGGGACATCACCGGGCATCACGGTAGCTATTTGGGAGGAAAAGTCTAAGGTTCAGTAGAAGGATGCTGGGCAGTCTGAGTACTGACCCTTCTCTCCTCTCACAACTGTAAAGTGGGTCAACGACCCAGTGACCCAACCACCATCTTCAGCCCCAGAAACAGCACTGAGGTCATCCTGGAGAAGCTCTCCTGCAAGGAAACACCTTCAAACAGCCTCTGACAAAGCCACCTCAGTGCTGCAAGCCCCCTGCTTTGAGCCGATTCAGCTGGAGCAGCCTGTGGGAACAACTTACATGCAGGGACATGGAGTGGCTGCCATTCCAGTGGATCCACAATCTCCTCTGGGTATGAAGATGTTTTGGAATGAGATATTAGCAGTGGATGTAGAATTCGGTGACTAGACAGAACAACACTGTCCTGCAGACTTTAAAAGAATGAATTGTACAGCATGTGACATGTACTTCAGTGGAGCTGTTACCAACTGTGGGTACTCACCCTCTCCCTCCCAGGGCTGCTGGGAGAATCACCCAGCCTGTTGCTGCATTGCCCTTGAACCTGAGTCCTGGGGCTCCGGTCAACAGCACTCTAGATGGAACTAGTCCTATCACCCTGTGCTCCAGGCTTCCTAGGGAGCAAAACGAAGGACACAGATGGACAAGAAGATTGGTTTGGGGGCAGGATCTGAGATTCTGGGTGGTGCAAAGAAAAACAAACACTTTAGCTTTATATGCAATGCTTTAATACTTTAAAGCAGAACATATTCACATACTACTTGAGTAATTAAAATTAAAATGTCAATGCCTACTACTATGCTAGATATACCTTTTACTATTAATCATTTCATGGCAAATAGGAAAAAAATGGAAACAGTGACAGACTTTATTTTCTTGGGCACCAAAATCACTGTGGACAGTGACTGCAGCCATGAAGTTAAAAGACACTTGCTCCTTGGAAGAAAAGCTATGACCAACGTAAACAGCATATTAAAAAGCAGAGACATCACTTTGGCAACAAAGGTCCATATAGTCAAAGCTATGGTTTTTCTAGCAGTTGTGTACGAGTGTGAGAGTTGGACCATAAAAAAGGCTACACGCCAAAGAAATGATGCTTTCAAACTGTGGTGCTGGAGAAAACCCTTGAGAGTCTCTTAGACTGCAAGGAGATCAAACCAGTCAACCCTAAAGGAAATCAACCCTGAATATTCATTGGAAGGACTGAAGCTGAAGCTCCAATTCTTTGGCCACCTAATGGGAAGAGCTGACTCACTGGAAAAGCCCCTGATGAGGGGAAAGATTGAGGGCAGGAGAAGGGAGTGACAGAGGATGAGACAGTTGGATGCCATCAGCGACTCGACAGACATGAGTTTGAGCAAGATCTAAGAGATGGTGAAGGACAGGGAAGCTTGGCGTGCTGCAGTCCATGGGTCACAAAGACAGGCACACGACTGAACAACAACAATGAATCATTCAAACCGTCCATTCCAACAGTCAGTTAAACACAAATAGCAACCAAGAGCCAGGAAGCTTTACCAAGGAAACATTGCCATCGATAGAAATACAATTAAATTCACTGTTCCCAACGACTAACGACAGCCCTCCCCCACCCAAGATTAACCAAAGGCAGAGAAAAGGAAATGGTCAGAGGTGGGGGCAGAAGCAGGTGCCCACTGGGGAGCCCTCCCCTCCCCAAATAAGAGGGGAGACAAGACTCTGCCCCCACACACCTCCGGCCGACATTTGAGGTCTCTGCATACAATTGAGCTGTAGGTGGGGGGGTGGGTTGGGGAGCTCTGGCATCATTGCTGTGATGCTTATCACACCTATTTTTAGGCCTTCGTTTTATAGCTTGGTGAGCTGAGAAAGTGTGGAGAGATCCAAATACCTGGCTACATTAAGATGTCTCCTGAGAAGCAGGGAGATGCTTTCATAAGCAAAGCCAGAGTCGGAAGCCACAGGGGGTGTTTGAAGATGACACCAATTAGGGAGGCTGCTGAAGAGCTTGCTGATTTGTCCCTGGGTCATACGCACAGGCATGGTCTCAGAAGTGATGATTTACCGCTGGAAGGACTCTGCCTGCTTGGACCCAAATGTATGACAGACACACACAAACACTGACCCTGCCTGTCCAGGCTGAGCCTAGCCCAGTCCAGAGACCGCCCCCCCCCCGCCCCACTCCCTGGAAATGGTGTTACCAAGAGCAAGCAATCCCATGACCCAAGTCCTGGAGCTGATCAATGAGAAGGCAGGCAAGGTCCTAACAGCAGGCTGGGCCCTCATCAGGAAGAGTCCAGGTTGGACCTTTCTATGTTCATTCAACAAATAAATGAAGGACTTGGACATGCCAGGCACTGCTCTGGGTGCTGGAGATTCATTCAACAGGAAACAAAATCTCTCTTCACAAGGAAATTACATTCCAGTACACAAAGAGAAAAATGGATAAATGTATAATGTCTCTGGCGTGGGTAAGGGCTAAAAGAAAAATGGGAAATGGAGAAAGGGGCCTCTGGATAAGGTGACAGTTGAGCAGGTGGCCGCATGAAGCAAGGGAGTGAATGCAGCAGGCATCCAGAAGAAGAGGACCCCCGACAGCAGGTGCAAAGACCCTGGGGCACCACAGAAAGAGCAAGATACCTGGGGAGAGGGTCCGAGAAAGGCCAAGAGTGAAAAAAGAGGACCTGAAGGTAAAATGGAGGGCCTTGCAGGCAAGACCTCTGGATTCTGTTCTGAGTCACCTGGGAGGGTTTCAAACAGAGAGAGAAAGGAAGTGACTGGATTTGCATTTTAAAGGGCACCTCTGGCTGCTGCTGGAGGAATGGGAAGGACACCGAAGTATCTGGGTGAGAGGCCATGGCAGCCTGGCCCTAGGGGTGCAGAGGAGGTGGTAAGAAGTGGTAGGTTCTGAGTGTGTTTTAAGGTAAAGCTAATAGGATCTGCTGATGGATTGGATGTGGGAGAGAAAGATGAAAGTCCCAGATGACTTTAAGGTTTGGGATCGGAGAATATGTTGAGTTTCAAAGTTATGGTGCCAACTATGCACTAAGACAGAAGAGTTTTGCTTTTCGAGGATAGCGAGTGAAGTCCTGGGTACTCCCGGGAAGGAGCTGGGCACCCGCTGGTGGCAGAATGGACACAGGATTCCCAAACGTTGTGCCTAAACTCCCTGGCATCAAAGAAACAGCCCTGATAACACCAGTATGAAGGAAGGAGGCTTCAGTGCAGTGCTTGGAAATGTAGGAGGCTGGAGAGGGAGGCAGGACCCTTTTCACATTATCTCATACAGTCCTCAGGAAGTACACATGTCTCCATTTATAGATGAAGATGACATTGCTGGATGAAATATCTAAAGTTGTAAAAATACTCATAGGAGAAACTCTTTATAATCTGGGATGGGAAAGGCCTTCCCAAACAAGATGCAAAACTCAGAAGCCATAAAGAAAAAGATTAACAAATTTGAATTCATAAGAATATAAAACATTTGCCTGATCAAAGATAAAAAGACAAAACTTAAAACTATGCACACACACCCAAGAGACAAAAACAAAAACAAACTCAAACTTATCTGTAAATAAAACTAAAAGCAATACGAGAAAATATTTACATCAATAACAGTTATCTATAATGTGCAAAGAATGTATTCAAATCAATAAGAAAAAGTCAAAGAAATAGATTTTTAACAAGCAAAAACTATGGATACCCACTGGCACAAAGAAGAAATTCAGAACCGCTGTGAAAGGGTGCTCACCTCCCCAGCATTCAGAGGAATTCATGTGAACAAGGACCTCATGCTTTCACTTTGGGGATTAGGAGGGTAGGGAGTGGAAATTACTCTGAGTCATCAGTCCGGCCTTTTTGGAACATGACATGGCAGAATCTGTCAAAACATTTCACATGTATTTCCTACGACTCAGCCATTCTGCTAGAAGGCTCTGTCTACAGATATATGCCCATATGTGTGCAAGAAAACACGCCAAATTATTCACTGCAGCAGTGCTGTTACAGAAAGAAAAAGCCATGACAGTAACAATTAAACGTCCATCAACATGGGATTAATTAAGCAAATTATCCATGCTATCAAATACAATGAAGTCTTTTAAAAAGAATGAAGTAGAACTATATGTATTAGCCTTAAAGATTTCCAAAAAAACTGAAAAAACATTATAGAATAATATGCATAATGTTACTCTAAATGTTAAAAAATAAAACACAAACTGAGTATGTGTATATACATCTATAAGGATGTATATACAAAGAAAAAAAGCTAGAAGTTCCCAGCAGTTAGACTTTGGGAGAAGGGATTTCTATTGGGTAGGGGTGCGGAAGAAGGAGCCCCTCACTTACTGCTCAATGCTTCTAAGGAAACACTAAGCTATTGGAATGTTTCTAATTATGAATTCATATTCCTTTCCCTGGTGGCTCAGACAGTAAAGAATCTGACTGTAACACAGGAGACCTATGTTTGATCCCTGGGTCGGGAAGATCCCCTAGAGACAGGAATGGCTACCCAACCCAGTATTTTTGCCTGGAGAATCCCAAGGACAGAGGAGCCTGGTGGGCTACAGTCTGTGGGGTTGCCAAGAGTCAGACATGACTGAGGGACTAACACAACACAACAGACGATTGCTTGCAAAATCTTTAAACTCTACAGGCTGATGATACTTGCTCCAACTCTTTAATTGCACACGACAGAAACCCAACCCAAAGTCACTGAAACACAAAGAGGAGGTGGTGGACTTGGGAAGCTCGGGTGGCTGAGCCCAGGCCTGCTTCAGGCGGGGTCTGAGACAGCGGGGCCAAGCTTCTGGCTTCTGTCCCAGCTCTCACACTGCTTGTCTTGGCTTCTCCTCATTCTCAAAAGATATCGCCACATGGCATACACATCCACCCTGCAGAGCAGCCTAGTGCAAAAGGCACTGTTTCTCTCCACTGATCAGTCTCAGAGGAAATGCTGATGGGGGTTACTTGAGAATGGAGTACTTGGGTCTCACCTGCCCACTGCAGTGAGTGAGGAAGCCCCTCTTTCACATTCCATGGTTGACAGCCCTCTTGGACCACATGGAATGAATGGGTAAAGAGTATCCTCAAAGAAACCCAAACCAGGCAAAGAGGGACGGGAAAGTGTGACAGGCAGAACAAGCAACAGACAACACAATCCATGACAGACTAGAAATCAGCAAGATCTGAAACTACTGCCCAATGTCGCACAGCTAGGCAATGGCCAGGGGATGCCAATCTCAGAAGTCCTGTGTGTGTATGAAGGGGATACTGGGGGCCTGTCATCCAATAACTCAAAGAAACCCTTCACATTCCTTAAAGTTCCTTCAAGATTATCACCCTTAGAACCAAATGAAATTTGCATAGATAGAATTTTGCTGGAGAAAGAGCAGTAAAGGGAGAGAGAGGGCGGTAGAATATTTATGAATTATGAGGGGAAAGGATGAGATGGGTCCCAAAATACGCTGAAAGAACAGGAAATTAGGAGGGTGTGGTGAATTAAACATAAAGACCGTTGTTAGAGACCCCCTCACCAACTTCATCATTTATTAAACCTTGTGTTTTGCATTGGGGAAGGAGCTATGTAAAGAGAATGGAGCAGGTATACCACTGCTGTGTCTGCTGTCTCCAAAAGCTGGCATTGAAGATGACCTCACTGATGCAAGTGACCATCATGGGATACAGAGACTCGACATCAGTACAGCGAACCAACTTTTCTTTATGCAGAATCCAAATGCATAAGGAATAACGTTCAGCCAACAGATAAAGGAAAAATACAGTAACAGGAAGGATAACAGGCACAGTTGTAAATTCAAGTTTTCCATATTGTTTAGCCCTTTTACTCCCGTACTCTAGCCATTTATTCAATAAATACTTGCTTACTCAAATACCCTTTGCCTTCTGAAATCCTGACCACTCTTGGGCTTCATTCAAAATTAGGATATAATCTACATTTTGCATTACTGAATCAACCAGCCCACCTCAATCCCAAACCACACTCTTTCAATGGTGGTTGAGTGTATAAAGGTAGATGATGCATTGTTTAATTATGTTGGCTGCCACCTAATAGATTGCCTTCACCCAGGCCTGGAGAGCAAGAGAAGCCAGCACTCTGGTGTTCAGGCAGGGGGTGGTGTCCCAGCCCTTGTTGCCTCATAGGAAATGAGGTCACACCTTGCCTTGGATGGAGGGATCTGGGTCTGCTCTAACCACCCTCCTCCCTGTTATTAATAGCAGGAAAGATACTGCCATACAGAGGATGCTTAAATGCCTGGAACTCTATCTGCTGCTCCCACTGGGGGCTCCCATTGGTTACAGGGCACCCACAGCTCCCAGTGGCTATTCCTGCTCTCCGGGGGCAGTGGTTCTTTCTGACAGTGGCCAGCAGATGCTCTCACCAACAGGTCACTCAACTATCCTGGTAGCAAAATCTCCTGCTCTCAGGCAAAGTGATCCTCCAGGGCTGCCTTACATTGGCTACTCTTGGGGTCCTCACTGCCTTACCCAACCAGCAGTTCTAAGACAGGCCAGCAGCCCTGCCAGCACAGGTTGATGCAAGGCATCACTTCCGATAAGCCAGCCTTCTTTGTTGCAACAATGGTACTGAAGACATCTACCAACAAACTCCTCCTTGACAAAGTCTTTTCACTGCCCTCCAAGGACTTCGGATATAGTTAACATTTCTAGCTGCCCAGCATGGGCAAGACCCAAGCTCATGAGCCTCTTGGGTCAGGGAACCCCCCATCTCCCTTAAGAGTAGATATCTCCTACTATCCCTCAATCCCAAGTGTGCCAAGGTTCAAGTGTCCACTCAGTGGGTCTGCAAAAGTCCGACTTCTTCCTCCAGAACCACAGATGCAGGATCAGGATCACCTCTGAGACTAACCTCGGGCACAGACCTGCTTAACCCAGGTCCCCACATAGATGCATGAGCATCACCCTTGGAATATTCCTGGGTTTTGATCCTCTTGGACATGCATCTTCTAGGGATTAATAATACGTCAAAATATCATCAATCTTCATGAGAAAGTATTTCTATAGTTTGCAACCCATCTAACGAGACAGCTCTTTGGAAAACACACTGATACAGAAATAAGGAGCTCTAGAATCTGAGTCCACACTTGCCACTCAGGAGCCGGGAAGCCTGGAAAAAAAAAGCCATATGCCTAAACCTCTGTTTCTTCACCTGTAAACTGAGTTTAGACCATAGGGAATGGTTGTGAGACTGGCATTAAATTGGTGAATGTGAACACTCTTTCAGTATGCAAATTCTGGGTGCAGCAAATACATATATTTAATTTTTTGAATTTCTTATCAATATCATAATTACTCTGCTTACAATACTAAATTACTAACTAACTACTCCGGCCCTTAAGTGTGCCAAGTATCACAAGGGACCAAAGAGGTTTAAGGCACGATCCTTGTTCCTTAGTGTCTTATCCTCAGTTCAGTTCAGTCACTCAGTCATGTCCGACTCTTTGCGACCCCATGAATCGCAGCACGCCAGGCCTCCCTGTCCATCTCCAACTCCCAGAGTTCACTCAGACTCACATCCATCGAGTCAGTGATGCCATCCAGCCATCTCATCCTCTGTCATCCCCTTCTCCTCCCGCCCCCAATCCCTCCCAGCATCAGAGTCTTTTCCAATGAGTCAACTCTTTGCATGAGGTGGCCAAAGTACTGGAGCTTCAGCTTTAGCATCATTCCTTCCAAAGAAATCCCAGGGCTGATCTCCTTCAGTATGGACTGGTTGGATCTCCTTGCAGTCCAAGGGACTCTCAAGAGTCTTCTCCAACACCACAGTTCAAAAGCATCAATTCTTCGGCTCTCAGCCTTCTTCACAGTCCAACTCTCACATCCATACATGACCACAGGAAAAACCATAGCCTTAACTAGATGGACCTTAGTCGGCAAAGTAATGTCTCTGCTTTTGAATATGCTATCTAGGTTGGTCATAACTGTTCTTACAAGGAGTAAGCGTCTTTTAATTTCATGGCTGCAGTCACCATCGGCAGTGATTTTGGAGTCCAAAAAAATAAAGTCTGACACTGTTTCCACATCTATTTCCCATGAAGTGATGGGACCGGATCATCAGGGCTATAATTTAAAATGTGAGTGGAGAGGACTCAGAATCTCATCCCAGCCGTGTCCCCCACATAAAATAGAGGGAAACTGAGGCCCAGAATGGTTAACTAATAATCAACAGCAGTTATAATGCTAGCTAACACCTACTGTGTATTACTCTCTTTGGAGACTTGCTTAGGATGGCCCAGCAGGACTGGAGCCCAGCCAGGCGTGGAACCCAAGTGTGAGTGTCCAGACTGCTTGGCCAGGACTATTCCCATGTACATATAAATCCAGTAATTATGTACAGATGTGAAAATCGGACCACAAAAAAGGCTCAGCACTGAAGAATTTATGCTTTTGAATTGTGGAACTACAGAAGACTCTTGAGAGTCCCTTGGACTGCTAGGAAGTCAAGCCAGTCAATCCTAAAGAAAATCAGCCCTGAATATTCATTGGAAGGACTGACGCGGAAGCTGAAACTCCAATACTTTAGCCACCTGGTGCGAAAAGCTGACTCATTGGAAAAGACCCTGATGTTGGGAAAGATGGAAGGCAAGAGGAAAAGGGGGCAAGAGAGGATAAAATGGTTAGATAGCATCACCGACTCAATGGCTGTGAATTTCAGCAAACTGAGAAATACTAGAGGACAGGGAAGCCTGGCATGCTGTAGCCCATGGGGCAGCGAAGAGTTGGACACATCTTAGCAACTGAACAACAACGCAATAAATCCACTTCTCTGCATCTGCCCTATGAGTCCAGCCTCTATGTCCACTACTCATCTTTGTGATCTTCATATTGAAAGTCCTGAAGAGTACAGGGAAAAAAAAAAAACAAAAACAAGAACTGAGACAGTGGGCAGAACAAAAGAACATTACAGCAGACAGCCCAGAAGAACTGAGGCTCAAAGGAGAAGGAAGAAACACTCAAAATATGGAAGCCAAAGTGATGGGTGACTTAAAATGACAGAAAACCACTTCAAGACACTCTACAGAGAATATAAGCAATGTAGTAATGGTTGTGCTGGGGAATTACAGAAAAGGCAAAACACCTATGATATGACGGAAGAGTAGTTACTGAGGTCTCCAGAACAGGTCATTAGCCTCAATCAATACAGACTGAAAGAAATTTCCCTGGTGGTCCAGTGGTTAAGACTCCACGTTTCCAAAGCAGGGGACATGGATTTGATCCCTGTAAGGAAATAAGATCCCACATGCTGTGCAGCACAGTCAAAAAAAATAAAAGTAAATTAAAAATAGCAATATGAATAATAAAATAATCTTAACAAAATAAAGACTGAAAAATTCTAGAAAGTCTCTTCATGTCATGATTGAACTATCACGTGTCTGTTAGTTGATTGATCGTGTCTGACTCTCTTGAAACCCCATGGACTGTAGCCCTCCAAGATCCTCTGTCCATGGAATCCTCCAGGCAAGAATGCTAGAGTGGGTAGCCATTCCCTTCTCCAGTGGATCCTTCCGACCTAGGGATCAAACCTGGTCTCCTGCCTTGCGGGTGGATTCTTTATCATCTGAGCTACCAGGGAAGCCCTACTAAAGTGCAGTAGTCATTAGTTTAAAAGGACTCAATTTTGTTCACAATTACTACTACTACTACTACACACACACACACGCCCACACACACACAACCTCATCTGTGGTCTCTGGCCTTGGAGACCCTGACAAGAACCTCCCTCGCAAGCCACTCCTCTGGAGGAATCTTGGGAAACCTGGGTGCCCCCTTCCAGCGGTGACATCTCAGGACAACCTGTCCACGCAGCCTCCTTGTTCCTCAAGTAACGGCAGTCCCACAAACTGTGGCCCAATGCCGCCTGTTCTCCTCCACATTCTAGGGTCTGGAGCTCACATGGGACCTATCTCCGAGGTGGGGGTCCTATCTCTACTTCTCCCCCTGGGCCAGGAGCCCAGAGCAGATAGCACATCCTGACAAAGCAGGCTGTCCAACTGGGAAGCCAGCCGCAGGGGTGCCCAGTCTCCGCAGGAGACTTTGAGAAAAGGAACCCCACTTCTTCTCTCCCAGCTCAGAGAGAGAGGGGCTGGCCTCCTCTTTAATTTCCAAGCAGCCCTCAGGAGCCCAAACATTTAGTTATTCTCTAAAGTTAGAATCAGAGGTGCTATGAAACGGGAATAAGAACAGTTTTTACCTCATGGGGTTGTTGTGAGGATTAAATGAGTGAACACAGTGCGCACTTAGGCCAGTGACAGCTACGGAAGTGACTGTCCTCATCACTGGAGTCTTGGCTGCATTTCCAGACTGTTGGGAAATGACCACCAACCTGTCATGCTAAAAACCACCTCAGATACAAAGCACCATGTTCAACTCAGTCATGGCCCAGCTGCTGGTACCAGCTTTCACTCCTCAGCACAAATGTTAGTGCCAAAGAGATGGCAGATGCTAAGTCTTGAACAGGATTGCAAGGTAATGGTCGAATTCTGTGGCTTTCACACTTTCTGCTTTTCAGCAATGAACTCTTTCCTCGTGTGAAACAATAGGTGGAAGACTAAAATATAATGCTAATGTGACTGAAGGAGCTCTGGGAGATGCGAGGCAGGGACCTGGAGGGGACCCTCATCCTGCCCCTTTGCCCCAGCCCCTGGGGCTTCAGGGGACACAAGTTCAAAAGCCAGCTGAATGGATCGGACATAACATTTTAACCTCAGATGGGTTTTCATTCTGCTCTACTTTGAGCCTTATAATTTTTGAAATTACAATTTCTCTTTAAAAAGCATAGAGTAGACCAAAGCATTTCTGGCCACAGACAGAAAATAAAAGACAACCCCCGGGCATCAGGGCAGAAATTCCCCTTAGCAGAGGGACTGGACAGAGGCTGGCTGGAGTAGGGGTTGTCCCAGACTGGCCTGGTGTCTGGTCTAGTGTTCCCAGGATGCCCTCAGGGTTGCCCTCTCCAAGGCAGGCGTCCAGTAGGACGCCCCGGTCACCCCCTAGTTCTCTCATTCCCAACCCGGCATTTAATTCCTGGCCAGTCCACAACCAGCAGGAGGCTTTAATGGTGCCACTGTGTATAGCAGTGGGGTGAGATGTCAACAAGAGTTTTGAGGCCAAACCTGTTTATCTCACACTGGATCTGACCCCACATCAGAAGGACAGCCCTGCCCTGGTTCAAAGGCCAACTGCAGCTTTAGCCAAAAGCAATACATCTCCTATCTTGTTGTTGAAGGGTGAGAGGAGCATTTAAAGCAAGAAAAAAATACAAGACTTATAGATGATACACACACAAGAAAAACAAAGGAACACAACATTTGATAGCCAAGGACTTAAAATGAAATAAGATGCCATCAATGCCTCCTGTAAAACTGGATCCCAGGCCCAGATTATCTTCAAGTTTACAAACACCCACTGAATATTTCTGCCAAAATAGTACCACCAGCTCTCGACCACACACGCTCCAAGCCATTTCTTGACCCCTACTAACATTTCTCTGACTGCCCTGCAGGAATGGGAACCCTAGCATCCCAACTCTGTAAGGCTGCCTGCCAGAACCAAAAGGAGATGTTCCTTTTACAGCTAAAATGAATGAGTCAGTTTGGGTTTTTTAGCTTTATTGTTTCTCCTTCCTACCCCTGCTTCCCCTATTACAAAAATAATTCCTACTGGTTGTAGAAACTCGAATTCAGAGCCATAACATAAAACAGAAAAAGCGGATATCCTCTGAAATCTCAGCCTCTAGCAAAAGCCACCAGTAATAATTTGAGAAATGACAGTTTCGTTTCACTTATTCTTATCTAGCAAAAATATGTGGAATCTACATATTTTAATAGATATTAGTAAAGAAACAGGGTTTTAGTTTTATATCAAATGCAACAAAATTAAAATGTTCATCAACATAGACTTATCTGTGAACTTTGAAAATAGTTGAAAAGAAATGTATCTAAATGAAAGTCCTGTATGATCCTGGTCCTCACAATTCATATTTAGGGAGAGAGAAATGGTAAACATCTGGTTAGGAATAAGCTGGAAATTCAAAAGGCTAAAACTAGTTCAAGGTGAATTACCAGGTGGCTGATTCATGGGACCACCTATCTAATTTGCAGAGCCCAGAGCAAAATAAAATGGTGGGGCCCCATGTTCAAAAATTATTAAGAATTTTCAAACAGTGATACAAGAGCATTAAAAACCAACCAAACAGGACCCTTCTAAGCATGGGGCCTTGTGTGACTACACATGTCACCTGCCAGTCACATTACTTTAACCATATGATTGCCAAAGCTTTGTATTTTTAAGGCTTCAGATCTATCATATTTGCCTTCAAGACCATTCACTTTGTTTTCTAAAAATGTTTATCATTCTCGAAGGAATGAATGAGAATTAGGTGAGACTAAGGCCAGGAAAAAATGTCAAAAAAAAAAAAAAAAAAAAACCAGTACAGGATATTTCCCAGTGGTCCACTGGTTAAGGGCTTCCCAGCTGGCGCAGTGGTAAAGAATCCACCTGCCAAGGCAGGAGATGCAAAAGACTTGGGTTCGATCCCTGGGTTGGGAGGATCCCCTGGAGGAAGAAATGGCAACCTACTCCAGTATTCTTGCCTGGAGAATCCCACGAACAGAGCCTAGCGGGCTACAGCCCATGAAGTCACAGAACTGGACACAACTGAGTGACTGAGCAGACGCACACAAGTGGTTAAGACTTCACTTTTCCAATGCACAGGTTCAATCCCTCACGGGGCCCTAAGGTCCTACATGCTGCTCAGCCAAAGCAAAACAAAGCCCCCAAAACAGTATATTTTCAGCTTGACTTTGATTACGTTCTATGTTTTCTGACATATTTTCCAGTCAGAATGCACTGATTATGTAGCTAATACTGGAGAAACTCAAAACAGTCTGGAGTATCAATGTAGCAAAAATAAAATCTTAAACTTCATTTCACTTTCAAAAATCTACAATTGAGATTATTTACAAGAGATAATTTTCTAGGATAAATTTTGTAATAAGCTTTCAGTTTTTTAAAAACAACAAAATATGTACTTCTTTCTACTCCAGTAAGCCAGGACTAAACAGACTTCCCTTAAAAGGGAAAGTCTGAATACTTGCCAGATTACACTGTATAAAATTAAGAATGCTCTTTAGTCTCTCCAAAGCGCAACAGGTTCATTTTACAACAACAACAACAACAAAAATCTGCTACATAAAATAGTCATCCTAGCAACTCCCTGGGTCATTTAAATGTATTTCCATGTTTAACATGAGCTAGGTCATAAATAAGAATAGCTTGATCTCTAATACATGATAAGAATACCAGGAATTCTTTTTAAACGTCTATAAAAGGCTCACCAAAGCCAACCAAAGGCCTGGACCACATTCTTTGGCAATTATCAGCGTGAGGAGGCGGCAGAGAGAAAAGGGGAAAGTAGTTTGTAAAAGGCCTGGACTACACCCCAGCCTCTTCACTTAAGAGAAACAGCTGCAGGGCTCTTCTCGCTCAAGCAAAGGAAAATCACTTGTGTTCCTCAGGGTCACCCTTCCGATAGATAATCTAGACACATCGTCCTGAGACTCCCAACCTTTCAGCCCAGGAGAGACCAGAATAACTGTCCACACCCAATATCGCCTTCTGATGGATACATCTTGGAATCCCAGGGAGAGGGCTTCTCCTGGGAGTCTTCAGTAGAATCTTTCAGTGAACTCTATTTAAATGAACTGTGACCTTTCCCGAGGGAATGGCAGAAACAAGATAACAAGGGAGGCAGGTCTGTAACCAGCCAGACTGAACTCCCTTCTCAGAGTCCAGGGCTAGTCCCAGAGACCCACAGATGTTGCCCCTGCCTTTCATCAGTGCTAAAGCCCAATGTGGGGCTTGCCCACTGCAGGCAATGAGACAAGGTTTTGTCCCTAGAGAACTTTAAACAAAAACCATGAAAAGCCACCTTCTTTTTCTTATCACCAAGCACCAGCAATAATGTCAGTAAGAAGCTATTCCTCTCGGAAAGCATATTTTGTTGGCTTAAGTTCTAAAATATCCCTGCGATTACTGTTGAGCTACCTGAAGTGAAGAGCCGACTCATAGGAAAAAACCCTGATGCTGGGAGAGACTGAAGGCAGGGGGAGGAGGAGGCGACAGAGGATGAGATGGTTGGACGGCATCACCGACTCAATGGACATGAGTTTGAGTAAACTTGGAGAGCTAGATAGTAAAGGACAGGGAAGCCTGGCGTGCTGCAGTTTATGGGGTTGCAAAGGGTTGGACACGACTTAATGACTGAACAACAACATGTATGTAAGCTTCAGATGAGCATATCTGTATTATTTATCCTTTGATAACCATTGTATTTACAGGAAAGGTAACTTAGAGCATCCCTAGCTTTTCAGTTGGCCCCATCCATGCAAACCAGACCTCAAAAATAAATTTATAATAGATCAGAATCTTGATTTCAATTCAGACACAGTCATGTCTCCAGTCCCTACAGTACTATATATTCCTGTGTTTAAGCCAATTTAAAATAAATAGCAATAGCACAGTGATTGTAAAAACGAAGAAACAGAACTTGAGATACTTTAATTCAGTCATGCTATGAGACCACTTGGAGCTTTCATTCCTGTTTAAAATTTAAAACAGTATAATAGCAAACTACAAGATGTGATAATTTTGCTTGGAAGTATAAATCTTAATTCAGTGAAATACTAAATTTAGTGAATTTAGTTTAGTGAAATACTAAATTTGAGTAGTATCTTTAAACCTTAAATGTATTCTTTTTCAATTCTTCGGTGTTTACAAACTAAAGAAACCAATCAAGAAAATAATAAGTACTGGTCACATGGTTTTTACTGGAAATCATTTGGTCATTTGGAAGACAGGAATGTGAACAATTATCTGCTCCAGATGTCAGATGTGCTAGGTGAGTTTTCACTGCACTCCATTAAACTGACCCCTCTTCGCAGGAAGAACCAACATCCTTCCAGAGCCTGGGAAAACCAGCATGTGACCTGGCCAGCAGTGAGTCTTTTGTCCACAATGGTGAAATGTTAAATCCAGCTGGTGTTCCAGCAATGCCATGCTCTGCTCTCTCTTGCAAGTACAGAATGCCCTTATGAAGGAATTTGATTCTACAATGATCACTGTATTTGATCAAAACATACTTTTCATGCAAAATTGATGCTTTTCCTCAAATTCAGTTTCCAAATTTTTCTCAAATACAAACCAGCAAATTCCCAATTTCAAGCAATGGTGGCACGGACATTGAAAACCCTTTCCCAGATCTCCACTCTCTCCCCATCCCGTACCTCCCACCTCTGCACCTGTCCACTGGGCTTTTTCAAGCCATCTATAATCAGATAGCACACAATTTTTATATACAGGCTCTTATTTGCAACCACTCAATTCCCACACCCAAGATAAAACATTCCTGAAGACAAAAACCATCACCATACCATTTGAATCTCTTTCCCTTGCCTATCTCTTACACAGTCTTGCACACATTATAAAAGTCAGTGGCCCATTTTAACTTATTTAACAAATACAAAATACTTACTATAAATCAAAGAACTGAACATAGATTTACTGTTGAGGGGTACAGTGAAGTGTTATGTTCACAGCAGTAAACCCAAACATGCGCGAAGCCACCCGACAACCGCACTCCTGGACACTCCTCCCAGAGAAATGAACACTTAAGTTCACACACTAACCTGTACACAAATGTTCATAGCAGCTTTTCTTGTAATAACAAAAAACGGGGGAAAGCCTAGATGTTCTTTATTGAGTGAGTGGTTAAACAAAGAGGTACGTCTACATCATGGCATATTATCAAGCAAGAAAAGGAATGAATTATCGATAGACTCAAGAACTTGGGTCAGTTGCCAGGAAATCAATATTGAGTGATTCAAGTTAATCCAAAAAGGTTGCAAACTGTAAGATTCCCATTTATATAGTATCGTTTTTAAAGGCTGCGCCACGCAGCTTACAAAATCTTAGTTCCCTGACCAGGGATCAAACCCATGTCCCCAGTGGGGGAAAGCCTAGAGTCTTACCAATCAGATTGCCAGGAAAGTCTCTAACATTCTTAAAATGACAAAATATTAGAAATGGAAAACAGATTAGTCTTTGCCAGAGGTTGCTTGGAAAGGAGGGATGTGGGTGTATTTACACAAGGGCAATGTGAAGAGTCCTTAGATGATGGAGCTGTTCAGGATCCTAACTGTGGTGGTGCAAGCATAAACCTACACATGTGATAAATTGCACAGAACTAAATGTACACACATATACAAATGAGTACACATAACAATGGAGAAATCTGAATAAGACAAGTGGATTGCATCAGTGTTAACACCCTGGTTGTGACATTGTACGACAGTTTTGCAGAATGGAGAAAAGTAGATAAATGGAACACGGAACATGAGAACTGTCTGTATTATTTCTTACAACTGCACCTAAATTTATAATCATAGCAGCAAAGCAGTAAGCTAACAAGAATATCTCAAACTAATAATATTTACTTATTTAAAGTAATATATTTACTTTAAATATATTTGTCATGTCCGATTCTTTGTGACCCCATGGACTGGAGGCTGCCAAGCTCCACTATCCATGGAATTCTCCAGGCAAGAATACTGGAGTGGGTTGCCATTTCTTATAACACTTATAAGGAGCTTACTAATTACCAGGTAATATAAGCACTTAAATATTATCTCATGACTCCTCCTAACTACCATAGGTGGCATGACTATTACCATTCCCATTCTACAGATGGAAAAACTGAAGTACAGAAAAGTTAAAACACTTTGTCCAAAGGACACATAGCAAATAGGTTAACTGATGAAACTGATCCAAAGGCAGGCCATTCTTTCTTTATGAGGATTATTTTGACATACAAGTTTTTTAAGTTTTTACAGTATTTATTTTCTTATTTATTTGGCTGCATCAGGTCTTAGCTGCAGCATGGGAGAGCTTCATCACACCATGCAGGATCATTCATTGTGGTGCAGGCACTTAGCTGCTCTGCAGCATGTGGGATCTTAGTTCCCAGACTAGAAACAGAATCTGCGTTGCCTGCATTGCGAGGCACGTTCTTAACTACTGGACCACCTGGAAAGTTCCCAAGGCAGGCAATTAAGATCCAGAACTCTCCCCTCAGAGATCTCTGCATTTCACTTTCAAAGTCTGGGGACCACCAAACAGACTAGACCCTGGATGCTGACAGTGGCTCTTCTAGAAGAGTCCCCAAAATCCAGGCCAAATATCTGACAAATCCTCCTGACCATAAAGTCAACCATAAACTTCCCAAGCAGTCAACTTTAAAGGAAGTAAACGAATTATCAGATTCTAGTGTAAAAATCTCCCACTGGGTGAGAGGATGAAAACTTCTAACACAGGAACAACTCGCCACAGAGTAAAGTCTACACTTCCCTTTGTCACTTTTGCCAACAGAGGTCAGAAGACGGAGGTAAGAGGTGGGCATGTTTGGGAACATACTGCAGGGCAAGCGTGAGGAGCCATAAAAAGCAAAATGCATCTGTGAGCAGACGAAAGGGGAAAGCTCAAACAAGACCACGTAATTGCATCAAGCTCTGCGCACCCTGACCCCAGCTCTCGCCGCCCTGCTGCTCTGCCTCCAGCACTGTGTCTTTCCTGGCACTCTGGGAACGGACCTCAGGGAGGTCCCCGCCTTATCAGCTTCAAGCCCACCAGCTCTTACAAACAAGAGCAGGGAGGGCCCTGGGGATTGAAACCCAGAACCTGTGTGGCATTCTAGAGTAGCAGGCCTATAGCAAGGCCATCTGGCTCAGAAGATTTTCAGATTATCAAGTGGGGAAGGCAGGAATGTCACGGCCTCTGTGGGTGGACATGGGGACATCCATCAAAAAGACAGTGAAACCAGTCTCCCTTTCCCACTGGAGTTGCACAGAGCTGGGGTATGTGCATGTGCTGGTGTGTGTGGACAAACCAAAGTCACTTTAGCAGAGAAATCACTTCCCAAGATTCAATGCTAGAAAGGGCAAAGGGAGGGTTAAAGACCCAGATTTTTCACAAGACAGACTGCCAACCAGAGGGCAGTATAACTTAACACTAATCGTGAACACTCTGGCTCAGAGTTCCCACTGGGTAAATGAGGCGAACAGTATGTTACCAGTGGTCCAGGATGATACGATGCACCATTCAGAAAAGGGGGATTGGGTACTAGACTGTAGGGGTCAGAATTTATTGGTTTCTAAGATGAGAACTCGTAGATACTCTCAGCTGAGCTTTGGCTCCTCAGTTGATGAAAATTAAGCCCAACTAAGAATTCTGGGCTGGAAGAAACTAAGAGGAAATAAAGTTTTTCTAGTGATTTTAAGAAAGAATAATTGGGAATGGAGTTGGAACTGTGCACTGGGAAAGTGGAGTCTTGGCTCACTCTGTCACCCAAATGACTGGGATCCATGTCAGTTTTCATATCTAAAAAGCACTTCCCTGGTGGCTCAGCTGGTAAAGAATCTGCCTGCCATGCAGAAGATCCAGGTTCAATCCCTGGGTTGGGAAGATCCCCTGGAGAAGGGAATGGCAACCCACTCCAGTATTCTTGCCTGGAGAATTCCATGGACAGAGGAGCCTGGCAGGCGACAGTCCATGGGGTCGTAAAGAGTCAGACATGACTGAGCAACTTTCACTTTCACTTGCAACAAAGATCCAAAATGTTCTGCTCCCAGATAAGAGAGAGGTAAACAGAGAGAGAGTTCTGTTGCCCTCCCTCCACCCCCAACTTCCTGCTCTGCCTGTTGGCATGAAAGTACATGATACTTGGGTCAGTCACCCTGGGCAAAGGAGGCCCCAGACATAAGAACAAAAGCACCAAGGTAGACAAATGGGAAGACCCTGGATGGAGTTCCTGAGGACCCTGTTGAAGCACTGAAGCAACCCTGGGCCTCCTGCCTCCAGACTTCTTGTTAAGAAGATGATAAATGTCCCTCTGGTTAAACCTACTGTTTGACTTTTCTGTTGTCAGGCAAACGTTTGTCAATTGGCATAAAGCTCCCATAATGATTTTGCTCAACAACTGTATTACAGCTGCCAAAGTCACATTCCCTAACTGGCCCATGGCTGAAAGTTGGATGAAACCTGTAGATCTCTTTATCCTTGTATCTAAATCTGAAGCTCCCACGTAACACAGTGTAGCACCTATAAAGCTAGCCAGCCTTGTCACCTGGACCTCAGAAGATAGTGCCAAAGGCACAGTGAGTAAACACAAAGACATGCAAAGTAAAAGGAAAGGAGGGTCGGTGGGGAGGGACAGGAAGAGAGAAGTACAGGGGGGAAAAGAGACAGGAAACAAGTGCTCTTTAAGAATGTGCATTTTTTTTTTCTTTCTTTTTTTTCTTTTTTTTTGAGGGATGCCCTTGTGCTTTCAAAATCAGCACACTCTGAGTAAAAAGGTACTGAGTGCCTGATCTCCATCATCACAGAGCTCTGGGAAGGCCAGATCCCATCCGGGAGCCCCTCGGCCACATGGTGCAGACATGCGAATGACCGATGGGCTTCTTGTACTGCCGGTGCATGACTTGGCGGAGCAAAACATATTTTACATTAGCTTAGGTCCTGACATTCTATCATGTTCCCTGTCAGGAGGCCAAGTAGTTCTTGGAACTCTGCACACCAAGTGACATATTACAGAACCCTAGCAAGCAAGTTGGCTCATTGCCAAGTGCCCTTAAATTTAAAGACTCTTCTTACCTCTTTCACCTCCACTGCAAGGGGTCCGGCTGGGTGCAGAAGTCCAGTAAGAAAGGTCATTATTCTTTTCCAACATCTAAGGTACTTTTCAAAGAGGCAGTGTTACAAGGTGTGGGGCTATTTGCAATTAGATTACCCTTAGCGATCAGTGTCACCAAGTTAGGAACTGAAAGTGAGACTGAGCAAGGCACCCAGGCGCTTGACGGAGCAGAGCTGGGGGAACGGCCATCAAAATGACACCTTTCCTTTCTAGCCACTGGCTGTCTTCAGTGAACCTTCTTCTGTCGTCCTGCAGGGACACTCTGTCAGGCTGTAAGGGGAGAACCTCAAAGGCCACCTCACATGACAGTGCTTGGAATGCCTGCAGCCTGATGGCCAGCCAGAATGTCTGTATCTCCACGTGGGTGTCAACACTCTCACAAGGACGAGAGGCCCTCCCAGGCTCGATTCCTACTGGGCAACTGCCAGCAGGGGCATCTCCCAGTGCTTTCCTCTCTGCCTCCCACCCCAGGTGCTACCATCTGCAGATTCTTCTTTTGAGTTCCACTTACTTTCCCAGACCACCTCCTGTATTTACTGATGCCTCTATAAGCTCAGCCATGCAGGGGATTATGCAGCCATGTCAGGAATTAAAGGCAAAGTCTTTGCCCACAGAGCATGCCACCTGTAGTTTGAGAAACAAGGTCTTTCTTTTTTAATGTGAGGAAACCAAAGACAGAGCTCACTGTTTGCTGTAAGAGATATACTGATTAAGAGTTCAGAGGAGGGAGATGTCACAGGAGAAAGGGATGATCAGCAAAGACTTCTTTGAAGAGAAGGAACTTGAGCAAATGCTTCAGGGAGGGGTGAAGGTCAGACAGGGAGAAAACAGAGGGGGAGACAGCAGAAGTGTGACGGTTCTAAGTCCCTGGGCTCAGGGGGCCAGGACACAGCCAGCATGGGTAGCACCCAAAAGGGTAGCGAAAATGAACCCACAAAGACAGGACACGCCACACATCCAGTGAGCTGCAGGGAAAGCTAACATGCAATGCCTCATCTTTCTGCCTGTGAACACCTCTGTATTTCCAGCATCTGGCATGTGCCTGACTCAGAGGCTGTCCTCCATAAATGCTGATGAACCAATGAATAAAAATGACTAAGGACCCTCATCCATGCTAGAGGCCCGAAAACCAAGAAACTAAACAATACCTAATGGCAGGGGCTGCAAATACAAATGTCCCCAGGGCCAAGCAGGCAACAAGCATAGCTGGCTAGGGGTGAGCAATGGAGTAGGGAAAGGGGCGAAGCAGGCGGAGCTACAACAGTGCAGAAGCCCATCTTCCAGGGGACAGTCCCCACCCAACCGCAGCCCAGCACACCACCGAGGTACACGAGCCCAGAATTATTGATATTATAGGAAACCCCCCAATTTTAACATGTAGACAATAATTTTTAAAAAAATAAATTGTGCAAGCCAAACAAAACATACTTTGGAGCCAAATCCAGCCTGTTAGCGATCTTTGGCTATTCAGGGTAAACTTTCTGTGCAAGAAGTTTATAATGTAAAAACATCCCCAGTAACAGAAGTGAGAATGAGTTTTCCTTTGAAAGCAGGGCCTCTGGACTAGAATGAGTACAGGAAGACTAGAAACATTCCATATTTTGATCTGGGTGGTGAGTTACAAGAGTGAGGTTATTGTTGTTGCTCAGTTATGTCCGACTCTTTGCAACTCCATGGACTGTAGCCCGCCAGGCTCCTCCGTCCCTGGGATTCTCCAGGCAAGAATACTGGAGTGGGTTGCCATTTCCTTCTCCAAGGGATCTTCCTAACTCAGGGATCGAACCCACATCTCCTGCACTGGCACACGGGTTCTTTACCACTGAGCCACCCGAAAAGCCCCCAAGAGTGAGGACATACTTAAAAATCCATCCAGGTGCAAACTGAAGAGCTGTGCCCTTGACTATTTGTAGGTTATAATTCAATTTAAATGGAGTCTCCCCATGCTCTCTAGAGTGTACTCTCTCTGATGTTGCCCCTTCCACCTAAAATTCCCTTCAGCCCCTCCGTCTCGACACCCTGTTGCCATCAACCCATCCAATAAGAGGTGGCCCAGGCAGCAGCTCTTCCAGGAAGACTCTCCTACCCCAGGCCAGCCCAGGTTTAAGCTGGGCCCATTTGGCTGCTCCCAGACACAGTCCAGGGAGTGACTTCTTCACCCCCCAGCACCTGTCACCTCCTTGTCTGACTCCTTGGGAGTCCCTAAGGTGCTGGAGCCAGGGTCCAGTCTGGCACACGGTGGGCGTTAGTGTCTGCCATGACAGCTCATCCTCCTTCGGGCAATCAGCAAATAGAAGGTTGCCCCCCTCAGCGCACACCTCATCTCTATTTCCCTAGAAGGGATAGTATAAAATCTGGAAACAAGACATCTGCAGAACAAAGCCAGGAGACCAGGTTGCATCCTGGGTAAGAGGGTGAAGAAACATACCCATGTAAGGATTTTAAACATGATTCTCTTGCAACCAGTTGTGGGGACTTCCTACTGAGAGAGGAAGTGAGTATGGGTAAGATTCTTAAGTCATCTCTCTGTTCAAGCACCTCTAGGCCAGTGGTGCTCAAAGTTTAACAAGCATCAGAATCTCTGGCAAGTTTGTTAACCACAGACTTCTGGGCCCATCCCAGACTTACAGATCAGGAGGTCTGAAACAAAGTCTGGGCATTTTCATTCCGAACTAACTTGAGTGATGCTGGTACTGATAGTCCAAGGACCTCCCTGGAACTGGCACCAGATGAGACCACAAGCAGGAAGTGTTCATTTAACAAACTTTCATCAAGTCTCTGCCAGGAGCAAAGTCATACAAAAGTTGCAGACATAAATAGAAGCAGCCGTTGTCTTCTCACCTCTGATCACCAGAAAATGGATCGCTACTCCTCTGTACCCTTCCCAAGACTTGCCGTTGAAGCAGAAAATGACACCAATTTGCAGCCACTCCCCAGTGCTCAAATGGTCTCAGGTTCAAACTCCCAATTCTGAGAATTAAGTTTTCAAAGTTCACTCCCATCAGTGAACTCATCTGTTTCTTCAAATAAATCAGTGATTTTCCTGGGTCTCCTTTCAATATATCACCTCCTCCATTTAACTAGAAAAGGAGTTAGTTACAGATCTTTTGTACTCAGGGCTCGCCATGGGGAAGATGAATTTTCCTGGAGCCCAAGCCAGCAAAGGGTCTCCAGGAGAGTCAGAGGGTGGAGGCAGCCTTCCAGCAGACAGGCAAGCACACTTCTCTGAAACAGCACCCTCTCCCTGTCCCAGGCAAGAACCACGTTCTGACATATTCAGTTACGAGTGAGTGCCTGGGCATGAAATCGAAATGGCCCATGGTATGGAATGCCCGGGCAGCATGCTGTTGGATTATTTATACCCTTTGCACTTGTGGAAGCCGAGATTTAATTATTTATCTCGTGTTAGATTTCCAATCCTGGGCTTCCAGTCTGCAGATGAATAAAGCATCTTAGTTAAACTGCAGGGGGATTCTGGGTCACCACTCAGCAGGGGCCGGAAAACTTAGTGATTTCAGCACCTAGGGATATCATCTCACTCTCGAAGGATGTCCTCATGAAATTTGATCATGTGAGAAAGAGTTTTAAGAACACTTTGAAGTGACACTATCTGAAAAACCCAATTCTATTCTCTCAATGACAGTGTAACTCAAAAGGTAAAGGCATAACATTTGACCCATGGACACAGCACTTTTGCTAGATGTCTTTGCTGACATATGTCTGACTCATGGTAGGAGGCTACTGGCCATATTTACTCCAATTTCTTGGGTAGAAAATATTTTAAAATTGTAGAAATTCTTAAGTTAAACACCAGTCAGCTTCTCGGGGACTGTGATTAAAATGCAAAACCAAAGTATGTTCTAACAGAACTAGCTCCTCTCTTATAGTAAGATCTAGTTTGCTGTTGTTGAAACACCTATAGCTTGGAAATAACTATTTTAACCCAAACCATCATCAGCTTTTCACTTCAAGCAGACCAACTTAGAATTCAAACCTCACCTCTTCTCTATCAGTCTAGCCCTGCATTAGTAGGTTCAATCCTTTTGTTTCAGTGAAATGGTTAGATTCCCATTTTGCTTCTATTTTCTTTGTGGCAACAATATCACTTTTCACATATAATTCTGAAAGGCTTCCAAGATCCTGCACAAATTTACCTACTGCTTCATCATAGTCTCCCTCCGCTTCAAGGAGCTACTCAAGCTTCCAACACAAGGGCCAAACCAGCACCAACTGAGATGACAGCCAAGATGGCAGCACCTGGGGATGGAGTTGGTCCATTAACAGGAACAGGACAAAAGGTTCTAGACTGTACCATCTGGATGGCAGAATTATTTTCTTCTTGAGGACCAACCCTGCCTTTTGGTTTTGGATTTATCCCTTGGTTCTCCCAATAGACAGGAAAGTTACTTTCTTGTGTTTTTCTGCATTTTGCGTCATTGGGAAATCTATGGTTACAACAGTGTTTGGCACACAGCAGGTGCTCAGTAAATAATTTTGAATGAATGGCTTTCTACCAGAAAACACCCAGCCTGAGGACCAGACAGAAGCAGAGGGGAACGTCACAAAGTTCTTATACCACACAGATGGGGGTTGCTTCTCTTGGCTCTGTCTGACCCAGTTGCTAAAAAGAAACTTGAGAAATTTAAACTTGAGCCAAATATATCACTGGTTCATTATGTCATACCAATTAAATAGGCTCAAGATCATAAAATACAAAGTCAGTTTATAAGATTATAAGAATTATAACAATTATAAGAATATAACAATTATATTGAGGAACAAAAGAATATAACAATATAACAATTATAAGATTATAACAATTATAAGAATAATTGTTAATCTATTCTGATATGATACTAAACACTCCACAGAAGCCCTATAATCTAAGTTATAAGTAATTAGTATGTAGGAAACATTTTTATATACCCTGATAAAATAACATATACCCTCCACCTTGAATGAGTCACAAAACACACAGTATTTTATTAAATATTTGACAAAAATAGAGTACACATCAATACTATATACAACCAAACTCTCGTATTTCGTTGGATTTTACTTTGTAAAGAGACAACATGCCACTTAAAAAGAGAATTTCACTCTTAGGCAAGACAGTATAAAATCTGGAAACAGAAATAATTTGCCAAAAGTTCAATTTTCAAATAGTCATAATTGAGATGGACAAATACCAGGCAACATACAGTTTGCAAAAACTGATCCATAAAAAAAAAATAGAAAACCTGAGAAGATCTATAAAAAAGTAGGAAGTTGAATCATTAATCTAAAACCTCTCAACAAAGAAAATTTCAGGATGAAATAACTTTATTGGGGAATTTTAGAGAATTAACATTATCTTTCTCAAACTCTTCCCAGAAAAACAATGAGGGAGAGAACACTTCCTAACTTATTCTATGAGGCCAGCATAACCGTGATAACTGATCCCAAAGACACCACAAGAAAATTATAAGCCTGTATCCCTTATGAATATTGATGGAAAATCCTTAATAACACACTAGCAAAGTTAATTAAGCAGCATAATTAAAAAAAAAAAAAAACTATACACTATGACCAAATGAGATTTATTCCCAGAATACAAGGATGGTTCACCATAAAAAAATCAATCAATGTAACACACCACATTCAAAAAATGAAGGAAAAAAAACACATGATCACCTCAATTGATACAGACAAGCATCTGACAAAATTCAACACCCTTTAATGAAAAAAAACAATAAACTACAAATAAAACTTCTTCAACATGATAAAGGCATTTATGAAAAACCCATAGCTAACCTCATACTCAATGGTGAAAGACTGAAAGCTTTCTCCCTGTGATGAGGAACAAAACAAAGATGCCTGCTTTCACCATTCTATTTAACACAGTACCGGATATTCCAGCCTGAACATTAGGCAAGAAAAAGAAACAAAGAGCACTTGAATTGGAAAGGAAAAAGTAAAATTATTTCTGCTTGCAGATGCCAAGATCTTATATGTAGAAAATACTAAATATTCCATGAATAAAACCATTCATGCTAATCAACAAGTCAGCAAATTTGCATGATACCAAACCAACACACAAAAATCATTTTAATTTCTACACAGTAGCAATGAACAAACCATAAAGTAAATTACTAAAATAATTCAATTCACAGAAACATCAAAAAGAATAAGATACTTAGGAATAAACTTTACAAAGAAGGTAAAAGATTTGTACACTGAAAACTACAAAGCATTGTTGAAAAAAATTAAAGAAGACAGAAATAAATAGAAAAACTTTCCATGCCCATGGATTGGAAAATATAATCATATTGTTAAGATGTCAATACTGCCCAAAGCGATCTACAGATTCAGTGAAATTTTCCCAATGAAAAATTTTGGAAGAAACAGAAAAATCCATCAAAAAATTCATACAGAACCTCAAGGGATCCTGAATTGCAAAAAAAAAAAAAAGCAAACTAACACTTTTTGATTTCAAAACTTACTACAAAGCTATAGTAATCAAAACAACTCTGGCATAAGGACAGACATATATACCAAAGAAACAAAACAGGGAAAAACTCACATCTACAGAGGAAAGGCCATCTTTTCAATAAATAGTGTTGGGAAAACTGGAAATCCACATGCAAAGGAATGAAGTTAGACCCTTACCTTATACAACATACAAAAATTAACTCAAAACGGTCAAAGATCTAAAAACTTAAGCGCTAAAACTATAAAACTCTTAGAAGAAATCATAGGGGAAAGCTTCACGACATGGGATTTAGCAATGATTTCTTAGATATGACACCAAAAGCACAAGCAAAAAAAAGGAAAAAAAAATAAACAGGACTTCAAAATTTAACTATTAAGAACACTGAAGGATATTATCAACGGAGTAAAGAGAAAACCCACAGAATGGGAGAAAAGACATGCAAATTATATAGCTGATAAGTGATTAATATGTAAAACATATGAAGAAATCCTACAATTCAACAACAAAACACAAACAACTCAATTTAAAAATGGGTAAAGGACAGGGAATTCCCTGGCAGTCCAGGGGTTGGGCCTCTGCAATTCCACCGCAGGGGCCATGGGTTCAATTCCTGGTAGGGAAAATAGGACACCACATGCCACGTGGTGCAGACTAAGAATTTTAAAAATTAAAAATAAAAAAACATAGTAGATGAGACACTATGCTTCTAAAACAAATGGGCAAAGGACTTGAATTGACAGTTCTCCAAAGAAGATAACGTAAGTGGCCAATAAGCATATGAAAAGATGCTGAACATCACTAGCCACTGCGTGCGCATGCTCTCTCAGTCTCGTCTGATTCTTTGCAGCCCACAGACTGTAAACTGCCTGGCTCATCTGTCCATGAGATTTTCCCAGCAAGAATACTGGAGTAGGTTGACGTGCCCTCCTCCATGGAATCTTCCCGATCCAGAGATTGAACCCACCTTTCCTGCATCTGGTGTGCTGCAGGCAGATTCTTTAATGCTGAGCCACGGGGGAAGCTCTCCTTAGTCATTAGAGAAATGCAAATCAAAACCATAAAGAGACATTATTTCATACTCACTAGGATGGCCATAATAAAAAACAAACAAGCAAGCAAAATAGCAAGCATTTTTTGAGGATGTGGAGAAACCACACTTCTTGTTCATTGCTAGTGGGAATGTAAAATGGTATAGCCACTACAGAAAATAATTTGGCAATTCCTGAAAAACTTTCTTTCTTTCATGTTATATACACTTTGCCGCCAATTAAAAAAAAATGGCCTTAGCTGTTCACTTGAAATCGTTCATTTCCAGGGTAGAAAATAACTGATATCACTCAGTATATTGAGCTGAAAACCCTATTTAAGTATTTTTTTAATACCCATCATCTGGAAGCACTTAAAATGATGCAACCTCTTTTCTGAGGGACACAATTCGACATTCAGATGAAAAGCCCGTTCTAAACACTTGCAATCCGAAACCTTCCCTGTCCCTTTGATCGTGTCACAACTTCTTCAGGTACCAAAAACACTAGGGAATAAAAACAAAGTAACAGGCTTTATACACTATGTCTGTTGTCACTAAATGCACAAAACACCATCACTGTGAGGCCAGACCCTACGCTGCGGGACTACAAGCAATGGAAACAAGGCTCTCCATGGAATTTCACTTAAACTCCTGAGATTTTTAAAGACCCACTACCAGCACAGAACAATACCGAGGATTTCCAATAAACAGGGTGTAAAGTAGTTATACATGATTTTAATGTGAAATACAATCAGCTACCCTGTCAAAAGCAAGCAGTTTCTCTGACGCTCCCACCCCATGGGACCAGGGATCTCAATTCTCAAGAGAAGCTGAAATTCTGGATTTCCTCCTCTCTCTGAATGGACAGTCTCTCTTCATGGCACTGATTAGTTGCCATCCTGTTATCTCTACATGTTTCTTTGTTCATGTCTCCCTCCCAGAAGCTAAGCTCCAAAAGGGCGGCTTTTTCTCTCTTGTTCACCTCCTGCCTCCCTGGAACTTGAACAGAGCCTGACCCCTAGGAGCCCTCAGCCAACATGCAGTGAATCAAGAGGGTCCAAATGTCGGGCTGGATAATGGAACCTTGTGGTGGTGGGGATGTTCTGTATCTTGACTGTATCAACATTCTGACTGTGATACTAGACTGTAGTTTTCGAGATGTTACCATTGAGGGAAATGGAATAAAGGGTCTATGTGTATTATTTCATACAACTGCATGTGAATCTACAATAATTTCAAAATAAAAAGTTTAATTTTAAGAAGCTTAAGAAAATTTAAGCAAATAACACAAATGCCTAAAAGATATTCTACAAAATACCTAATCAGTATTCTTTAAAGATATCAGGGTATGAAAAATAAGAAAAGACTAAGAAGCTGTCATAGACTGGAAAAGATCAGAGAGACAAGACAACTAAATGTTATGTGAGATCCTGGACTGAATGCTGGAACAGAAAAAGGATATTAGTGTGAAAACTGGGGACATTTGAATAATGTCTATAATTTAGTCAATAGAATGGTAAGTTCAGACATTTGAATAATGTCTGCAATGTCGTCAATAGGCTGGTACCCAATGCTATTTTCTTAGTTTTGACAAATGTAAGCTGTTAACATTAGGGGAAGCTGGGTGAAGGCCATATGGAAACTCTCTGTACTATCTTTGCAACATTTTGTTAAATCTAAAACTATTCCAAAATAAAAGTTAATTTTTTAAAAATGTACTGTTGGAAGAGAAACATCTGATAACGCATCGGGTGGTTAACTGAAACTACACCTGGTAATTTTTCAGATAAAATCATGCAAATCTAAGCAATAAAAATTACTGGAAAAGACCCTGATGCTGAGAAAGATTGAGGGCATTAGGAGAAGGGGGTGACAGAGGATAAGATGGTTGAACGGCATCATTGATCATTGACTGGACATGAGTTTGAGCAAACTCCAGGAGATAGTAAAGGACAAGGAAGCCTGGAGTGCTGCAGCCCATGGGGTCGTAAGGAGTCGGACATGACTGAGTGACGAAGCAACAACAACAAGCAATAAAAACATTAGGTGTCTACTCTTGCAAACAATTATGCTGTGATTTGAATCCACAATTTCTCATCCAAAATCCTTGTGACCAGATTTGTTTTGGAATTTAGAATCTACATGATTTCAAAGAAGAAACATGATGTGTGCTGTTCATGAAACCCCAGTGGGGTCCAGGAAGCAGTTTATTATCAAATGCATGAAAAATTCTTTAGCAAGATGAGTGAGCAGTCACACCTGCAGGGTAAATGAAGACCACCAACAGCCACTATTCTTTTGAGTGAGATTTTGTTGCCAAAAATTTTGCTAAAAACTTGCCATTTTCAGAGCTATTTGGATTTTAAAATAGCAGACAGCAGGTTACAGACTGGATTAATAGGATTCCAAGTGAATAAAATTTTGTCCTTTAAGGGACTTCCCTCGAGGTCCAGTAGTCAAGACTCCACACTTTCACTGCAGAGGTGCAGGTTCGATCTTTGGTGGGGGAACTAAGAGCCTGCATGCAGCATGGCATAGTCAAAAAGTTCTTTAAAAAAGAAAGAAAAGAAAGAGTAAAAGTTAAAAAAAAAGTTTTGACTTTTAATGGTAAACTTTCAAATTTCTAAAAAGTATTACCATCTCAACTCTTTTTTCCTCTCTCCCTCCCTTTCTCACTTTTTTCCTACATTTAGGAGTTGCATCCAAGCCCCAGGGTGGCTTCTAGAATGTTGATAACATTAAAATTATATCTCATAACCCATGGCTGGTTAGAAATGTGAAAATTGAATGAGCTGTGCACGTATGATTTGACCACTTTTCTGTGTGTACATTAAACGTTGACTTTTTTTTTTTTTCAAAAGCAGGAATCAACAGAACTAAATTCAAAGTCACCAAACGCTAACACTGCAAGAAATCTTCTCTCATTGAAGAGATGTAGTCCCATTTCCTGGTTGCACAGTTCCAGAGTGGTGAAGTGAGCTGCCCAAGGTCACACAGCAATGCAGTGGGAGAGCTAAGACTCCCAGCTCAACCCCTAGTGCAGGGTTCTATCTGTTATGCAAAAACATGAGATTTCAGTTTCAAACATTTGTTCTACAATATGTGTTACTAATTAACTGGGAAAATTTGTAATATCATCACATTGGAGTTAATACCAAAACATTTTTTGCTCATTTAGATTTATTTTTTTCCCATGAAATTACTGAACTGAAGTCTGGATCAGATGTCCCCATCTAATTTGGTGTAACTATGCTTCCCTCTAATAATGTGTAAAACCATCAATGACCATAAATACAATTTAAGTGTTTTGTCACATCATCCAACTTAATTATTTGGCTATAAATATAATATCACAGATGCCTTAAATCACATTGATTGGGCTCATCACTAAAAAAAACAAAAAAAACCCTCTGGTTAACTAGGATATTTTGAGGATGGAAAGGGAAACGTGATTTGGGGGCCTGTGATTTATCTTACTACTTTCCTGACTGGTACCATATGACTCAGCTTTTCCTTTCATTGCATTTACGATCTTGCTTTTGACAGTTTTACAGTCTTGCTGTACGCAGTACACCACAGCAGTCCTAGAAAAAGCACTGAGCTCAAAAGGACAATTTAATGATTTGTTCCTCTAGAAAAATAAGTGATCTAAAAAAGATGCATAGACACAGAAAATTCCAAATTTCAGGCATCTATAAAAACTTAGTTCTTTCTAATGGAATTATAATTTCCATAAAAGAAAACTAGAATCAAATCAGAGGTTCTCAACTGAGCTTCGGACTATGAACCTCTGACATCAATGCTAAAGTGTGTGTGTGTGTGATCAATGCTAAACTGTGTGTGACATCAATGCTAAACTCTGTGTGTGTGTGACATCAATGCTAAACTCTGTGTGTGTGTGTGTGTGGAAAGAAAGCCCATACAACAGACTCTCAAATGGAGCCATGACCTTAAATAAAGGAAGGATGAGGAGAAGACTCGCTAGCTACTATAAATAGCAGAAAGTGAAGTTTGGACATGAGACCCCTTGTTTCTATTGCAGGTTTTATGAAATAAGAGCCTCGAGAATGCAATATAGCACTGTATTGTAAAGACCATGTAGCAGCTCTGTGAGGCAGGCGGGGAGACCTGGTTCCGTTTTGAGGATGAGGAAACTAAAGAACTTTGATTAGCTCCGTGACCAATAGATGAGGATTCAAGACAATGGGAATTCAGACATCATTTAAACCAATCCTCATCAGAGCTACCTACACATTTATGTTAAATTACAGCTGAGGAGCTAACAGTGTTTCCATCACATTAGATTGCACCACTGTTTTTAAAACAAAACCTTACACTATTTAAAGTACTACAGAAATGTAATTTTCAATGCATCAATTTTAATTTGTGTTGTATACATCATGCAAAAAACAAAACAAAGCCTACCTTTCTTATTACCTCCATCCCTCTTCCATCCTCTCCCACTACCCAAGGCTACCCCAAATCCAACTTTTATTTTCCACTTTCCTTCCAGCCATCCCCTTTCCAGGCACTAAATCCAAAGGTAGGAATGTCTCTCTCTGTGTACTTTCCAAACGAGAAGTGGGGTTATCTTTTCCTCCCACCCTCCCGGAGGTCTCCCTTCACCTCTTTACCTCTTGTTGTGAACGACTGGGGACTTGCTAACCAAAATAGAAAAGAAAAATGCATTCCATCTCCCCTTCCTATCTAGGTGTTTAAATGCCAGAGCTATCTTCCAGCTACCCTATGACCATCCCGCACACGGACACAGCTGTCAACAGAAGAACAGAAAACAAGAAAGTCCACGCGAGTTTGACCTGACAGAAGACAGGTTTGTCACCAGTCTCCAAGTCGAAAATAGATCACCCACCGCTCAGAAGGGCACAAGGCGCTTTTCCACTCTTATCTCAGCCTCCAGCAGTTAGGTGAAATGCGCTGAGCACTTGATGGAATGAAATGTACAATCAGCGATATGCTTTCGAAATAACTCCTCTTTGACAGGCCCGCCAAGGACAAGAGGACAACGAATCTGTAAGGTCGAAAGTGACAGCGCTGAGTTTCCACTGTGAGCACAAACCCCACAAAGGCCAGGAGTGGCCCACACGACGTCTTTCCCAAACCTACAGCTGGTTCAATCACCTCATTTTACAAACAGCGTCCCCAGTGCACTTCAGTTCAGACTAAAGGGCAGATCCAGGAACCTGTGCTGGAGCTTTTATGAATTTATTCCCTTCCCGAGAAGTCAGGAGCTTCCACAGTCATACACAGATGTCACCAACAGTTCTTTTTTTTTTTTTTTTTTTTCCACCAACAGTTCTTTTGTCTCCTTCACATTATTCTGTTTTAGAGGCCCTGAGCTTCAAGGGATCTACATCTGACTCATGCGTGTGACTTTACTAGGCTGCTTCCTAGACATTGATAAGAATACATGGTGACAAAGTCTATGATTCCCTTTGATAAATGTTTAAAAAATTAATATCTTGGTTTTTCAACCAATCCTACAGTCAGGGAAGATGAACAACTTCTGGAGAAACGGCATGTCAGAGATTTGGATGCATTTTCTCAGTACTAGTGGGAACCCACCTGAACTTCCCCAAGACTATGGAACCCACACCTTTTTATGCCAAAGAAGGTAGGACTTAAGCTGCAGTTTTTAAGGCTCCATGTTTTAGTAAATTCTGTCTAGGACAACATCAGAAGCGCCCAAATTTCCTTCCTATTCTTCACTCCAATAATGTCTTGGGAAAATGAAAATTCTTTTCTTTGTCTTTTTCTTTAAACTGATACTGTAGGAGAATTTTTTCTACAAATTTTTTTAAAAGCTGAGCTGATGTAACTTCCCCCCCCCAAAATTAATTAGTTCAAAAATCTCTGTCACAGGACGTGCCTTGATTTTTCTCTCTTCTTGCCATCATCATTGACCACAAAGCCCTAAGTAAAGAACATTTTCTGAACTCACCTAAAGGACCTACAAAAATGGAACAGTCACACTCACCACTCTTCAGTTAATCTTTTGTATGGCTATTAAAGGAATGATTTTTATAGGAAAAAAACAGAAGTTTCTTCTATTTTAGAAAGCTGACTCAACATACTCGTCTTGTGTTTAAAAGTAGATCGGACAGCCTGTTTTTTGGAAACCTGTCTGACTTTCTAAGGGCTTCCTTGTTGGCTCAGTAGTAAAGAATTCGCTTGCAATGCAGGAGATGCAGGTTCGATTCCTCAGAAGGTCCTCTGGAGAAGGAAATGGCTACCCACTCTATTTTTGCCTGGAGAATTCCATGGACAGAGGAGCCTGGCAGGCTACAGTCCACGAGGTCACAAAGAGTTGGACATGACTGAGAGACTAACATTTTCACTTCACTTTGGGCTTTCTAATTGAGGTCAAATCATTTAAGACAACATTTTACTTTAATCTAGAAATATGCATACAAAAGCAAGGAAACTCTATTTACTTTAAACTCTGTTCCTAAGCCAGATTTTTCACCTTTGAAGTTTTCTAACAAGTAGAGTAAAAAGAAAGTTCTTTAAGAGCCAGAAGGGAGGGAGAGCTAGTAACTTGGACCACACTCACAATTCAAACCTGATCTAGAATGCACCAGAAAATACTCCAAACTCCTCCTTCACCCAACAAAATGAAAACCTATTGCCAGCTCCTGACCAGCTTCAATTGCCCCAAGGCTCACATTTCCAGTGCAACTCAACCAGCTGTGCAGTACACTCAGAATGTAAATTTGGCCAGCATTTTGGGCTGAAAAATAAAACTGCCCCCACCACCGACAAGTTAACAAAAGTACACCTACTAGTCTAGGACCACCAGATGTCCACAAAGCAGAAGTTAGGTAGAATAAAGCCAACTATGACATCAAGAGGATGGTCAAGAATTAGATGAGACCAGAGAAATCCAAGAGAGGACCCACTTGCAACTACTTCAAAAATCATGATCATCCTAATCCAAAATACAGAAGAAATAGCTATGAGTCCACACTGATATAAAGGAAGAGTTTTTCTTCACAGAATTCCTGTTAATAAATGTAGAAGAAATGAGTGGAATAGAAACAGAAATTCACCATTAGAACACCACAGAGATAACTATTACAGACAAGATCCACTGATGGAAGCTAAAATGAGCAGATGAAAGTTTGAGGAGAAACAGGACATTTGCATAATCTTAGAGTATTTGGCTTGAGTGAGTGTGAATTGCTCAGTCGTGTCTGACTCTTTGCGATCCCATGAACTGTAGCCTACCAGGCTCCTCCATCCATGGGATTTTCCTGGCAAGAGTACTGGAGTGGGTTGCCATTTCCTTCTCCAGGGGATCTTTCCTGACCCAGGAATTGAACCCGGGTCTCCCACATTGCAGCAGACGCTTTACCATCTGAGCCACCAGGGAAGCCTTTGAGATATTTTTAATTACACAGTGGGTGGGGGGAGGGGGGATAACTGTTAAATTTACAGTTAATGCCACCTTAACCAAGTGATTAAGAGGTCACTGAGATGGACACAACCCTTCTGTGGGATTCCCATTTAAAAATGTCACCCATCCAATGAACTCAAACAGAGAATCCTTCTGCAACAGGGGTTGAAAACTTCAACCTGAGGGCCTAACCTATGCCTCTGCCTATTTTCATAAATGAAGTTACGTTAACGAACTCACTCATTTTCATAGTGTCTAAGACTGCTTTGGGGTTACAACCGTAAAGCTGAGAATTTACAACAGAGATCGTACAGCCTGCAAAGTCTAAAATATTTACTATTTGACCCTTGACAGAAAACATCGGCTGATCCTTGTTTTTTAAAAAGGACAGCTCAAAAGTGAAAGGCAAGGCAAGAGTGAAGAATTGTTACACACTGAAGTAGACTACAGTTTGTTGTTCAATCGCTCAGTCATGTCCAACTCTTTGCAACCCCATGGACTGCAGCTTGCCAGGCTTCCCTGTCCTTCACTATCTCCCTGAGTTTGCTCAAACTTATGTCCATTGAGTCGATGATACCATCCAAGCAGAGACATCACAATTAAATGCCATGTGGGAACACCCTGTTTAATATCCTGGAATAGAAAATAACATTTGTGGAAAAGCTGCTAAAATTAATTAAAAACAAAAAAAAGCTTTGCAATTTGGTTTCAAATATTGTACCAAGATTCCTTTCTTGGTTTTGATAAATGGACTACGCTTATGTAAGCAGTCAACACAAGGGGAAGCTGGGTGAAGAGTATTCAGGAATTCTCTATGCTGCTTGCTATTTTTTGCAGATTTTCTGTAAGTCTAAAATTATTTCAAAATAAAAAGTTAAGAAAGACCTGTGATGACTTCCTCAGCCTGCTATGAGGCTGAGGGAATGGCAGCAGCCGTCTTGAGGCCAGCATCACCTTCCAAAGTTTGTCTTTATGGGGCTTAAAGGCAACTGTGAAAATAATTCCAGTGTCACTGGCACTTCATGCCAGTGGCCTAAAGGGAGACAGGATTAGCAGAGAGTACTCCTGCTTCAACCAATACTGCCTTTAAAAATATATTCTAGCTTGGGGACTCCTGTCCTTAAATACAAAGTACTGAATAAAAGGACATCTAAATTTCTCCCATGAGGTCTGTCGGAGCCTATAACCAGCTCTAACAAGCTATAACAAGTAGGTAGACAGGAACACTGTCTTGGAAGAGTCGAGGGGGCTAGGTTGGGTGCAGACCTCACTGCCGAGGACCCTGGTCTGACAGCTGGGGGAGACAGCGTGCTCCTGGGTTGCTCGGCCAGTTCTTTCACCAGTTCCCCGTGCAGCCCTGACACAGCAGTGAAATGCCTTCAGCAGAGATGTCCCTTCTTCATTACTAAAGGGCTGAGCCCTGAGGTGTTAGCAAGGAGCTTGAGGCTAAGGACCTCTGCTTCTCTCCCATCAAGCAACTGCGCCTGGGCAAAAACAAGCCACAGAGTTGGGATTTTTCATGAGTTTCAACAAGTCACACTATAATTATGCCAGAATAGAGAGAGACAATCAGTTTGAGACTGCCAGAAAGACGTGGCAAAAAGATGCTAAGGGGAGCACAGGTTGGGGGTCGGGGGGTCACACAGGAGGAGTGGCAAGGAGAAGTGTGGGTGCAGCTCTTCCCTGCAAGGACCCTCAAAGACCACCTGTCTCCCCCCAACCTTACTGATCAGCCCCTTTGTAAGCAGATGAAGCTGGGGGGAGGGGAAAGTCCAGACAAACCGGGCCAAGTCCATCACGTGGTCCCCAAGCGCTCTGGGCCCCCGGGTGAGCTGCCGCTGTGACAAGCACCCTGGGACAGAGTCTCGGAGCCTGGACTGGGGGACCGTGTGTGTCAGCCCCGGAGCTGGCCAGACACCCTTGGCAGATGGTGGCTCCCGGCCGAACCCGTGCCCCGCAAAGGCCGGCCATCCATTCCTGAGCGCCTGCGCCCACTGCGAGCACCGACCGCGGTGGGGCCTGGAGAATCGGGCTCCAGGCGCCTTTTCCGCTGACGGTGCTCTTCCTCCCCGCCTTGAGAGAAATGAACCCCTGGGGTGGGGAAAACCAGGCCAGTGCCCTGTGGAGAAGGAAGAAGAGGCGTTTTATGAATGGGCCATCTGGACAGGAAAACAGCCCTTCGGGCCCTCCCCAGGCGGGGCTGTCCCTCCTCCCTCTGGAAATTCTTTAAGCCCCATCTGCTCGGAAGGAGGCAACACACCCAGGGTGCAAACCCACCACCCACTCCCCAGCTTCCGCCCCCACCAGGAACATTCCAGTGGTTTTGCCAAACAAATTAATTGCTCTCCCCCAGGCCAGCCTGCGTGACAACAGGTGCCCGGCCCCAATGCCACCACAGTTTCTGGATTTTATCCTTGTTAACTGGCCTATATGATTGTTTTTAACGTCATTTAAAAACAGCCCTGCCCTACTATGCCTTTCTCTGGACACCTCAGAGGAAGAGCCTAGTGGGGCAGGGTCAGTGGGGAGATGAAATTGAGATGGAGATGGCCTCCAAATGCCTCTGGCCTGAGCCGGCAGGAGCTGTGAATGACTCGGTGGCCATCTGCGGGCCAGGCTGTCTGTCTGGATGGGAAGTGTGTCTGCATATGCCCCAGTCCATCAGGGCAGGACTGCCTTCCAGCCTCAGCCAAGCCCTCTCTCGGAAAACAGCTACTCTGCACACGGACAGATCTCCAGCCTTCCTCTTTACCTGCCCAGTCCTACCACCTACGCCTTGGAGAGGATCTAAGCGCTCACAAAGCACATCCACACAATCACATTTGACTTTCCAAACAATCCCATGAGGCAGGCACCGCAGGCAGGACACCAAGACACAGCAGGTTATGCGATGTGCCCAACTGGAAAACTGCAATAACCTAAGCCATTATAAACATTAATAAGAAAAATGTCAGCAATGCTGGACATTTATTAAGGAGACCATTCATGAGGAAGAGAGGAGTGTTTGATGAGAAATGGAGGCTCCATTTCATTGATGTGAAAACCAAGGCTCAAGAAGGCCAAGTTTTCTGCCCACGTCCACACAGCTAGTTAGCATGGTTTTCTGGGTTTGGACCCACAGCCTGCAAGCCTACCCACTGTGGACCCCTCCCGTCTCTGAATGTGGGCTGCAGCCAAGCATGAGCTCATTTGTGCTCTGGGTCTGAATGAGCACAAATTAAGTCATTCCAGGAGTCCATGGTATTGTTGAGCCTGGACCTTTCAGACTTCTGGTCCAGAGCTCCCTCTGCTGCACCACACCATGAAAATGTCATGTCTTGATTAAGCATAAAGGGATTCTACCCGAACATTCTCCTACTGCCCATTTCTTCTAAGATAAAATTTGGACCTAGGAAAACTCTTTAAGGCCATCAAGCTCAACCCTTTTATAGTCCAACTCTTGTAGTTTCAGCGAAGCCAGCCTCCTTGAATAAAGGAGATACAGCAGAACGCAGAGTAGACCCCACATCCCCCTGGCCTTACATGTTCAAGCGTGCTTTCCAGAACAAAATTGCACCAGAAATAAACAATGAGGGGGAGTCACCCAATGAGACATTTGCGGTGGTGGCCCTGAGTCAGAGGGTCCTTTCCTATGAGGCTGTTTTAACTAAAATGAACCAAATTATGAGATGATTCATTGCTATGGTCTCAGCATGGCTCAAACGTGTCTTAAATTCATTAGTGACCCCTTCATGGCCAATTAATGGCAAGTTGATATATCTGAACACCTTGACATCACATTTTTGTATAATCATTCTTAACCTTTGCTCTTTGTTTAGGCTTTTATAGAAACTTTTTTAATATGAATAAACTTTTTAGTTTTAGTTCCCCTAGCTCTATTTTCCCACTTTAGGTAGAAAGAACTTTTTCTTCCTTCATATTACTTATCTCAATTTATGCTTTATAATTATCTGTATTATTTTGTTTCTATCTGTTTTATTCATTAGACTGTAATTCCCACCCATAAGGCCCACACCTGTTCTGTTCATCACGACATCACTTCTTCACATCAGCACCTAGCATTAGCAGGTGTTTGATATATACTTCTCCTAGTTGAATGAAGTGTCCCATGTGTTAGACTGGGAAGCACCAGCCTCTGAAAAATGTGAACCCCATTTTCTTAAAGCAAAACAGTTCAGAAAACCATTATTTTACCGACCAGGTTGACATCATTACCTTTCAATGGTCATCCATCACATGAAGACATTCAACGTGAGATATATGTTCATCAAAATAACCAACCATTTCAGACCCCCATTTTAAAATGCACCAATCAGGAAAACTGGAATATGAAAAACTGGGCAACACTGCAATTTTTCCAAAATACCCCATAGCACCAAATAGATCTAGCAGATAACAATCTGACTCTAGCCATATTTGAAAACGTAAAAATTCTAAAGCAAATCTGCAGAATTTTCAATAAAGTTTCTAGAAATTTTTAGACATTTTTCTATAAATTTTTAGAAATTTGTTTCTACAGAAATAAAATTTCTGTAGAATTTTAATAAATTTTTTCTAAAATTTGTAGAAATTTTAATAAATTTTCACATTTTCAGAAACACTACATATTTTTGGCACTGCAGTCCATGGGGTCGCAAAGAGTTGGACACGACTTAGCAACTGAACAACAACATATTTTTTAGCATTTATTTCCCTTTATACCTTCTTGCATTCCCAAATGTCAAAACCAATAGTGGATTAAGAGCAACAAAGAATGTTAAGTAGTTTCAAAGAAACCAAGGTGGATTATACCAAGGGTACAGAAACAAGAAACAAATAGATGTGTCACAACCAAGGAGACGGAAAATCAGAAAAAAACTAGAAACTGTTCTTTTTGTGTAGTCCCTTACATTGTGGCCTTTGAAATTCTCAGAGGAAGTAATGCTAAGAAAAACTACAGCCACGGAATATCACAGAGGAAAACTACCATGAGGACAGTTTGAAATGTGCAGGAACTCAAACAGAAGCACTGGGTACTGTTTCTCTACCAATTCTGAGAGTCATGTTTCTAAACAGTGTTTCATCTTAGTCCACAGTTTTTCTCCTACTGTTCTTTTCTTTTAAATATTTTGTTCAAATGTCTCTGTCTTGTTATAATTATTCCATGCATCATTTAACTTTACAGACAATTAAATATGCTTTCAAACTTAATTGCTTTCAAGTGCTTTCAAAACTTTCAAATATTTATGGTTCTAAGAGGCAGGCCAATTATCTGCGGTCAAGCACCATTAGGAAGCAGGAAGCAGCAGAGAAAAGGACACTCATAATTTCAGCAGATCCCAATTTCAGCCCATGGAATGCACAATTGGCATCCAACTATGTGCCAAATTTCAGTACAATGGCAATGTCCTGGTTTTACCCTCCAAGTTTCAGAGGACAAAGGGAAATGCAGTCAGTTCATGGAACAATGCAGAACCACATCTGGAATTTATAGTCCATTCCTGGAACACCCTGGCAGAAGGAATCCAGCATCTGGCATCTGGGTTGGCTAATTATTATGGCAAATGACACCAAATAAATTCTATCTGAATCATGTCTTACCCTTATTCCTTCTCCTCAGAGGCTTCTTTATAGAGGTATATCTCAGAACCATAGTAGCTATCATTTTCTGCCTGCTAACTCCCTGCTGGGTATTCTGCTAGATGATTTTACATACATTATCTCATTTAACCCAACAACCCTGAAGTAAGCATTATTATTATCCTTTCTTCATAAATGATGAAATCCAGGTTCAGAGAAATAACTTGTAAGGTTATAGTTAATAAGCAGTAAGCCAGAATGCGAGCCCAGGTCTGTCTGACTTGAAATGCTGATCTCCAAAACCCAAGGGAGGATGTGGGGAACAGGGGCCAGTGGCAGGGGGGAGACCTTGTTAATCTTATCAAGGGCTCTCAACTGTTACTAAAAGGCCATAATATATTATGGTGAAAACACAGACTGAAGCCAGGCTGCCTGATTCAATCCATCTGGATTCAATCCATTCAATCCCACCTCTATCCAACCCCAGCTGGAAGTTACTTAACTTCTCTACATCTCACTTTGCTGTAAAGCAGACATATTAGTGATTGCTTCATAAGGTTGTTCAAGGATTAAATAAAATCCTTGAACATGTAAAATCCTGGGAACCATATAGCAAGCACAAAATAAAGGCTAGCTGCTAATACTACACTATTGATGATGATGATGGGCACTTCAAGGATCAGCCTTTCTTCCTGACCCTGGGCTCCTCCCAACCTACATCCACCATCCTATCTAACCTTATTTATTAATTTTTGATCTTAAAGCCTTCAGTTCAGTTCAGTCCAGTCGCTCAGTCATGTCCGACTCTTTGCGATGCAATGAATCGCAGCACGCCAGGCCTCCCTGTCCATCACCAACTCCCAGAGTTCACTCAGACTCACGTCCATCAAGTCAGTGATGCCATCCAGCCATCTCATCCTCTGTCGTCCCCTTCTCCTCCTGCCCCCAATCCCTCCGAGCATCAGAGTCTTTTCCAATGAGTCAACTCTTCGCATGAGGTGGCCAGAGTACTGGAGTTTCAGCTTTAGCATCATTCCTTCCAAAGAAATCCCAGGGCTGATCTCCTTCAGAATGGATCTCCTTGCAGTCCAAGGCCTTAAGCAGTATCAATCTTAATGCCTGCCCTTGCTATCAGCTTAATATGCTGGTTTCCTTTATACAATTTAAAAGCTTCAAAACTATTAATCTTGTGAGCCACAAAGACTTGGGATACATTATGGAGCTTGTGTAGTCATGGCACAAATGTCCAGCTACAGGTTATATAATTCAAGTCTGTCCATCATCTGGAGTTGAGAATAATTCTAAGAAGATACTCAGAACGTGTTTAAACTGCAGGACATTGAAGCCCTGCTCTAACTTGAAAGCAGTAGAGCAAATACAACAGCGTTGGATTTAAGAAACCAGGGTTGTAAGCAAAGCCCCAGGAACACGAGAGCCAAGCACAGAATATGTGATACAGTAACAGGTTTTCTAATGGATTTTACAGAAAATAAGTACTGACCATGAACAAGTCAAACATGAATACCATCCTACATAGTTCTACATCCTACTTAGCCCTTCTGAGACAGGCTGGGACCTGGGACCCTTTACTGCAGTGCCTTCACCTGGACAAACAAATACAAAGAAACAATATGGGACTGTGCGCATGCACAGTTGGGGCAAGTTTATGAACAAAAATATACAACCTCCCCACCAAAAAAACGCCACTTGTGAGGTACCTAGAGCAAAAGCAGGGTACCACAACCAAAACAATGGGCAAACCACCTAAGCCACCCCTCCACCTGATTCCTACCTTATAAGGAAGGAGCTTGCCCTGCTCAGAAAGCCAGCAAGGGAACTGGTTGCTTGTTTCTGCCCCCTCCTGCTGCAATTAGGGCCCCAATAAAGCCTTGCCTGAATGTCTTGTCTGGCCTCTTTATCAATTTCTGTTGGTTAAGAAAGGCTTCCCTAGTAGCTCAGTTGGTAAAGAATCTACCTGCAATGCAGAAGACCAAGGTTCAATCTCTGGGTTGGGAAGATACCCTGGAGGAGGGAATGGCAACCTCACTCTAGTACTCTTGCCTGGAGGATTCCAGGGACAGAGGAGCCTGGTGGGCTACAGGCCATGGGATCACAAAGAGTCAGACAGGCATGACTGTGCAACTAACTTTCACTTTCAAGAAAGGCCAAGAACCCTGGTCGGCAACACTTCTAATACATTAGCAGACTAATGGTTATAAGTGATTTCTGCATTTTTTCCCACCCACCTGATATCCTGGAAGAGAGACCCTCTCTCTCCAGGCAACAACCTCAAGAAGAAACTGCAGTATAACCTCTGGGGCTGGTGAGGGGGAAGTGTACCCAGCAATCTCAGATTCAGCCTTCGCCCCAGCAAGACACAACCTCAAACTGCAGATGGAAAGCCTCTCAGCTAGGGACTCATTCTGCTCAAAACGGAAGCCAGTCCCCAAAAGGTGATAGAAAATTATATTCCCTTTATATGTAACTCTAGCTCCTGCGTTACTTGCTAGGCCATGATAATTTCAGATAGCACTGTATCTTAAACACATCAATCCAAGAAAAACTTCTAGAACCCACCTCAATCCACACACAACTACACCTCATTCCCTCAGGTTCAGTATAGGCTGATATCTTTAAAATGTAGGGAGTTTGGAAGTAAGTGGGTAACAGAAGGCAGGCTTCCACAGTAAGTACTTCCTAATGCTCTGTGTCTGTGGCCTTAACCTCAGCATCTGATGAGGATTTTCATAATACCCAGTGCTGGTGAGGCTGGCATAAAACACAAGTTTAGACATAGCCAGCAGAAGTGAAAACTGGTACAAACTTTTTGGAAAATGACGTGAAATACACACACACACACACACACACACACAGAGAAAGACTTAAAAATAACCCCACACTTTGCTCCAAAAAATTATAATGAGACAACCAATTAATACAAAGAAAGCTTTAGGCAAAAAGGTGTTTATCACGGAATTTTTTTTTTTTTTTTTTAAAGAACAAGCAAACCCCAACCGTGTAAATATCCAACGGAGGAAGGGCTGTTATGCGCCAGTATGTATGTTTGTAAGATAATGTTAAATGAAAAAAGCAGACTTCAAACTTCAACATTATAGTACAATTAAAAGCAGGAAAAAGAGAAAAACTAATTTATGGATAGAAGAGGAAGGCAAAGGGACTATCTCAAACAGCCGCTGATTTGGGGAGATGGACCCATGAGGGGTTTTTTCCCCCAACTTTTCTACTGTCCTATATTAAGTACGTTTTAAGCCCTATTTGAAAACCTGATTAGGTTCAGCTCCATGGTACGCCCCAGCATGATGGGGACACTGGCACCCCAAAAGAAAGAAGCTGCGTTCTCAACCCAGGAAGAAAGACGGTCTTTCCGGGCCGCTGTTCCCGCCCAGGCCTGGGAAGGTTTCCATGCAGACGGCAGAAGTTGCGGACCAAGAAGCTTCTGGGGCGCGGGCGAACTAGCCGGCGTGCGCGCACACCTCCCGGGGCCCAGCGCAGCAGCCCCGGGGCTCAGCGCAGCAGCCCCGGGGCTTCCGACCGACGACCCCCGACAGTTCGACGAGTCCATGAGCCAGCGGCCGCCCAGCAGGGTGAAGCGGTCTTGAACGAACGAGGACGCAGGGCCCCGGCGCAGTTGACATACGGCGCACGGGAAGCCTTCTCTTTGACCGGCTCGGGGAGATTTCTCAGGCTTCTAGAGTTTGTAAGCACACACAAGGATTGAATTATTCGGAGAGCTCAGCAGAAACAACCAGGATTAAAGAGAGGAAAGCTGATCGACCCATAAAGTGAGAAGCGCTGCCACCTCTCCCGCCCTCCAACCCCAGCCGCCCGATGCGAGCTGAAACCTCACCACCGCCCGCGGCCCGCAGTGTCCCGGGCATCGCCACCCGGCACGGAAGGACCCGCTCCACGTGCGCCAAGACACGCGGGAGCCGCAAGGAGGGTCCCGTGCATGCTCCCAGGTGAAAATTATCTCGGACCCGCAAACCCAGATTCTACATTAACAGCCATCCATTCAACAGAAGAGGAATAAGATCCCTTAATACAGGCCTAAAAGTACCCACCTATTTGCCCATCCCCACCCCACCCCTAGCGAGTCGGGAGGAGAGCAGGGAGGCCCCCTTTAATTATTCCAATTCCTCAGAGATGGGTGGCTGTCAGTCTCAGCACCTCCCACCTCGGCTGGCTGACATCTGACCTTCAGACACAACCAAAGGGCAGACAGGCGCTCCAGTTTTGAAAGTTAACGGCTCCCAAATAATGTGAATAATCCCACCAGAATGGATCTGTTCTGTAAATTAACATTATAAAATCTACGTTTTCCAAAAAAAGATTTTTAAACCGGATGTTACTTAGAAATACTAACACCTCTCTCTCCACTTTAAGATTTTTAAAAATTAATAGAAATAAAGTGACACTTTGGTTTATTTCTATTTTTATGTGTTTGTTAAAAGCATTTGTCACTACTTCTAAAATAAAATGTCACTTTATTTCTATTTTTTTTAAAATCTTGAACTAGAGAGTTATGTTTTACGAATACACAGTGTGTAATACTTGCATACTCTCTTCTAGACACTATACAAATATTAACTTATTTTTAATAATAGCCCCTTGAGGTAGGTACTATGGTTAGCCCCATATATGGTTATACAAAGGATGTAACTGAGGCACAGAGAGGTTAAATGACCTGAGCAAGGACACACAGCTGGTAAGTGGCAACTGACAAAGCTGGGATTCAACCCAGGCAAAGTCCTCCTATCCACTGATGAAAATCAGGAGTTTCACAGTGCAATTCATGCCCTCCTAAGTAACTGCTAACTTTGTAAACTGGTGTAACTTTATCATAAAGCAACATGGCAGATATATCAAGAGCAATAAAAATATTCATACCCTCTGACCTAATAATCCAATTCCTGGGAAATATTCCAAAGCTCCAGGCATGAAGATATCCATTACTATAGTATTAAGACTGGGAAAAACTGAGACCATAATTTTCTATCAGTTGATGAATAATTAGATGTATTTAGTAGGTCAGCTCAGTGGAATATCAAGTAGTCATAGAAAATTAAATTATGAAGGTGATGCAGCTGCAAATACAATATATTGTTAAGGAGAAAAAATAAAGTTGCATGTAATGTTTCAAAATATATGCACACAACCAAACATTAAAGGAATGAAGACAAAGCAGGCGACTAACTGAGTCTGACAAAGACCACGGGTCATAATGTTTTCTTTCAAAAATTTCCCTCTATATTATTACAGTTGAGCTGTTATAAACAAAATCTGGAGAAAAGGGAAGTATGTCTTAAAGGATTTATGAGAATAAGCCAAATTTGCACAAGTCAGGAGCATTCAGATGGAATCTTGTTAAGAGATGGCTCTATTGTATTTAAATATTCCCTGAGCCCAGCGGCCCCTAGCCAGGGAAGGAGGATGATCCGGCTGGCAGCTGGAATTAGTACTGCTCTCAGCCCCTGTGCTAGGAAACTCCAGCTGAGACAACACTGTTGGGATTCCAGGCCTAGCCTCAATCCCACAAATCATGGTAACAGTGAAAGAAGCAAGGCTAATAATGCCAGAGGCTTTTCACACACAAGCACGCGATCTAAAGAAACCCAGTCCAGTTGTGAGAAATTTTGGCTCTGCTCTCACCTCAGTGGACCATCTCAGAAAGTGCCACATTCTTCACTTCCAACCTGTAAGCGGCTTCACTTCCCAACCTGTAAGTGGCAGGCACCACCCAACAGTCCCTGGTAAAGATGTAAGAGTGATCTTGACCTTTTCTTGATCTACCCTGAAACTCCCAGAGGTGAAATCCTTACCTTCTCTACAAGGGGCCACGTTGAGACAAGGAAAAAATCAGACAAAAAATGCTCTCCTTAACAGGAACAACCAAAGTGACACCGAAAGGTTTCACAGGCTCAACCATTAAATTCACTAAGGAATAAAGTTAAGGTCAAAAGTAAGACAGAAATATCTGAACAAGTGAAAAGAGCAAAACTGGATGGTTTCAACGAAATAGCATATTATTTTGAATTCAGGAAGTCTGTTTATGAGGAGTTTGTCTGTTTACCAAGTCCCAAGAAATTGCCTTATTCAGACTAGGAGAGCATCTTTCAGTCACTGTGCTGAAGGACTATGACCATGTGTAACCCGCCCCAGCCCTGCCCTTTCCTTCTTTCACTAAATGGACAGAGCCCAAACTATCAATCCGGCTGGGAGAGCCTGTCCCTTAAAATTTACTGCAAACAAATGAAGGTGCAAAGTTTTCAGAACAACATTCTGAGCCTAACAGTGCTGTAATTTAATACAAAATTTTATTGAAAAGATCATTAAAGCCTGCAAATGGCTTGTTGAAGTGCACGCAAAAACCCATGAGATTTTTTTTTTTTCAAACAGATGGTAGTGGACAATAAACACATCATACTTCATTTTGATTGATTTTAACAGAAAATGCAACTAATATATGGAAGGAGCTCATTGTTCAAATATCTTTACTACTCCCCCAAAGTAAAATGACCACACACACCCTACACACGCACCATGCACACACACACACACACATACTTACATACATACATATACACACACCCCTTCCTATGCTCCCCTCTCAGACTCTATCAGGAAACATTTTCAAAATTCTCTAGCCATAAACAACCTCACCGTCAGCGGATTAGCAAAAGTAACTGGCATTTTCAATTAATCTTCTGCTTATCCTCAACAGTGGCTTTGCTTCCATACCAAAAAAAGAGAAGGAAGTTTTCCGTTTGCTTAAAAATGATAACACCTTAAACGGGGTTCAGGACCACAGGAGTTGAATACACAACCATTTAAAAGTGCAAAGAGAAATGACACAACTTGAGCAAACTGTCATTATTATTTCACATAAAATCACCATTTAAAAAAAAAATCACATTAACAGATTCTATCCCTCATGGGAACTAAGATCCCGCAAGCCACACAAGAAAAGAAGCGGGTGGAGGAGTGGGGTGGGGGGTGGGAGGGAATCACTTTTAAAAAAACAAGGGCCAGAATTTATGATAATAAACAGGCTATTTTCCCCCCCAAAAAAATACATTCATGAACTGCTCTAGGACAAGTTCAAAAAAAGAGCCTTTGTCAGTTCCTGCCTTCCAGTGAAACTTTAGGCCAAAGAATCTTAAGAGTTAGGATCAACTCTACCCTCTGCCCTCCCCTCCCTTCACAGTCCTCAAAGAGCAGACATTAAAAAGATTTCAAAGAGGGAATTTAAGAGGGTTTCTGAGTTTTCCCTGGCACCCTCATCACTCATCAGGAACTCTTTGGACAGGAATGACACTTGTTAAGTTTTTCCCCCTCTCCCTCCCTCCACCTGTCGTCCCAAGTCTCCGTGGTATGCTGGGGCCCTTCGAGCTTTCTGCTTGAATGACAAAGTCTCCCCTGCAATCTGGTGTCTCCTCTTCCACCCAAGTGGCTGCTTCTAAATTGGGGCCCCAAGAAAAATATGTACCAATTAGGGGCTACTTGATAACTAAGCATCGCAGATTGGCCATACGCTGGCTGATGGGATTTTTCCTTTTATTTTTTTTTCAGTATAATGACTAGCTCCACCTTAACCTTCCAGAATAACCTTCTGTGGGGTTGGGATGGGCAAAGGCATGAAAACTCAGAAAGCCGGGGATCAGTGAGGTGCCCCTAACTTCCCTCTGGGCCTCCCAGAGTAGGTAGACCCGGCCACAGCTCAGGAATTCCAGGCGGGATGCTTAGCATAAGTAAGTAATTGAGTTAAGGGAGATCTAAAGAAAGACTTCACGTTCACATTCATATGCTAAACTCGGTTAAAAATAGGCTCAAGAAGGGCCTGACTTCATTTTTAATTTTAGCCTGATGATGAACATGCCCTAAAGACAGAAAGTCACCAGGCATTTTCCTGAGGGCAGCGATCTTCATATTTTTATAAAAAGGAAATGCAGCATGTTCTATTAATAAAAGTGCTGTAGCCTCAGTTAAATCTGGACAGTTCGTAAATCAGGACTCTCTCCGGCTGAGTTTCCCCAGGTCGGCAGCTCCCTCACACCCAAGCCCCCAGCAAGTGGGCAAGCGGGCCTGTCACACGCAGCGGGGCAAAGTGAGCCAGACACCCAGGGGTCAGAGGCCACACCAGATCAAAGACCATAAGGTATGGCTCCTGGACACTTCCCAGGTGACCAAGTGACTCAACCAAGAGCATTCACCAGGAACTCTTTCAAAGGGCTCCTGAAAAGATCCTCATTGCCAGGATGGAGCCCTGTGTTACAAGATTTAGTGAGGAAAAAGGGATGGGTTGTGGTTGCGGGAGGTACACAGGGTAAAAGGGAGAGAAAATGTGATGCTTCCTTCAGAAATGATACACAATTTCAACTTCTCCTTATCTCAAAGATGGCGGAGTTAAAACTGGCCTCTGGCTATGTGGCTGGACTTTTTGATGGACCCGCCAAAGAAGGATCTTCTCCAGTGACCCTTGGCTATCAAGCTATTGAACAAAATAAAATGTGGCCAGGTGGGAAAATTACCACCCTTAGGGCACTGAGCCTCCCCACCCAGGCTAACTGGTAACGCCAAGCTTGGGCAGGGCTGCCCCAGGTCCTGGAGAAAGTGCTAGGACTGAGGTGTGTGTGTGTGTGTGTGTGTGTTGTGCCCAGGTCACAGGGCACTTTTAAACACACAACCCCCAGCCCAGCTTAGGGATTCTTAGGATCTCAGTGCCCTGCGCTTCTGCGTTCTTTTCTAAGCAAACATTTGAGGCCCTCTCAAACTCTCATAATCCTCCCAACAACCAGATGAGGCTGGTTGAAGAGACCGAGGCACAGAACAGTAAGGTCACACAGCTAGTAAGGGATAGTTCTTGCTTTAATCAGGCCTCTCTCAATCCACAGCTCAGGATGGTGTAACAGGAAAAGCCTGACAAAGTCAAGGTCAAAGGCATGCTGTCTTTTTCCACTTTCTTGCCTTTCACTTGGGTTAATTTCCTCCCCTCAAAAGGGAACAATTATAATGTTTTGGTTTCAATTTTTGGTTTTTGTTTTGCTTCTGCCCCCATTTTTGTGTGTTTTTTTTAAGGCCACTTGTAAAATCCTATAAACCCTCAGTCTAAACAACGCCATGATAGTCTGAGCCGTGAGTGAGTGAGTGAAGTTGCTCAGTTGTGTCCGACTCTGCAACCTCATGAACTGCAGTCTGCCAGGCTCCTCTGTCCATGGAATTTTCCAGGCAAGAATACTGGAGTGAGTTGCTATTTCCTTCTCCAAGCCATAGAATGGCATAAAATACAGGGGAAAATAGAGAGACCTTAAGCGTTGGGGCCAGAGAGATGAAAGTTCCCATCCCAGCCCATCTTCTTACTAGCCAAGTGACTTCAACAAGGGTATACTCCACAGCCCAAAATTAAATTCAGGAGCAGCTGGACTAAGAATTGGCCAACCGACTGAGCTTGTGGCTTTTTTTAAACTTTTATTATGGAAATTTTCTAACTATACAAAGGTGAGTGATTGCTAAGTTGCCTCATCTTGTCTGACTCTGTTGACTGTAGCCTGCCAGATTCCTCTGTCCATGGGATTCTCCAGGCAATACTGGAGTGGGTTGCCATTTCTTTCTCCAGGGGATCTTCCCAAGCCAGGGATCAAACCTGCATCTTTGATGTTCCCTGCATTGGCAGGCATGTTCTTTACCACTAGCGCTACCTTAGAAAACAATATAATGAAGTCTCAAACATATCACCCAGCTTCGACAATTATTAATACTAACTTTTGGTCAGCCTTATTACTACTCATTCTCACCCTCCACACTATTATTTTGAAGCCAATTCCAGATACATCATTTCATCTATAAATACTCCGCTATCTAGCACTAAAATATATCATTTCAATTTTAACATAATTTCAGTATCTTTATCACAACAATACATAAATAATTCTTTAGCCTCAATATCCAGTCTGTTCAAACATCCTAAATAATCTCTTAGTTTTTGTTTTGTTTTGTATACTACTTTATTCATATGTGTACACTACACTTAAGACTTAATTTCCACCCAGTAGCCAGCACAAGCCAAAATGAAAAACTGTATAAATCAAGTCAATTCTATAGCCTGTAAAAAAAATAAGGGACCTTATTTAATCAAGCCTAATGAGCAGGTTACTTCCCTGGTGGCTCAGAGGTTAAAGCATCTGCCTGCAATGCGGGAGACCTGGGTTCAATCCCTGGGTCGGGAAGATCCCCTGGAGGAGGACATGGCAACCGACTCCAGTATTATTTCCTGAATCGCCATGGACAGTGGAACCTGGTGGCCTACAGTCCATAGCACCACACAGAGTCAGACACGACTGAAGTGACTTAGCACAATGAGCTTCCATGGGAGCTTATCCTAACTACTTTAGGATTTTAACCTGTAGATCTTGTGTTTCTCTAGTATAGCAATTTTTTAAAATATTTATTAAATGTCTATATGTGTTAGGCATTCCAGACCTGGAGCATAGTTTGTTTTTTAATCGTTGGTTTGTTTGATCTAAGACCCAAAAAGCACAGACTGCATTTTGCTGTTAAGTATTCCTATGTATGCGTATGTGCTCAGTCATGTCCAGCTCTTTGCAACCCCATGGACTGTCGCCCACCAGGCTCTTCTGTCTACAGGATTTCCCAGGCAAGAATACTGGAGTGGGTTGTGATTTCCTTCTTCAGGGGATCTTCCTGACCCAGAGATCGAACCCAAGTCTCCTGCATTGCAGGCAGATACTTAACAGCTAAGCCATGAGAATGGGGGTAAGTATTCTTAGTCTCTTTCAATCCATACTCCTGCAGTTCTTATTCTTATAATTGACTGGTTGAAGAAAACAGGTCTTCTGAGGACTTCCCTGGTGTTCCAGTGGCTGGGATTCCACACTGGGGGCCTGGGTTCCATCCCTGGTCGGGGAACTGGATCCCACATGCTGCAACTGAAAGATCTTGCATGCCACAGCAAGGATTAAGCAGCCTGTGTGCCACAGCTGAGACCAGGAACAACCAAGTGGGAAGCCATGTCTTTCTCCAGGGAATCTTCCCAATGCAGTGATCGAACCTGGGTCTTCTGCATTTCAGGTAGATTCTTTACTGTCTGAGCCACCAGGGAAGCCCCCAAATAAATACATATATTAAAATAAATATTTTTTTTAAATAAAGAAAGAAATAAAATAGGTTTTCTGGCCCACAGAATGCCCACATTCCAATTTGTGGATTTTTACCTCCATGGTGTTGTTTTGACATGTTCCTCTGTTCCCTGTATTTTCTATGAACTGGTAGTTCAATCTTAAGTCTGACATAGATTGAGCTTCTATTTTTTTTTATGGTGTTGTGTACTTCCTACTGCAACAGTAGGCACATGATGCTTGGAAGTCTTTCTTTTTTGTGACGTTAAGATTGATCAGTGGGTTTGTCACCAGGCTGATCTATGCATCCATTAGAAAGTTCTTCTACAAAAGGATTTTTCCTCATCCACAGTTTGGATGAGGTAACCAATAAGAAAGGACAGAATGAATGTCTGATTCATTCCCTTTCTTGGACGGTGTTCAGAATGATTTGGTTCCCCAACATCCTCCAGTGAAAACCATTGATTTTTTAACTCATGTATTTTACACATTGGAACATATTGAATATGTGTGAATCCACTATAGTTACTCTTTTTAATGCTCAAATTATTCCATATTTGGGCACTGGGAAGCCCTTTAACTTGGTTCCCAAGGCCTTTTGACAGAACGCAAGTGGTCTTTGATACCTCCTTTGTTTTCTGATACAAGATAAGTCAACTCATTTTGTACATTTCCTGTCCCAGAACTGGAATCAGCCATTTTTCTTAGGCTCCTTAGTCCCTTTTAGTTGTTGTTACTCAGGTGCTCAGTCATGTCTGACTCTTTGCAACCCCATGGACTGCAGCACGCCAGGCTTCCCTGTCCTTCATCATCTCCCAGAGTCTGCTCAAACTCATGTCCTTTGAGTCGATGATGCCGTCCAACCATCTCATCTTCTGCTGCCCCCTTCTCCTCCTGCCCTCAGTCTAGTGGGGACTTGCATTTAGAGGCCACAGTCTAGGTGTTACAGGTGCTCACTGCTACTGAGCTGGTCCTTATTTCTAGGTTTTTCAGTGGACAAAGTTGGGAAATACTTTTTCATTTGTTAAAGAGAAGGCATATCAGGCTTTCACACCAATATCTTCAAAAATTTAGGGTTACAGGATTTTTACTTAACATCTTTGACTATAAAATCATACTAAAAATATTGCTTTCTGATTATTTTAACATAATTACTACATATATATATAATAGATTCAAAATAGTAATACCAATATTATTACTAACAATATTACTGAAAACAGCTTAAGATTTATTTAGAATTTGTTTTGACCTAAAGATATATTCCACTTGAGCTGTATAATCAAATTATTGTGTTTTAAAGTCATGTGGTCATGTACGGATGTGAGAGTTGGACTGTAAAGAAGGCTGAGCGCCGAAGAATTGATGCTTTTGAACTGTGGTGTTGGAGAAGACTCTTAGAGTCCCTTGGACTCAAGGAGATCCAACCAGTCCATTCTGAAGGAGATCAGCCCTGGGATTTCTTTGGAAGGAATGATGCTAAAGCTGAAAGCCCAGTACTTTGGCCACCTCATGCACAGAGTTGACTCATTGGAAAAGACTCTGATGCTGGGAGGGATTGGGGGCAGGAGGAGAAGGGGACGACAGAGGATGAGATGGCTGGATGGCATCATTGACTCGATGGACGTGAGTCTGAATGAACTCTGGGAGTTGGTGATGGACAGGGAGGCCTGGCGTGCTGCGATTCATGGGGTCACAAAGAGTGGGACCTGACTGAGCGACTGAACTGAACTGAAAGTCATGTGAAATAATTCTCTGTATGATTAAGCTACCAACTTGGTACATAAATGTTTTATTGTCATCTTGATTGGGTGGATTTTTCTATTTTAATTAAATTTTTTTTAGAGTTAAGGAAAATATTTATAGTGTTCCAAAGTCAAATCTGTAAAACAAAATACATTCAAAACAGTCTAGGGACTTCCCTGGTGGTCCAGTGGCTAAGACTCTGTTTGTCCAATACAAGGGGCCCAAGTTCAATCCCTGGCCAAGGAACTAGATCCCACACGCTGCACCTAAGAGTCCGAATGCCACAACTGAAGATCCCGCATGTCACAACTAAGACCCAGCACAGTCAAATGAACAAATACTTTTTTAAAAGTCTAGCTGACCTGACCCTGACCTATCCATCCATTTCTTCCCTTCCTATACAGGTTAATCAGTACTAGTAAATTTTATTAGTTTATTAGAGTAAAATTTTAGTTTACTCTTCCATTTCTTTTAATAACAAGCAAATACATATGTATTTCTCAGATAAAAGGTAATATGCTATCTATTATGTCTGCACCCTGCTTTTTTCACTTAACAATACACCCTGGAGACCATCCCATAACTGTAGTTGTGCAGAGAGATAATTCTGCTTCCTTATATAGCCCTACAGCAACCCACTGTGTGGATGTCCCATGGCTTACTGCTGTTACAAGTAATGCCACCACAGAATACCCTCTGCACGTCTTTTCTTATTTTCACCCCTGTATTTTTGGAATAGATCAAAAGACAATGTATGTGTAATTTTGCTCAATATTGTCAAATTCCCCTCTTTAGAGGTGGTGCCATTTTTGTATTCTCATCATGAGGTAAGAAGTCTTACATGCTAAATTTAATATATATATATTTTTAAAAATCTCTTGACATCTCAGGGGCCTTCCTTTAAAATCCCTTTCAAGCCATCTAATTCAATTCTCCACATTCTGGACAAAGGAAATTTCTTTTGAGAAAGGGCAATGATGTGCTCAAGGAACTGCCTTTATCCCTCACCTTTCCTGACTTTTAAATACACAGTTTACACATAATTCTTTTCATGTCAGAGAAGTCAAGCACAGTATTAAATATTCAGATGGAAAATATCACAGGTTAATTTAGGTCTTTGCAAACTACAAGTGGTTCCCTGAACTGAAGCTGAAGTTCACAGAGGAGATCGGGGACTCCTCAGTGCCCTCTCCTTCCCGCCGTTTAACAAGATCTGATGTGGACTGTGATGGTGCCACACGTGGATACTGGCTCCCGTCCACATCCACCACAGAACATCTCCCCCAGCCTCCCCTTCCCCACAGGATCCTGCCAGCATCTGAGGCTAAGCACTGTTACATGTGTTCTCTCATCTACTCATTTACCTCACAATAGCACTATGGGGTGGATGCCCTATTGGCCCCCTTTTAAACCTGAAGAAATGAAAGAGCAGAGAAGTGAAGCTACTTGTCCAAGGTCACACAGTTAGCAAGCAAATAGGGAGCCAGGATGCGCACACAGGCATTCCAACTCTAATGCCTACCTTTAACTGTTGTGCTGTGGTGCTTCCACGTTTCAGACCTTCATCAACTTTTGCCCAAACAGTGCAGGGGCCTCCCAACTACATCCCCACCTCTAGGAGCACACCTACACACACAAACACATGTGCACACATGCACAAAACTCTGCCATTTATCCTTCCTTCTCCAATACCAATATAATCTTTCCAGAAAACAGATCTCATTACATCAGACTCCTGCTTACAAATGACTACTCAGAAGAGAACATCCAAACTCCTTACCGTGAGAAACATGTTCTGTATCACCAGCATCCTGCCTTTTTGCATCCTCAGTGCTAGCCATTCCCAGACACTCCATCCCATTAGTTAAAAACACATTCTGATCTCCAGTCATGTGCAATTTCTCTGAGGCTCCCACGTCATCATGGTTTTTCTCCTCTCTGAAAACGCGTCTTTTCTCCCACCTCCCACCCTCCCCCATCCACTTGACAAGCCCTTAGGCTCAGATTCAGAATCAGCTCAGAATGGCTTCCTCAAACATCTGGGCTGGTCCTTCCTGGATGCCCTCTCCGCTACCCTCTATGCCTATACAAAACCTGCTATAACATGAGTCTCATTCTCACTACCTCAACCCTCTTCTCCACCTGCACTCGGAGGTACTCATTTTATCAGGCCTTCTTTTGTTTATCCTTCCAGTATTTTTTTGCAACAAAGTATACATAAAAGTTGTATATAATATAATATATACTTATAATTTACATAACAATATTATACATATGTTCCTATTCTCCCCTTTTCTTACACAAAAGGTAGCCAACGATACATACTTTTTGCACCCTACTTTTTCTGCTTGATATATCCTTGGCATTTCTCTGTTACAGCACACAGAGATGGTCCTTGTAGTGTGAGAGGACAGAGCCACATTTATTTACTTATCACCTATTGCTGGACATGGAGTAGAGTATATTCCCTTATTTCAAGGGACTGAATGAGACCTAGTCCTGTTGCTCTTCATCCAACATCAAGATCCCACTGGATGCACAGCTTAGATCTCTGGCAAAGGGAGTCCAATGAGACTGGCCACTGCCGGAGCCAGGCCACAATAAGAGACCAAGTTACTGATGCCAACAGGAGCAGCTCAGGTTCTGTACCTTCTTTTATGTTCAAGAATCACACCAGAGCAGAGGCTACGATCCTTTCAGTTCAGTTCAGTTCAGTCACTCAGTCATGTTTGACTCTTTGCAACCCCACAGACTGCAACATGCCAGGCTTCCCTGTTCATCATGAACTCCCAGAGCTTACTCAAACTCATGTCCATTGAGTTGGTGATGCCATCCAACCATCTCATCCTCTGTCACCCCCTTCTCTTCCTGCCTTCAATCTTTCCCAGCATCAGGGGCTTTTCAAATGAATCAGTTCTTCACATCAGGTGGCCAAAGGATTAGAGTTTCAGCTTCAGCATCAGTCCTTCCAACGAATATTCAAGACTGACTTCCTTTAGGATGGACTGGTTGAATCTCCTTGCAGTCCAAGGGACTCTCAAGAGTCTTTTCCAACACCACAGTTCAAAAGTATCAATTCTTCGGCGCTCAGCTTTCTTTATAGTCCAACTCTCACATCCATACATGACCACTGGAAAAACCATAGCCTTGACTAGATGGACCTTTGTTGGCAAAGTAATGTCTGCTTTTTAATATGCTGTCTAGGATGGTCATAACTTTTTTCCCAAGAGCAGGCGTCTTTTAATTTCGTGGCTGACGTCACCATCTGCAGTGATTTTGGAGCCCAAAAATATAAAGTCTCTCACTGCTTCCATTGTTCCCCATCTATTTGCCATGAAGTGATGGGACTAGATGCCATGATCTTAGTTTTCTGAATGTTGAGTTTTAAGCCAACTTTTTCACTCTCCTCTTTCATGTTCATCAAGAGGCTCTTTAGCTCTTCTTCGTTTTCTGCCGTAAGTGTGGTGTCATCTGCATATCTGAGGTTATTGATATTTCTCCTGGCAATCTTGATTCCAGCTTGTGTTTCATCCAGTTTGGCATTTCGTATGATGTACTCTGCATATAAATTAAATAAGCAGGGTGACAATATACAGCCTTGACATACTCCTTTCCTGATTTGGAACCAGTCTGTTGTTCCATGTCCAATTCTAACTGTTGTTTCTTGACCTGCATACAGATTTCTCAGGAGACAGGTCAGGTGGTCTGGTATTCCACCTCTTTAAGAATTTTCCACAGTTTGTTGTGATCCACACAATCAAAGGCTTTGGCATAGTCAGTAAAGCAGAAGTAGATGTTTTTCTGGAACTCTCTCGCTTTTTCGATTATCCAACAGATGTTGGCAATTTGATCTCTGGTTCCTCTGCCTTTTCAAAATCCAGCTTGAACATCTGGAAGTTCATGATCCTCTAACATCTTGCAATTTCACTTCAGTTTACAGAACCACAAAACTCAGCTCTAGTAGCCCACAGAGTTCACATCTTAGGTGGACTCAAAGAGGAAACAAATGGCACCATGTGTCATTGACTAAACTTGGCATTTCATCTAGTCATTCAACAAATAGTTAGTGAACTGCTTCTAGGTACCAGGTATTGCTCTTAGGTGTGCACGCATTCACGCTCAGTCACTCCTGTCGTGTCCAACTCTGCGTCCCTATGGACTGTAGCCTGCCAGGCTCCTCTGTCCATGGGGTGCTCCAGGCAAAAATACTGGAGTGGGTTTCCATGCCTTCCTCAAGGGGATCTTCCTGACTCAAGGACTGAACCCATTTCTCCTGTGTCTCCTGCATTGCAGGCAGATAAGATTCTTTACCCACTAATGGGGGTGTAAATCACGCGGTAAAGCTTGCTGGCACAGGCAGGATGCTAGGAAATAAAACAGACCAGGAAACCATACTAAATAGGGACTTCCTTGGTGGTCCAGTGGTTAAGACTCCACACTTCCACTGCAGAAACATGGGTTTGATCCCTGGTCAGGTAACTAAGATCCTGCATGCTGAATGGTATGGCCAAAATAATAATAATAAATAAGTACAATAAGTAAATGATATAATCTGTTTGAAGATGGCAAGTACTATGGAAACGACAGAACAAAGTAAGGGAGTTTGGACTGGAAGATACAGGATGCAACTGAAGCACAGTGGTCAAAGTAGATCTCAGTGGGAAATCATGACAAATACGTTATTTCGGGGGGCAACTCCTTTTTGCAGCTGTCACAGGTCAACTGTCATTAGCATTGCCACAATTAAACTGTCATCATCATCAGTGTCGAGGTAACAACGAAGTATCTGAGGGTTGCAGTCGTCTTGAATCGTGTTGTTCTAGAAATTGCTTGAAATAAGCAGAGTATTCACGGAGGGCTTGAAAACCTTTTTTGTGACCTAGAAATTTCTTTCTTGGAAAGCTTTGAGGCAATGGGCCTTAAAGGATGTCCCAAGTGGTCCGGTCCACCACTTCCCCTGTTTGGAATGAATCTCACAGAAGAAATTCAGCCTAGAAATTTCCTATGCCTTTAAAGGCATAAGCAGGTCCCCGGCTGGAGATGGCAGAGCGAGACAGAAAGCCGGGTTACATTGAGACGAACATGTGTTCAGCGTGTCCTTCCTATATTCCTGTGTCATGTCGTTGATTCTTACAACCAACCTCACATCCTGTGAGAAGCCCACACTCTCTCAGAAGCCCCGCACCTCGGCCCACACTGTGACTTGAAGGTGGTACCCAGCCCAGAGCTAGAGCTTCTTACTTCCTGAGTCTGTGCCCCGACACATCCGACTGCCTAGACCACCTCTCCAAACATAAAGGCAGTGTATTTGCTTCTTTCAAGCTCTTTTAGACAGGCAACCCAAACAAAACATAAGTTGGAGAACACCAAGCTTTGGTCTCCCATCAGTTCTCAGCCATGAGGCCCTTCCAAGCGGATTTTCTCATCACAGAGTTGCTGAGATCGAAAGTTAGGTTGCAGGTAACTTGCTCCATCTCTCATGGACTCAACATACTATGTGCCAGGGACCCTGCCAGACGCTGAGGACACCCAGACAAGTGGCAGTGGCCCTGCCTGCAAGGACTCTGCAGGGTCTCTGGGGAGACCAACAAGAGGTGTGTTAGTCGCTCAGCCATGTCTGACTCTTTGCAACCCCATGGACTGAGCGTGGGGTAAATGCTACCGGGGAGGCCACAGGGTGTTAAAGGAAACAGGCTTTCACCCCATCCTTGAAGACAAAAGCAATGTTCCATCTGAGGAGAGAGAAAGTAGTTCAGGTGAAGGGAACAGGACAGGATGGCAGCCAAGAGAGAACAGAGTTAATGGGGGCAAGGCCGGAAGGGGCTTCTAGCATCTGAATCTCGACCTACAGGTGACAAGAAACTTCGCCAGGGCTTTAAGCAAGCAGATGACACGGTTAGCACTGTGCTCCTGTGGAGAAAAGAAAGATCTGAGGACAGGCCCCACTGAGAGGCCTGGGGCAGAGGTGGTGGGCACGGAAAGTGGGAAGGGGTTCCCAAGGAAGAAGGAGGCAGTGCAAACTGGAGCAGGTCAGAGGGCCTGGCTCTGAGCCTGGGCTCTCCAATCACTGGCGGGAGGACCCTGAACTCCTCGTACTTACTTAATCCCTACCTACTTCACAGGGTTGTTGGAGGATTAAATGGGATAACCTAGGAGGAAAACCAGCGCCTGTGAGCCATACAGCACGGCAGGACGGCCCCGCTGTCCAATCCCTCCCACACTGTTGCCTCTGCAGACCCTTCAGTGCTAGGAGACTTAAATTTACCCCCCCGAGGCACGAATGTTTCCTCTGCTCACTGAACTTCCCTGCCAGCTAAGTGGCCTTTGGTAAATCTGGTCTTCTTTCTGGACCTGGCTTCCTTTTCTACAAGAGAACTGAATCAGATGATCTCTAGGGCCCCTTTCAGCTTGAAGTTTCGCTTTCTTATTCGCCTTGTAGCCCAATTTCCAAAGTAATAATTATTTGTCAAATGAAAACTTATTGACGGAAGAATCATCAATAGAAGGAAAAGAACCAAGCTAATGAGTGACTGACACTGAAAACTAAGGTGATAATGTGTGTGTTCTTTAAAAGTTTTGAAGGATCGTATCAATAAGTTCCATTCAAAGACAGTCATAAAGATTCAAAGGAATTTTCATCTCCCCCAAATTGATTCTTATTTATAACATCTGGGCTCCCAAAAGGTTGAATTATCACTGGCTTAGATATTTACCTAAGAAAACTAAAGACATGTCCACATTAAAACTTGCAAAGGAATATTCATACAACTTTATTGTAATAGCCAAAAAACTGGAAACAGTGTAAATGTCCATCATCCACAGGTAAGTGGATAAACAGTGTATGACATATCCATAAAACAGAAAACCACTCAGCAATGAAAAGGACCAAACTTTCGATACGTGCAAAAGAACAGATAAAATTGTAAGCTGAAAGAAAACTCACAGAATGAGAAAAAATACTTGCAAATCATATATCTGATAAGGGTCAAGGATTCAGAATTTTGAATCTGATTCATAATTTCATGTGAAAAAATAAACAACTCAGTTTAAAAAGAGACAAAGGCCTTTTCTCTGAAAAAGACAAACACATGAAAAGATGCTCAGCATTATTAGTCATTAGGGAATGCAAATCAAAACCACCATGGGATCCTACTTCACACTCATTAGAATGGCCATAAATTTTTTTAAAAAATGGAAGATAACAAGTGTTGGTAAAGCTGGAAAGAAACTGGAACTCTCATTCATTACTGGTGGGAATAAAACGGTGCAGTTACTAGGAAAACACTTTGGAAGTTCCTCAATAAATTAAACACATAATTATCATATGACTCAGCAATTTCACGTCAAGATACATACCCAAAAGGATTGGAAACAGATGTTCAGGCCAAAACTTGCACACAAAACTCATAGCAGCATGATTCACAAAAGGTAGAAACAGCCCACATCCATCAATGGATGAACGGGAAAACAAAACACTACCTATCCGTACAAGGGAATTTTACTCAGCAATAAAGAGGAATGAAGTACTGATACATGTTACAATATGGATGAACCCCGAAAATATTACACTAAGTGAAAGAAAGCTGATATAAAAGCCCACATATTATATGATTCCATTTATATGAACTGTCCAGAATAGGCAAGTCCATAGACACAGGAAAAACAGGTTAGTGATTGCCAAGGGCCTGGGAGAGGAGGGAATAACCGCTTAATGAGGACAGGGTTTCCTTTCGGGGTGATGCAGATGTTCTGGAACCAGACAGCAGTTAACTGTTAAGCAGCATTGTGAATACACTTAAAACTACCAAATTACACTTGAAAACCATTAAAATGGTTAATGTACATGTATTTTATCACAGTTTTGAAAAATATTATTTCCCGCCAAATCATTATGCGAGTGAAAGAGCCAAGTAACAAAAAGAGTACACACTATGATTTCATTTTTATAAAATTCTAGAAAATGCAAACTCATCTATAATGCTAGATCACTAGTAGCCTGAGAGGAAAGGGGTTAAGGAAAAGAGAGAAGGATAAATTATAAAAGGCACGAAGAAACTTTTGGGGGTGATACAAATGTTTACTCTTTATTGTTTGATGGATGTTTTAAACATGTACAGCTTAGTGAACTTCAATTATACTTCTGCAAAATTGAGAAAAGATCAACAAATGTTTTAAAAATTATCCCTGGACCTCTAAATTCTTACACTTACTAAATTTCTATTTGAAATACACGGGGGAACTCACTGTTTAAAGGATCTTTGCTATAAACCCTTTTGAAGGTCAAAAGCAAACAATCTTTCCCTGATTTATTGATTCTATTAAGTGTGCTTTTTACATTCAACGGTTTATTAAAGCAAAAGAACACCTGTAACAATGTCTGCGAAAACCATTTAAGAGTATGTCTGGTGGAGACTAAGCGAGCTTGATGTGGCCATGTTTCAAGTCAGGAATTCTTTTTGCTATTAATAGGTGCCTAGGACACTTTAATCATTGAGGAATCCTAGTTTTTTGAATTGGTTCAAAATGGTCTGGTAGAACTTGGCAGAGGCTCAGTCTGCAAATCAAACGATCGTATCTGTTATTAGTTGAGCACACGCTGAGAGGATTATAAGTGTTTATGTACTCTCCATGAGCATCCAGTTCAGATCTTGCCTAACATGCATAACGACAGAATAAGACAGTGAATCAAATGCCAGAGTCAGATTTGCTCGTGGAATTTAAATTGGGATATGGATTTCACTTTAAACCAAAAGTAATACTTAAAGCCACCAAAAATGGAAAAAGGAGTTTCTGATCGGACTGCTTAGTTTTTGTCTCAAATTAAATTTGGCAGAGTTTCAAATTTATTTCAGTAATCTTTCCATAATAATATTTTCTTGGTAAATAATGGGGTTTTTAATAAATTATTTTGAGGATGCAGATATTTACATACGATGACATGATCACTTGAATTTATATAACATTCTCCCATCCCAGCCCCACACCACCAGTTCTTTCATAAATACTATTTTCCTTAGCTTTGTTGAGCCCTTTGAAGTTTGTGACTTGATTTCTTCATCTGTAAAACAGGGTGAATAGGGGCATTAACTTCACAGGATTATTGTTGGATATTAAACATATATAAAGTGCTGAGACTATTGGCTGACTCACAGGAATCACTCAATGAATGTTCAATGTTACTCACGTAATTATTACTACTTCCTTTTACAGATGAGAACACTGAGGCTCAGCGCTAGTGGTGGCAAAGCTGAATCCAGAACACAGAGCATGCTTATTCCTGATTCTTTCCACTACTCCATACCACTTTCCCCACTCACGTATATTTCGTGCATGAAAATAAGAGTACCAATCGAGAAGAGGCAAAAATAGTTGTGTAACTTAAATCTAAAAAGCATGAACAAATTGGTAGTCACAGACCAGCTCCAAGACTCATCCAGTTTAGGCCCCAGGGCAAGTCATCAGTCATTTTTAAAGTCGGCTTCATACTTTTGAAAAAGTGATTTTGAAAAAAGAAGATTAAAAAAGATTTTGAAAAAGAAGATTAAAGGTTTCTGCAGTCAACCGAGCCTTGAGGATGCCCCCCAAATTGTGCCAGCTAGCAAAAACGACATTATCGCCCACTCACTGCTTCAACATTAAAAGGGGTTTAGAGGATGAGATGGCTGGATGGCATCACTGACTCGATGGACGTGAGTTTGAGTGAACTCCGGGAGTTGGTGATGGACAAGGAGGCCTGGCATGCTGCAATTCATGGGGTCGCAAAGAGTCGGACACGACTGAGCGACTGAACTGAACTGATATTCACTTTGTATGGACATTAAAAAGTACTGCAGCTCAGGACAGAATATCTCCGGAGGGGTTACATGGAAAGCGGCAGGCCCATCAATTAAGTTCTTATCAGGTCAAGACTAGAAAAATCCAGAGGCTCCAGATAACAATGCAAACATATTTGCAAGGCTGTCTGATTTAATCTAATTATCCAAATTAATCTATTCTAAAGTGATATTTAGTTAAGGTTCCAGTTCCAGGAATTTCATTGAGAAGGGTTTTTGTTTGTTTGTTTGTTTGTTTAAGGTGGTCAAGTTAAAGGACAAAATCACTAGATGAAAGTTTGTTGGGAAACAGGGTATTCAGAGGGTCTCATAGGATTACTTCCAAAGACAACCTACTAATCATAGACAGATTAGATAGAGAGATCTGGCAGTGACCATGTTAACCAAGGGATCAAACTTAGTGGAACATACATCACCTGTTGAATGCATATCCTTGCCAAAATGCTTAACTTGAATCTGGCCATGAGGAAACAACAAATACATCCTGATCATGGTTCCTTATTGTTTTACATATTTATTTTTTACAAAATATTTGACTGTACCCCACTGCATATGGAGCCTTAATTCCCCAACCAGGGATTGAACTCCCGCCCTCTGCACTGGAAGGCAGAGTCTTAACCACTGGACTATCAGGGAAGTCCCCAGATGATGGTTCACTCTGTAGTCAGGAATCTTTGGTCACGAAGAGCAGAAAAGAGCAGGTACACTTGCTAAATTAAAAGAGATACTATAAACAATGCCCTTGAATCTGAACCAGAGGGGTTTAAGAATTGCTATATGAGACATTTTTCTGACAACTGGAAAAAGTTAAAAATCAAGTGTTTGTTGGAAAAAATCATTTAAGTAAGACTAACCGTTTTAGATGCAACAACAGAATCATGGCTATGCAATTTACTTTCAGATGCTCAAGAAAAATATGTGAGACTGCTTCTGTTTGGAAGTATGGAACAGTGTGAGATGCCCTAGAGAGACCCAGTCTACCCCTACATGCAGAAAGATCTTTGTAGGAAGTACTGAGCCCACACTCTAAAGCCCACAAGCCGCAACTATTGAGCCCTCATGCTATAACCACTTAAGTCGGTGTGCCTAGAGCCTGGCACAAGAAATGCCAGTGCAATGAGAAGCCCTAGCACAGCAATGGAGTAACCTCTGCTTGCCACAACTAGAGATGGCCCCAGGAAAGCAATGAAGAGGCAGTGCAGCCAAAAAAAGATAAATAATTTAAAAAAAAAGAAAACAGATAGATCTTTGTGGGGAGAGATGGGAGGAAATAACACACCCAGAGATAATTTTCAAAATTCTCTTTCTGAGGTCGAGCAGACTAGAGCTGGCAGATAAAAAGGAACGCTCTCCATTTCCTTCTCTCTCATTTCCAGGCAGGGAAAAAGGGCAAATAGCAGAAAACGCAACAGACAGAAATATGTGGATTCTTATCCTAGCCTGACCACCACTTGCTGTATGACTTCAAACAATTCTCTTGACTTCTCTGATGCTCACTTGCTTTACCTAGAAAAACAGGGGGGCTAGGCGAAAGCAGCTCTCAGATGCCTTTCAGATCTAAAATTTAAGATGCTAATGGCTCATTCTTAAAGACAACATGCAATGCCAATGTGAAAAGTCTATTCCTTTTTTTTTTTAAAGGAAATAAGTTTCTCCTCTCTGATTAGAAAATTAATACATGCTCACTGGAAAAAACAAAAAGTATAAAAAGGGAAAAAAGAAAGACAAACCACTATAATTGCACCACCTAGAGTTAAAACCACTGTTAATATCTATTTGTTCTTTAGATGGCTTTTCAGGCTTGAGGAACCAGCACATGCTCATAAAGGTTTTTTAAAAAACACAAGATCCCAATATATGTGCTGTTTGTAATTCTTTTAGTTAACAATATTATATGGTTTACATTCCATATTAACAAATATAGAATAATGGCATCATTCTAATGATGAATGGTTCATGCTATTATACAAGCACATGATTTATTTTCTCATTGAGAAACATCTGGGTGGTTTCTAATTTTTTGTCCTTCTAGACAATGCTGCAATAAATATCCTCAGGTTCATCCTCATTATGTAAATATCAAAGTATCTAAATCAAGATTTAATCACACTACCCCTCTCCCTTTCCATATAGAAAGTTAAAAAAAAAAAAAATCTCTTTTCAAGTATTAAATAAAGGCTCTCCCATAACTCCAGACTACAGGATGCAGGGCCCTGAGGAGACCTGGGCTTTAGAATGCTCTGGAAACAATGTTTGATCTCTTTGATTCAAGGAGGCACTCGGAAACCTGAGGCCCAGCTTCCGGATAACCGTGATCTCTTTGCAAAGTGTTTGCCCGCGCCGAGTTCTGGGCGAGTCTGCGCCCCGCTGCAGCGAATGAGTGCGCCAGGCAGCATCTAGTCCTAGCCTAGGCAGCCAGCAGGCTCCTCTAAACGTCTGTCGGCCTATGCTTATGTTTTCTGCCTTTAAAAATAATAACGGCATGAAACACACTCCCACCTCCCTGTATTCAATACAATCTAATTTAGACCCATGAAAATTACTAGATCTATCTCTCAAATTGAGAACCATACTCTTTCTACAAACTCAAGCATTCACTTTAACATTCCAAAATAATGAACGTTCCAAAGTATTTGTTTTTATTTTTTTAAGTTGGTAATAATTAGGAAACAGTATGAAATGCCCTCTTTTCACTGACATTAGTATCTATCTTTCTGTTTTAAAATTATGTCATTGATCCAAATATACTTTGCAAGTGCTGAAGGACACTTATAATTCTCTTTTTGTGGCTACTGCTGTTTCCGTGAGTAATCAGTCTCATAAACATGTACCTGAGCCCTTGATTAAAATGTAACTGATTCTCCGTCAGATGTGGAGGCAAGGAGAGGCATCCTCCAGTGATAAGCACTCAGCAATATTCCTGCAGATTCACATAATTTTATTCTTGGAAGGAACGGACATTGATCATTTCCAACTCCTGGAGAAGCAGGATTAGGAAGGTTAATTGATGTGTCCAGGTTACCCGCTTCCAATCCAGGGTTTCCTTTTCCTCTCTGACCCTCTTTGTCAGAAACCCAACTATTAATTTAAAACAAAGATACTCATTTTACACTTGACAACACCAGAAAGATCCTACCTGTCATTCAATTCAGTAATGAATTCAAAACAGAGCCAAAGAAGTAACTCTGTGCAATGAATACTTCCTTAAAATATATATTACCTTGTCTTCTCCTTCAGCATCATAGCACTGGAGGTCAGGCTTAAGAGTAGGTCTAATAAGAACCAAAAACACATCTGGAAGACAGTCTGTAGACAAGCTGCACAAATGAAAAGTATTTAAGATATTTAGACAGCCATGAATGGAGGTTTCCAGGTTTAGATCAGAATGGAAGTGGCAACTGAGAACTGGTGGGTTGTTACTGTGATCCAGAGAAAGCAGGTGCAAAGAAAGAGCAGCAAATCGCTCTGATGCATCCTTGAAGCAAACACCCACATTAAAGAAGGGAAAAGTGGCGTGAAAACTATCTTCATGGGGTGACAACCTCCCTCAAATGCAGGCATGACCTCCAGCCTTTTGCTTTTGCACACATGGAAAGAATTATTTGGCAAACTGAGCTACAAGTTATTAACACATCCTCATTCAACTTGCCTCACAGCTCCTGTTTTGCTCATAAAGTACATTCACATCAGTACAGACCAGCCCCCTGACGGAGCTGCTGTCAGCGAGCTGGAGAAGTTTCCTTGTAAACTATCAGGGGACTTATTTATCTTATAAAACCCAGCAGGAATTGTAGGAAAAGAGAGGCTCAATTAACTTGTCTGTAACTTCTGCCACTGTAAAGACTTTATCCTATTAGATGGATATACGCCTTAAATCCAAAATACCCCCAACTTGCTGTCTTGAAAATGTCAAAGACTGAAACCTTAGTTGGGTGGAATTACACAATGACCACCCATTGTGCCAGGCAAAATATCAGCCCACCGCCAATGTTCTCTTGGTGGTTGTTGGAAACCAAATTCACATTCCTGATTAAAAATGTGCCTACTTAATGAAAGTCAGGATTTCCCAGTCTTCTCACTGGTGGGAAGAAGCAACATGAAGCTTCCAGAACACACACATCAGCAAGATCCAGTCAGGTTCATTAACCAGAAAGGGAACTGCCATGTGCTCCTTTCTACAAGCTGCTAATTACCGTCTTTTGCCTGATTTTGGAATACGGATCACTTTACTTTCTGCAAAACTTTTCAATGCACTATTCTAAACACAGCCATCAGTCACTCACACCAGCTGTGGATTCACAGCAACTTTCCTTGTTAAAATACACAAAATCGTATCGGCTACACCATCCCAAACAAGATAATTACTGTGTCAGGAAATAAAAATCAGATTAAGTGGAATTTAGTGGCACAGGAGACCCTTTTAAGCTTTTGCCTGACAGAGGGACCAAGGAGGATGAATTTGCCTTTGGAGTTTTAATTCCACTGTCTCAAACTTCTTCCATTCTAGTTTTTCAAGTTTAGTTTGATCTGTTTTAATTCTATCCCTTGGTTAGATCTCAGTTCCTAACATTTTGTAGATTCTTGTTTATCAGAGATGTGAACTGAGCTATACTGGTGTGTTTCTTTGAGGATTAGCTGTTGTGGTCAAGGAAGAAATATTTGTTCAACTGGAGTCAAGAACCTACAGCCACAAGAAAAATAAATCAGAGAGAGAGAGAGAGAAACTGGATAATGGGGTATCATTTCACTGTGAGTCGATCCTGGTGGGTTTTTTTTGCCCCCTGGTGACTTTATACATAGGCAAAAAGTCCACATTCCAACTGACAGATATGGGTTTTTAAAATTATTAATTTGATGAACTGCTAAAGCAGTAGCAAGAGAAGAAGTGGACAGAAGAATAAAACAGGTGATAAAATTTGTCTTCTTTTTCTTCCTCTGCAGCATTGGCATTAGAAAAGCTCTGTGTGCACCATATGTACAGTCGTTTACTGTGACTGATGGGAATAATGCAGTACATTTCGTAAAACTGATCTCTGGCAATTTGAGAAAACACTGGATGGCTACACTTCCTATCTAAAAGTACTTATCACAAGCAAAATTTCTTTTTTTAAAAAAACAACCTTAATAGGCTTTCTAGTGAAGCAAAGAAACTTTTCAGAATGTCAAGAACCCTCCCTGTTTTGGGGAAACGCTTAATCCTCTCAGATGTTTTCTCCTGCTGAATGCTTGTCTTATGTGCAGTTTAAGATGGTGTTTAAAATTTTCAAAATTCTTTCTATAAGTGTATCCCTGTTTCCTCTAAAAATGGACTCAAGCTGATGTTAGAAAGTGGCACAGATGTTAGAAATTCCAACCTCTTTCCAGAACAGGACCAAGTATGAGTTGAGATAATGTCCCTTTTTGGCAAACTCTTATTTTCTCTCAGATTCTGGAAGTAATTGTCAACATGTCCATTAAAGTGGGTGGACATCACACACAACTGGCCTGAGTGTCACCCTACGAGTTACATGGAGATCCTTCCAAATGCAAGACATCTGTAAAATTATCTGCAATCAGAGTGATACTTGTAATATTCTCTAGACTGATCCGGGGAGCACTGTGCACTGAAGACACAGCCGGCCAGTGTCTTAACTCTAGGCAGAAGACTGAAAAAGCAATCAAACTGGATTTATATCTTCATAAATCACAATACACGCAGGTGACACTATCAAACGCTAAATCAAAACTTTTTCCATTTTCATAACTGATTTTTATTCACTTCATACCAAAATAATCTGGAAAGGAAAAAAATAAGTCATCAACGTACAAATTAAAGATGCAACCTGACATCAAGCATTAGCCAGCAGTATTTCACTGCAAATCAAATAATTTCAGAAAATCACCTGAGTGCTCATCTCATCGATGTCTGTGCTTGCTTGGTTAATTTTCACCATGATTAGTATCACACTTTCTAACTGCATCTGACAACCAACTTCCACACTGCACACAGAACGAATGACTGCTTTCATTCTGAAGAGTTTTAAAACTTACAACCTAAAATTGTAATTTCTGATATTCATCAGGATTAATAAATAACTTCTTATAAATCAAAAATGAGGTTTGGTTATAAAGCACAAAGTTAAAAAATAAAATACTTTTGAAAATAAAATATTGTGCATATTTGAGGAGATAAATCCTTGTAAAACATTCACTAACAAATATCAATGTTGTTCTATTTCTGTTCATAGGAAGATAATATATATTTTTTAAGCTCTCAAATTATTCTGATTTCCTAAACTTATTCCAAATCTCTTCTTAAGGTGTTATTTATAATTCCTTTGCCCAAATGGCTTACATAATGCTTCAGATTTTATTCAATAATACCTCCACATTGGCCAGCTTAAAGAATGCACGTTTAAAACACATATCTTATAAGACATTAGTTATATGCGTCTAAACATGGCTGATAATCTTCACAGGTAATGCAAATACTAGCCTGAGGTTAGGGGTTAACAAAGGTGGAGAGGTCATGCACCATGCTTGACTAAAGCTAACAATACAACAATAAGAAAACTAAATACACCTGAACAGGACAAAAGAACTCCATAGTAGTTAAATTCTGATGCAGTCTTCATAAATACAGAGACTGGATTCTATAAAATAAACCCCAAAGTCAATCACATTATTCATTGTCACACCTCATTCTCTTAAGACCGACCAAACGTAACGTAGGTGAATAGGATTCAGTATGTATGTATCATGTTCATGACTGTTACTTCACCAAAATCACTGACATCACCCAAAATGAAAACGTTATTAAAGATCAGTAAACACAGACTTTAAGTGAAAAAATTATTGTAATCCTTAAACGCTATGCAACATGAAGATTGATATCTTCATCATTTTGAAAGCAATCAAAACTCCTCTTACAAATTACATAATAACCTCATTTAAATAACTAGAAAAAAACACAGGTTTCCCCAAAACAATGCATTTAACATGCCATCCATTAGAGAATTACACCCAAAGCTCTAGCTTCACAAAATTCTCAAATCAAGAGGTGGACAACTCTTTTTGCCGCTGAGGACAATCTCTCCCCATCACATTTTCTCAAAGATGGCTGATGCAAACAGTACCTCATAACTACATAAAAATGGTTGCTCAGATTAAATTATGCAAACGCAGTTTCAAAATAACCTGCTCAAGTTTCAGCGCATTAAAGATGGACCTGCAAACATTTGTCATGTTATGCCTGCTTCCAGCAGAATCACAGTGGGTGATCAGGGGAGCACAAAACCCAAGTCATCCTTATAAAAAGAAAGACTCTGAAACATAAGTGCACAAACATCAAATCCCATGCGCACATTCACCAGCCTTGGACTTGGCGCCTGAAGACTGATCTGTCACCAGTGCAAAACAAGGAAGAGCCATCAGGCAGTTCTTGAGGTCTCCATCCTGGAACGACTCGCAGAAGGGGCCATCTTTGAACAGCTCAGGCTCTTCAATTAAAGTAAAATATTCCAGGGGTGGAATTTTCAAAATGGGGGTGAATTTACAAGGTTATTTTTTTATTACATGAGGTAATTGAAATATACTTGAAATGATTCATCTCCCACAAAAACAGCCTTTATTTTCAACCGGGCAATATTTCATAGTCAGACACCCATCTACAAAGATTTTTCTGTGAACATAAAATTCTTGGCTTTTTCCTAATTAAAAGTAAGTGGAAAATGTAGGGTAATTACAATACCAAAACAAGTTTAGTAGACTTAATGTGCAGCCTAATTTCAAGCCAGGAGACACTGGTAAGAAGCACATTAGATGTTTCCCAATTAATCAGTAAATTAGGGCTTTTTCCTCTTTTACTAAATAAACTTTAGGTTTTAAACATCTTTTCTGTATTACTTTATATTAAGGACTAAAGAGAAATTTTAAGTAATGATGTGCTTAAACTGTCCATCATACTTAGTAAATCTTAGCTGAAATGACTTGCAAAACAAAGGGAACAGAATAACAATATAAAATATTTTCAGTTTCAAATAATTAGCTACTTGTAGGTAGTTGAAAAGTTTTATAAAATCAAACTAAAGCCAAAAGTTGTCATAAATGGAGCTTTTAATATTCTACCAGTCAAAAAAGGGGGGGGGGAACCATTTTGTTCTGCAACACGATACTAACGTTGATGTCAAACATAAATTTTCACTATTCTTTCCATGACATGTTAGTCTTAAAAACAATATTTACTTCCATTTACGCCCCATCACTGGTTACTTTTACTACATTTTAATAAGTTTAATAACTCAAAGCATCAACACAACAGCGCTGGAAAACCTCCGCTTTGCTCCATAGGACTGATTTTGCTGTACTTGTGTTTATTTCTCTTACTTTCTCCAGTTTCACTAAAGCACTCATCGTCCAGGCTTTCCAATACTTCTTACCCTAGTTTTGAGGACTTCACTACAGGCTGAGGGAAACTTTTAGGAGAATAAAGATTCTTTCAACAAACCACCATTCCAGGCCTTAAACTGTCCAACAAAATCTCGAAAGAATGAACGGAACCTCACCATTTTACTTTTATCTCCCCCAGATGGGTTGAATAGAGCTTCTGAGAGCACACTGGCCATCCCCAACCTACTCACGCATTGGGACGTCCGGCACGGAATATTCGCGACCCAAGCCGCACGGTTCCCCCGAACCACGAGATGGTAACATTAATGGAAAACGGTTCCGCTGCTAAGAACTCTTCGCAAGGGCCTTCTTGGAAAGTGTAAACACCTCTTGCGGGGCAAAGCAAACTATGTTGTCCACAAACCCTCGGTAACCCTTTGCACCCAGTATCATTGACTTCAGGGTCACCATTTAAGGTGGTTCTTCGGGCGGGCGTCTTACTGACGCGCCCTCCCGCACGCGCGCGCACACACTCGCGCGCGACTCTCCATACATTTCAGCGGCCTCCTGGGGCTAGAAAGATGAAATATCGTCTCTGGGCCATTTCCCCCCGAATTGAGCTAATTGAGTTCAAAATATCCAGTAGAGAAAAGAAAGGGGATGAGAAAGAACAAAATTATTTTCCCCAAATAGCTTGGTTTTCCTTTCCCTAAGCTGACGAACAGCCGGAATGACACCAACCCTGCCGAGAGGGAGGGCAAGAAAACTTCAAAGACGAGGCGGCCGAGCGAAGTTTAGCCGGGTCGGTAGAGAGGAAGCCACAGAAGGGGGCGCCCGGGGCGTGTCCCCCAAGCGCACCCAGGTCCCCGCTCCCCCTCCCCTCCTCTTACTTTTGGATGATCTGGGGCAGGCTGGCTTGGGGCGGAGGCGGCGGCGGCGGCGGCTGCATCCCTCGCAGGCCTGGGGGCGCGGGGGGCGCCGGGGCACCGGGCACGCTGCGGGCATCTCTGTCCGGTTGCTCGGGGCCGCTGGGCTCGGCGTCCTGGCTCATGGCTGCGGCCAGCACCATGTGAAGCGAGACCGGCCCGGGCTCGCGGCGGGAGAGCGCGCGAGAGGGGCGGCCCCGGGGCACGGGCGCTCACTGGCCGGGGTCCCCGTGCCCAGTCCCCTTGTCCTTCCCGGTAGCGCGGGGAGGAGACGCGATGGGCGGGGAGGAGGCAGTCCCGGCGGCGCCGCCTCCGCCTCCTCCCGCGGGTCCGGCTCGCCCGGCCGGGCCACTCAGAGGTGGGGGCCAGGGGGCGTCTCCCAGCCAGCGGGAGACGCTCGGCGCCCGGGTGGTCAGGGGATCTCTGCCCGCAGCTCCTGGGCGCAGCGTTCTCCACCCGCCACCCGCGCGCCCTCAGGGTCCCCGGGTCGGCGCTCGGCAGCGCAGCTCCACCGCGTAAGGCGGCGAGACACACGGCAGCCCGCCGCCGGACGCCGAGCTCTCTCTCGCCTCTCCCGCTAGCCGGCGGCCTCCGGACTGTCCCCGGGGACGACGCGAGCGGCCTCGCGCGCTCTTGCCAAGCGGGGCGGACCGAGTGCGCCCTGGGCGTCTGCGCGCATCGCCAGCGCGAGGTGCGCGGGCCTTGGCACCTTCCCGCGATTGGTGCCCAGCCAGCGCCACTCGTGGCTGAGGGGCCCGAACCCGCGGGGGGGAGAGCCCAGAACTCCCTCAGGTCGGTGCGACTGGTAACCCTAGGTCTAAGATGACCGGACCCGAGGACCCTCCAAATTGGCGATCCCCAGAGGCAGCCGCCGTGATTTCTCTTCATTTATTTCCCCACTTTTCCAAAAGACCTGCCGCTGTCCCGCGAGCGCAAAGACAAAATACCGTGTATGTTTTACTCTTGTTATTTATTGGCCAAATCTCAGTAGGAGTGTAAAGGATGAAGAGGAGTTCGCTACCATTGCACTCCCCAGCATTACCGCCTCTGAAGCTCTGCGGGTTGCCCGGGAGCCGCCGCGCGCCTGTTCACCTGCGCACAGCGGTTCACGGCGGTGGACGCGGGCGTCCTGCGCGGAGGCTCACCCCAAGAGGTGCAGTGTAGTGTCCTAGAGCACCGGCAGAGATCTGGGGAGGCACCTGGTGCCGCGGAAACGTCCAGAAGCTGGGCAAAGATCTCGGAGAGTGGTTACCCTGGAGATCCTTACCGTCTGGCGGACACATAACTTTCTAAATCCTGACACAGGCAGCCCTGAGAAACGGGGAAAGGCGTCCCTTGGGTGCCTTGGAAGCCAGAGCGCACGCCAGGGTGCCCCTGGGCCTGGAACGAAGCTTCCTGGGGGTCTCAAGCCAACCCATCCTCCTCCCGCAGTTACGTGGAGGAGAATTCTGAAGATGAATTCTCCGGGGACCAGCAACTATTGAATCTCCTGAAAGATGATTTCTTCTCTCCCTAGACTGTGAGTTTCTGTCAACTTTCCTGCCAGTTTCAAGAAGTTTAGCCTCCCTTTTGCTGTCATCCTACTTAGATTCTCCCCCACCCTCCCTCTCTCCTGTACATTCAGGGTCCTGTCCACTCTCTGGCTTCCTTCTTCTCTCTCACTCTCTCCCTCCTTCCCCTTACAGATAAAATGATACACCCAATGCCTTGTATTCATAAGAGTAATCATAATTCTCACATTTGAATCTCACCGGAAAACCCAGGTAAAGAGGAACCAGTTGTTTATTCATTTCGCCAATGAGGCAAGTCAGGGTGATTTATTTGTTCAACTATATATGGCTAGTAAAAGGCTGTCCCAGAGTCCTCTTGGGCTCTAGGAGTGGTTGGTTCATCATTTTCAGTTTCTATCACTGAACTACTGACTACGGTTTTCATAAAACTCCACCTGCCACTGCCCCACCCCCACCTCCTTGGTTGAGGGAAATGATCTGAAATTAACATTGCAACTCTCCCAGAAAGGAAAACCTTCCATATGCTTGTATTAAAACATCCCTCTGAGAATCCCCCAAAACCTTTGTGAAAGAAAGCTTTGTAGTCAAAAAAAAGATCACTTTTTACCAGAGAGGGTGAGTGATTCAGTCTCTCTGAGCGTCAGTTACCAAATATGTAAACTGGCAGTGATGAGACCCTGACTTGCAGAGTCACTGTTAGGATTAGAGAGAATGTATCCTGCATAATTGGTACAAGAGATATTCAGTCTGGCAGTTATCACAAAAGTGATTCCTTATCTTCCAATGTTACAACCTAGTAAAACAATAGATCTCAAACTCTAGGAAGCCGAGTGCCTGGAAATCATAATATTGATATAACTTAATCCATCCTCATAACGTTTTTCCTGGCAGAAACGTAAAGGAAGGAAAGAAAGGAGGGAGGGAAGGAGGGAGGGAAGAATGGAGGAAGGATAAAAGGGAGGGAGGGAGGAGAGGAAATTCATATTATACAAACGCAGCCATCTGTATCTCAAAAATAATGTATTAGCTTTTGTGACAAAATAACAGTGGATACATCTGAGGTATTTATTAGACTTTTATTCCATCCTTTCTGTAAGTTGAAAATGTCCCCCCAAATGGAGAAAATTAATAATACACAAGGTGTTTTTAAGAAGCCCCATTTCTGTGAGTATAGCTGAATGTTTGCAACGTATGTGTTATGTGAGAACTGAAAGTTGAAGCAGATGTGAAGGGAGAGGGAGGCAGTGCAGCAAAAACCTAAAGCTAGTTCTGGTCCTGCCTCAGATCCCCTCAAAATACTGTCCAGGATAACAATGAACAAGACTTTCCATTTTGCGAGTCAGACGTTCAGCGTATTAAACAAGCCAAATGAAAAATATTTATTAACGTAATGTCATTTCACTCCTTTCCAGGAAAAAATGAAAAAGCTCCCAGGGTGGGGTTGCAGCCATTCAAGAATCCTTTAGGAGGTTTGCTTTTGACTGCCCTGTGCCCTCACCACCCCCAACACACCAGGATGTGCTTGCGGTTGCTGACCCGAGGGAAAGGCTGTAGGGGTCACCTGACTTGACAAATGGGAAAGGGGAGGGCTTGGTAACATCTCTGTTCCTCTGCAGAAGCACCCTGTCCCTGCTGACATACCAGGCAACTGAGATCAGTGAGGCTTTTGCTGTCTATGAATATATTGAACATTTCATAGGGTATTGTTGTTTTTCAGTTGCTCAGTCGTGTCTGACTCTTTGTGACCCCATGGACTGCAACACACTGGTCTTCCTTGTCCTTCACCATCTCCGGAGCTTCCTCAAACTCACGTCCATTGAATCGGTGATGCCATCCAACCATCTCATCCTCTGTCAACTTTCCAATGAGTTGGCTCTTTCCATCAGGTGGCCAAAGTACTAGAGCTTCAGCATCAGTCCTTCCAGTAAATATTCAGGGTTGATTTCCCTTAGAATTGACTGGTTTGATCTCCTTGCTGTCCAAGGGACTCTCAAAAGTCTTCTCCAACACCACAGGTCAAGAGCGTCAATTCTTTGGCCCTCAGCCTTCTTTATGGCCCAGCTCTCACATCCATACATGACTACATGGGAGTCAGCTGTTAAATGCTTTCATAGATTATTACTTACTTCATATTCACAATAATCCCATGAGGTAGCTGCCCATGTTTTTATTTACTTGTTTTTTAATTGAAGGATAACTCCTTTATAGAACTTTGTTGTTTTCTGTCAAATCTCAGCATGAATCAGCCATAGATATACATACATCCCCTCCCTTTTGAACCGCCCTGCATACATCCCCTCCCTTCTGAACCTCGCTCCCGTCTCCCTCCCCATCCCACCCCTCTAGGTTGATAGGAGCCCCTGTTTGAGTTTTCTGAGCCTTACAGCAAATTCCCCTTGGCTATCTATTTTACATATAGTAATGGAAGTTTCCGTGTTACTTACCTGTGTTTTAGAATTGAAAGTGAGGCTAGAGGGCTAAAAGAATTTGCCTCAGGTCACCTGCCTTTTAAGTTGCAGAAGCAGAACTGCAGTTAGATCCATCTGACCCCAAACCTCACCCACTGCCTCAGTGGCACACAGAGACCCGAGAAGCCACCTGGTCTTCTTTTGCTGTGATAACTGCCTGCATCTTCCAGTGAGCATAAAATAGCCTCTGCATTGTGATTCAACTCTGCCACTCATATTTATCTAAGCAGTAGATTATCAGGCAAGGTCCAAATTGACATAAGCAAGAAAATTTAAAGAAATTAAGCATGCATGTACACCTGTGGTGGATTCATGTCAATCTATGCCAAAACCAATACAGAATTGTAAAGTAAAAATTAAAAATAAATAAATAAATTAAAAAAAAATAATAATAAAGAAATTAAGCAGCCTAGCCGGGGGTAGTAGAAAGGAACAGGAAATAGAAACCAGGTCTCTGTCATTCTCAAACTTGCCAGGGATTCTGGCACACTGGTTTGTTCTGTAATGTTAATAAATGTTTACTGGGTTCCAGACAGTGGTTCTAGGAGCTTTCTCATGCCTTATTTCTCTAATTATCACCAGTCTGCAGACAGAGAAGCTTGATAAACCTCTCCAAGGTCATGAGGATAATACATAGTGGAGTTGAAGTTCACACCCTGGTCTGACTCCCTGCAACGCGCTGTCCTCTGTTCAAGGTGATTGTGAGCATTCAGCTCCACAGATGAGATCATTTAATATGTATTGTTTTTCCCTATGTGTAATTACTACTTTAAAAGAAAAGTTTACTTAATAGGTTGTAAAGTTTGATAATAAACAGAGCTGTTAAAAATACAGGACTGCAAATATTCTCATATACTGTGGATGAAAGTGTCAGTTGCTACAACCTCTTTGGAAATGAGTTGGCACTGTCACAATTACAACAAAGGAAACTGACTCAGTAGTTATCCTGCTAGGAATTTATCCTATAGGTAGGTTTATTTGTAGTAACAACCAAAGTTCCATGTGCAAGGAAGTTTATTATGGCACTGTTTGTAAGAGCAGAAACCAGAAACAATCACAATGCTAAGCAAAGGGGGCCTGGTTACATAAAGGATGGTCCCTGCGTGGAAAGGAATACAAGGTAGCCCTGAAAAAGCACGGGCTATGTCTGTATGCACTATTAGGAAAAAATTTCCAAGATGTATCACTAAGGAGAAAATCCAATTTCCTCAGCAGTAGTGTGGTATAATTAAATTTGCATAAAACCAAAGAGTATTAAACATTTCTAGAAAATTATACAAGTAACTAATTACTAACAGTAATTACTTCTGGAAGTTGGGATAGGGCAGGAATTCTATTTGAATATTTGAAATAAAATTTTATTGAAGTATATGTACTGTTTGAAATTTTTTACTATAAACAAGTATTGTTTTTTATTACTGATCACTAACAACAAAGCCGTTCTTTCCCTCTTCAGCTAGTCTTTCTTAATAGCACTTAGCACACGAATAGGATTTTTTTTTTTAAGCAAAACATCATCTGGAAGATTGAAGGAGAAATGCACTGGACCATGTATTGTCCAGAGTAGTCTTTTGTTATCCTAACAACCCCAACAGAGACAACTGAATAATTAATTCATTAATTCCCAGCAGTCATTTTGATACAGTTACAGTCTATTAATTTGATAATCTTACAAGCAACCTATCAACATTAGCCATAAAGTATTAACTGTTATCTGGGTGTTAACAAACAGTTATAATTTCTTTAGTATTACTCTATGTCAAGCTGTCTTGAGCACGTATTTCTCATTTAATCCTCACAACTTCCTTATTAGTTGGCTGTGTTAATGCCCGTTTTACAGATAAGAAAACCAAGACTCAAAGAAGTTCAGCCACTTGACAGCTACTTTGTGGAAGAACTGCAAGTCTAATGCCAGTCTCCATTCCTCCTAGAATAGGGCTTTTAACTATTCCAACATGGTGGCAATGATGTTTCTTGGTATAATGGGGCTTTTAAGACCAGACATTCCTCTGCTAAATGATGGCTGGTTTGACCCTCTCTGCTATCTCCAGTACCTCATCCTTTGGTTTCCTGTCTCGCCACCAAACCAGGCTTCTCTTTTCCATCCCCCTGAGGTTAGCTTTATCTGTTTGCTGGCTCCTCTCTCAGAGCTACACCCTAATCTTTTACTTAAACTTCATGGAATCCCTGCATGTGTCTTAAAACAATCATAAAATAAAATCCTGTGCTAGCTTTGGAAAGGATCACCTCTCTGAAAATGCCGGAGAGGCAGTGGCTGAAGGATGCTGTTTAAAAATAATATGGTTACTCATGGAACTGGATGCACATTTGAATGTGAAGGCGACAGTCAGGGAACTCTAGCTGAGGAAAAGTGAGGACATGACCCATATGGTTCTTTTCTGCCTAACAACTCATGCAGAATGTCCCTCATTGGCTGCTGGGAAAGGCTTAGCCACCGTCTCTCTGGTGGTGGATTTACCAGCCAGGCCCCTTGTCCTCTGATGAGCCGCGCAAGCCTTGTATTATAAGCGAAGGAACAGTTGACTGGGAGTCAGAAAATCTGAGTTCTGGACCTCTAGGTGTATCCAATGTTTCTGAACAGAAAAGCAGTCATCCCAAACCAGGGGTGAAATCAACATCTTTGCCTCCTCTAAAAGCATCACTACTCCAAGCCCAGGTGGCTTGAGCTCCGCCGTTCCAGCACTTGCTCAGGACCTGGCCACAAACCAACAGAGGATTGAGTTAGAATCCTAGGGGGCTCCCAGTATTATAGGGCAGAGTTACCTGGGTCTGGCTTCCAGGAAAATAAAAATTTTGAGCTGTGTTTTGAAGGAGAGAATGGCTTCATCTCTTTTGCTGTTACCAAGAGAAAGCAAAGCAGCAGGGTACAATAAGGGGTGTCATAAAACAAGTTGCAGCTGAATTTTCTTGGAGGGGGGATGGGCAGTGACGGAGGTATGAAGCGAATGTGGGAGAAACATTAGCTGGTGGCTAATTGCATGATTTAAGTTCCATGGGGCTCCGCACCCCCCGTGGAGACCCAGCTTCTACACTACAAGCTTAATCCCTGGGGAATGTCACTGTCATTCAGAGGCTGCTAGTGTGACTCGGGGCCCCAGCCAAGCCAAACAGCACTTCTTAGAGGCAGGGGATTCCTTTATCAAGCCCTTCCCCCCAGTCGCCTGCTCTGTCTTCCCTTATCACTCGGGCTGTCAGGCCAGTTGGTCTGCAGGGAATAAACATCTCAGGCTGTTTGCCCACCAGTGTGGAGATCAGGTGACCATTATGGAAGGCAACACCGGAGGCCTCTGCATGCCAGCGTGACGCCAGGAACAGTGAGAGCCTGTGATGTGCTGACCTCACTGAGTGGGCACCCATGCAGCTGGCTTGAGTGAGGAAACTGGTGCCACTCCCCGATGTGGTACCTTTGATCATCCCAGGGTCACCTGATGCCGGATGTCCTGCCCAGCCCCCTCTCAGTGTAGACTCTGGAGTCAGAAGAGCTGGATTAGAAACCCAGCCCCATGATCAGTTAGCTGCATGACTTTAGCCTACTTTACCTCTCTGTGCTCTCTTCAGATGGGAGCCTCTGTGTTTCCATCTGAAAAATGGGGACAATCGTGCCCCCATCATAAAGTAATTGTTAGGATTAAGTGTAAGGCACTTGGGAGGTTGGTAAAAGAGTATAAACTTTTAGCTCAGAGATAAATAGGTCTATGGATCTAATGTAAACATGGTGACTGTAGTTGATAAAAATGTGTTGCATAACTGAAATTTGCTGAGAGTAGAACTTCCGTGTACTCACCCACAAGATAAATATGTGAGGTGATGGACATGTTAATTAACTAGGTGGCAGGAACTCTTTCACAATAAATATGTATATCAAACCACCGCAATATGTACTTTCAATATCTTACCATTTTATGTGTCAATTAACCCACCCACAGTGTTCTTGCCTGGAGAATCCCAGGGACGGGGGAGCCTGGTGGGCTGCCGTCTATGGGGTTGCACAGAGTCGGACACAACTGAAGCGACTTAGCAGCAGCAGCAGCAGCAGCATACCTCTATAAAGCTGATTTTTTTTCTTAAAGTAAAGCACTTCAGGTAGGCATATGATTGAGGTCAGCAAGCTGTTGTTAGCTGCTTTTAATATTATGATTACCAGGCTTCCCAATGGAGAATCAACAATCATAATACATAGACTGCTCTTGAAAGAGAGAGGGGTGCTCTGAGTCCAGGATGTCTGTCACTTCCTGCATGTAAAAGTCCCAGGGAAAACGGATGTAATCATAAGAACCATCTGGAAGGTAAACTGGGCAAAAGGGGGTATTGTCAGAAGAACATTGGAAAAGAGACTCACAGACCTAGGTTGCCCTTGTCAGCCTCGTGACCTTGGGCTTGCTTTGTGAGCTCTCTGCCCTCAGTTTCCTCATCCATGAGATGGGATAACAAACATTTCCTTTCTGTTGTTGTGAGGATGAACCCAAGGCTGGCCCAGAGTCTCCTCTCAGTCCCAGTGGCTGGAATGATGACCTGCTCTCAGTAACATGGAACACAAATCCGGTGAGAGCAGGATGCCCACAAGAGGCGGTGGGGGGTGGGGGCAGTAGTGAAAGGTATGTTTGAGTTTGCTTTGGCGAGGTGGGGATTCATGGCAGGTGGAACTTGCTGGAGGACTGCCTGTTCCTTGGTATATTTCCCCCAGGAATGTCACTCTGATGATCTAAAGAATCCTAAAGAAAGCCAGTTAGGGTTCGTTCGGGAGAAGGAGGGTAGTTAACATATGTCTGCTTCACTCTCCTCCCCTCTCCCCAGCAAGGAGTAAAGCAGCACGTCTAAAAGGTCTAAGGTCGTGTTGTGAGTTGAAATGTGTCCTCTAAAAAGATCTGTTGAAGTCCTAGCCCCTGGTACCTGTGAATGTGACCTTATTTGGAAACAGGGTTTTTGCAGATGTTCTCAAGTCAAGATGCAGTCGTCAGAGTGGGCTCTGATCCAGTGTGACTGGTGTCTTACAAGAACAGGGAAATTGAGACACAGATTCCGCAGGGAGAACGCCCTGTGATGACAGAGGCAGAGACTGGCGTGATGCAGGTGCAAGGCTGGGAACTCCACCAGGAGCCAGGAAGACGGGAGGAAGGATTCCCCAGAGCCTCCGATGGCCCTGCTGACACCTGGATTTCTGACTCTGGCCTCCAGCATTCTGAGAGGACCCATTTCTGTTGTTTTAAGCCATCTAGTTTGCAGTGCTTTGTTACAGCAGCCGGGAGGAAAGTAATATGGGGAGGAAAGGGGCTGGGGGAGAGGGAGGAACTGCACACCCAGAAAGCCAGGTGAAGAGATGCCCAGCTAGAGGGTCCTCCCCACCTTATCCACCAGCCCGAGAGGGCTTGAGCTCAATTCCACTGCTAGGGCCACCAAGGAAGGCAAGATATTTGAACCAAGTGAGAAACAATATTTGAACCAAGCGGAGAAGAGCCAGAGACAAGTTCCATGGTCCAAGAAGGAAGGACTCTCCCACCCAAAAGCCTTCACAGCCTCCCCGTGGCCCAGCCTCCAGGCTCAACTCCTTTCACACTTAAGTCTGGCCAGACTAGTCTAATTCTTTCCCTGGAAAAGCATCTTATGTGTTTTGCTCCCCTGAGTCTCTTCTTCTCTGCCTTTCTCCCTCCGTGCCCTGCCTGACTGAGCCCACCTCCATCCTGGGAGCACCTTCCAGCCCCAGAATGTCTCCCTTCTTGGAGCATGTATCACACTGCTGGTCTGCGCATCTCACTTAGCAGCTGGTCATGTACTCCCCGGTAAATTGTGTGTACTTTTTATTTGATAAAGTGATCCCTTTTTACTGGCTTATGGTTTAGGTTTTCATGTGTTGTGGCTTGTTCTCGTGACTATGTCAGGTATCTTGGTATGCAGGGACTGGGCATGCCTCTTGAAGCAGCCCTTTCATCCTCAAACATGGAGATCTGCCCATGTAGAATATATAGCTGTTTCCTTGATTCCGCCCAAAGATGTTTTGTTTTTTGGCTGTGCTGGGTCTTCATTGCTGCACGAGGGCTTTCTCTAGAGAGTGGGGGCTACTTTCTAGTTCCAATGCATGGGGTTCTCATTGTGGTGAATTTTCTGGTGGAGTACGGCCTCTAGCCATGCGACTTCAGTAGCTGCTGCACGTGGGCTCAGCCACTGCAGCGCACAGGCCGCAGAGCTCAGGCTCAGTAGTTGTGATGCATGGGCTTAGCTGCCCCACTGCATGTGGAGTCTTCCCGGACCAAGGGTGGAACCGGTGTCTTCTGCATTGCAAGGCATCTTCTTAACCACTGAACACCAGGGAAGCCCAGCACAAGAATGTTGGCTATGAAGATCTGGAAATCTAGGGTAGTTTTCTTTTTTTTTAAGTTCTGCCACTGGCTTATTTGTATCACTAGGGGCATGGCCATTAAAATCAGACAGACCAGATCTTGAATCCTGATGCTGTGTGACCTTGGGTAAGTTACCTAACCTCTGTATGCTTCGGTTTCCTCACCTCTAAAATGAAGTTCATAGACTGTGAGAATGACAGCACTGTGTGGAATGCACAGGGTGCCTTCAGAATTCTTCTGTGCGATGAATAATTTATGTAAGTGCTCACCATGCCTGCCAAAGTTCCCTGGGAAGCAGACTCTGAGACAGGCTATAGCAGGTTTATTTGGGGCTGCTCATAGCTGATCAATAAAGTGGAAGAGAATAGAAGGAAGCAGAATTGGGCAGAAAGAGATACCAGGCTCTGAAAAAGTCTCAGTGGAGACCTCGACCAACTCCACGGAGATTCTGAGGCTGGGGTCATCCACCAGAAGTGGCAAATGGCTCTCAGCATTTCCACATCAACACTCCCTCTAGGTGCAAGTCTAATAGAAGAGTGAGTGTGCCCCTCCCAATCATCCTAACAAAATCCTTATTACATTTCTTTGGCTCTGATTGAGTCCTGTGCCTATTTGTGAACCAATCTACAGCCAGAAAATGTGATAATCTCACTGGCTGAGCCAGAGCCTCATGCTGACCCCTGGTGCCAGATGCCCCATGTACTCCACCTGAAGCAGGCAGATTGAAAATTGCAGAGCCTGTGGTTCCCCTAGTGGAAAATCTGAGAGTGCCAGGAACAGATGGACGCTGTACTGTGAAAGCCTGACAAATATCTATTCTTTAACTGAAAAGAATGTTAGCATAGTAACAGCATATTGTAGGGCAAGTGCCTACTGAGAATGAAAGACAGGCTGATGGGAAGTGCAACATGCATTGATTGCAGGGTGTCTGACTTAGAGGAGTGTTTGCTTTTAAAAATGAAATAAATATGTATGCCTAATAAATGGTGGAAAAAAGCATCCGCTGAGTGATCCTCAAGTTGAGTTTTAAATCTTAGCCCTGGAGAGGCTTCTGAGCTGTTGGATGTTCTGTGTTTTGATCTGGGTGGTGCTTTGGGCTTCCTTGGTGGCTCAGATGGTAAAGAATCTGCCTACAATGCAGGAGATTGGGCTTCAATTCCTGGGTCAGGAAGATCCCCTGGAGAAGGGAATGGCAATCCACTCCAGTATTCTTACCTGGAGAATTCCATGGATAGAGGACACTGGTGGGCTACAGTCCATGTGGCCACAAAGAGTTGGACACAACTGAGCAATTAACATTTTCATGGATGCATTCACTTTGGAGAAATTTAATAAGCTAAACATTTATGATTTGTGTCTCTTTCTCCATATATGTTATACCTATAATAAAAATGTTCCTTAAAAGTAAAAGAAAAAAATTTCACATAGTCGAAGGCTACATTATAAGGCTGCATTCTTTCTCCAAGTTGTAGTCTTTTTTTACTGTCCATAACCTTTGACAAGTTACAACCACTCCATTTCTGGGTGTTCACTGCCTGAAGAACTGTTTTATCTAGGATGATTTTTATAATCGAGTGTCCCTAAAACCTTCAACACAGACCCCCAACAATCGGGATTTATGTTTTTAAGGGTGTGTCGTGAAAATCATTATTAAAGCAACAGATTTTTTTGTTTTGGGGTTTTTTTTTGGCTGTACCATGCAGTTCATAGTATCTCAGTTCCTAGACCAGGGATTGAATTTGGGCCATGGCAGTGAAAGCTTGGAATCCTAACCCCTAGGCAACCAGGGAACTCCCAAGCAAGACTTTTTAAAATGGACATTTCATATTAAGCTTCAAGGATTCAGATAATTATCTAGTATTTTTGTTGTTGCTGAGCTAGTTAAAAATAAGTGATAGACAGCATGAGAGTTCACTTCTAAATATCAAGTATTGCCAAAGAACAAGACATTCTTCTCTATAACCACAGTATCATTAAGATACCCAAGAAATATAATGTCAATACAATAATATATAATTTTCAGTTCATATGCAAATTTCCCCAGTCATCTAAATAATGTCCCTTATACTTGTTTTTTTTGTTTAAATCTAAGGTTCAACCAAAACATTTTGCATTGTATTTATTTGTTATTCTCTGTATCCTGCTTTACCCTAGAACAATTTTCTTTTTTGGGGGGGGTCATTGACAACATTGTGAACTGATTTGTAGAATTCATTTTCTCCATACTGAATTTGTCTTACCACTTTCTCATTACTAGATTCAGGTTAAGATTTTTTAGCAAGAAGACTGCATGTGGTGTATATTTTCCATTCCTCACACAAGAGGCCCATTTTGTCATTGTTCCATCATTAGTGATACTAAGTGGTCTGACTTGGTTAAAGCAGGTCTTGTGGTCTCTTTCCCTTTGTGCTTAGAAATCATCTTTGGGCTGACAATTTGAGACTATGTAAGTGCCCTGTCACCAATAGTCCTTCACCCAGTAGTTTTAGCATCCACTGATGATCCTTGCCAGAAGCTGTTATAAACGAAGGTTTTCTAATTGAATCATTCCTTCTACATTTGTTGATTGATGTCTTTAGTAATGAGAGAACATATCCTGTCTCCTCTCTCTCCTCTTTCTTTTCTCTCCTCTCCTGCTCCCTTCCTCCCCTCTCTTTCTAGCGAATGTGTGTTTATTATATACATTTATTCTTATTTCTCTTTCTTTCACAAAAGGTATTTCAGAAAGAGTGTACACTTCTTTTGATAAACTGTCTCTTTTGCTCATTTTTATATTGGGTTTTTCATCTCCCCTTCCCATCCTAGAATTTTAGGTCATCCTCATGTATTAGGGGAGAAAGCAATGGCATCCCACTCTGGTACTCTTGCCTGGAAAATTCCATGGACAGAGGAGCCAGGCAGGCTGCAGTCTGTGGAGTCATGAAGAGTCGGACACAACTGAGCGACTTCCCTTTCACTTTTCACTTTCATGCATTGGAGAAGGAAATGGCACCCCACTCCAGTGTTCTTGCCTGGAGAATCCCAGGGACGGGGTAGCCTGGTGGGCTGCTGTCGATGGGGTTGCACAGAGTCGGACACGACTGAAGCGACTTAGCAGCAGCTGCAGTAGCATGTATTAGGAAAATTATATCTTTATCTCTGGTATAAGTGACACATATTTCCTCCTAGATTATTTGTCTTTTGATTTTTGTTTATAGTTTTGTCATGCTAACATTGCTTTATTTTTACATAGAAAAATTCATCAACCTGCTGTTTTTGCTATGTCTGGATTTTGAGACAGAGTTAGACAAATTTCTCCACGCTGAAATAATCTTTTAAATTATGTTTTCTGCTAGTACCTGTGTCATTTTATTTTTTACACTTAGACCTCTGATCCACTTGGAGTTTATTCTGGTGTGCAGTGTAAGTTTATTCTGGTGTGCAGTGTAAGGCGTTGGTCCAGTTTTATCCATCTCCAAATGGCCGTCCAGTTGCTCCCACACCACTTATTAAAAGAACCAGCTTTTCTTAGTGATTTGAGATATTATCTTTATCATAGGCTAAATTCCCATGTGCCTTAGATCTATTCCTGGACTTGCTATTTTATTCTAATAGTCTGTCTATTCATTTACCAGTTTTAATTATAGATCCTTTAGAATATCATTTACTATTTGACAAGCCTAGTCTCTTCTCATAGCTCTTCTTTGGGGGAGTTTATGGCTATTCTTGCATGCTTATTTTTCTACATGACTTTCGGAGTTGACTCCTCTAGAAAAGAATGTGGTATTTTTATTATGATTGTGTTAAGATTATATATTGACTTCAGGAGAATTAGAACTTTATGTTATGATGTTGAGTGGTCCTGTCAGAGAACAAGGGAGGTCTCTTGCCTTTTTCAAATCTTTTTTCAAGCCTTTTGGGAGTATTTTAAAGTTTTCCTCAGGTTTTGATGATTTTGAAGTGAAGTGCAAGTCGTCCAGTCGTGTCTGACTCTTTGCAACCCCATGGACTATACAGTCCATTAAATTCTCCAGGCCAGAATACTGGAGTGGGTTGCCATTCCCGTCTCCAGGGGATCTTACCAAGCCAGGCATTGAACCCAGATCTCCCACCTTGCAGGTGGATTCTTTATCAGCTGAGTCACAAGGGAAAGCCTTTGATGATTTTAGCTGTAGCAAATAAAACAACACTCCAGAAGATCAAACAAAAGTTTTATTACAAAAAGTGATACCAGAAGAGAGGACAGAACCAAACAAAATCACCACACTGACACCAAATGCCAGTCTTATAGCCCAGAGGCACAAGAGACCTGGAGCCAGACAGATAACCAGCGAAGGCAGAAGGTACGGCCGTAGCCCCTCTCTGGAGGCTAGACACCACCTCTTGATACATGGACTTGTTATAACCTAGGGATTCAAAATGACTCACATAGGGGGCTACTTTCAGAGCCAGGCCTGCCTATAAAATATGGAAAATAAAAAAAAAAGAATGTGTGTATATATATATGTATAATCTGAATCACAGCAGAAATTACTATAACATTGTAAATCAACTATACTTTAATTAAAAATATTGATTAAAAATAATGAAATAAAGAATTGTATATACCTCACTTAAGAAAATAGGGTTATTTTCTTTCACTATCTCCTGTAACTGGTTATTGTTTATTTAAATATAAGCATTTTTGCATATTCATATGTTACTTATCTATCTAAAATTGTGCGTTTATATGTACTTCTTATGGAATTGCTTTGCTTGTGTTAGTTTTGCCATTAAAACTTTTACCTATTACAAGCCTGCCTGTTTTCTTATTTATGACCATGTAACTCATTTTCTAGATGTCTAATACTGATATATTAGGAAAAAACTTCATATAACAGATTGTGTTAGAATTTCCACATAGTTCACACATATTTGTGGGTTTATTCCTAAATATTTTATATGTTTTTTTGTTTCTGTACCACATGATATCACCTGTATATGAATCTAAAATATAGCACACATGAACCTATCTATGAAACAGAAACAGGATCTTGACATAGAGAACAAACTGATGGTTGCCAAGAGGGAGAGGGTTGGGGAAGGGATGCAGTGGGAGGTTAGGGTTAGTAGATACAAGCTTTTATAAATAGGATGGTTAAACAAGAAGGTTCTGCTGTATAGCACAGGGAACTATATTCAATATCCTGTGATTAATCACGATGGAAAATATTAAAAAAGAGAATGTATATATATGTACAATCTGAATCAGCAGAAATTAACACAATATTATAAATCTATACTTCAATAAAAATATTTATTAAAAAAGATAAGAATTGTATATACCTTATTTAAAAAATAGGGTTTTTCTTTTATTATCTCCTGTAACTGGTTTTGCTTATGTAAACATATTTTAATATTTATATATTATTTATCTAAAATCGTGCATTTATATGTACTCCTTATAGAATTGTTTTCTTGCATTAGATTTGTCACTAAAACTTTTGAATTTTCCAACTATACTATCATATTATCTATGAATAGAGAGAGACATTTTAATTTTCTCCTTTTCAATTCTTATCCCTCTAATAGTTTTCTCTGTTGCACTGATTAAAATCTCCAATATCGGCAACAACATGAATGGACTGTGAGAGTATTATGCTTGGTGAAGTAAGCCAGACAAAGACACCAACACTATGTGGTATCACTGATACGTAGAATCTAAAAAATAAAAATAAAACAAACTAGTGAATATAACAAAACAGAACAGATTCACAGGTATAGAGAACAAACTAATGGTTACTAATGGAGAAAGGAAAGGGGGAAGGGGCAAGATGGGGTAGGAGATTAAGAGGGACAAAGTGCCACAGACTAAATAAGGATACAATATATCCTTCTACAAGGATATATCATAAAGCACAGAGAATATAGCCAATATTTTATAATAACCATAAATGGACTATAACTTTTAAAAATTAAATCACTACGCTGTATACCTGAAACTTATATAATATTGTAAATCAACTAAACCCCAATTATATTATCTCCAATATCATGTTAAATGGTAGTAGACTTGCTACCATCAAGGCAAGGTATCCTTGCCTTGATCCTGACCTTGTGTATTTATTTATTAAATAAGATTCTGACTTTAGAATGAATTATACGTTTCTAGTTTATACAGGTATAATATACATATATATTTATTATGTTAAAATGAATTCATTAATTCCTGTATTTAATATTCTGATCATGAATAATTACTTTTATCAAAAGATTTGCAATATCTATAGAAAAACATTTTTTTAATAAATATTAAATTTATTAAATTTAAATTTAATGCTGAATTTCATTCTGCGTGCATGAAAGTGAAAGTCACTCAGTCGTGTCCAACTCTTTGGGACCCCATGGACTATACAGTATATAGAATTCTCCAGGCCAGAATACTGGAGTGGGTAGCCTTTCCTTTCTCCAGGGTATCTCCCCAAACCAGGGATTGAACCCAGGTCTCCCACATTGCAGGTGGGTTCTTTACCAGCTGAGCCACAAGGGAAGCCCAATAATACTGGAGTGGGTTGCTTATCTCTTCTCCAGTGGATCTTCCTGACCCAGGAATCAAACTGGAGTCCCCTGCATTGCAAGAGGATTCTTTACCAACAGGGAAGCCATGCCCAGTCACTAAGTTGTGTCCGACACTTTGCAATCCCATGGACTGTAGCCTACCAGGCTCCTCTGTCCATGAGATTTCCCAGGCAAGAATACTGGAGTGGGAAAAAAAAAAAAAAGAATACTGGAGTGGGCGGCCATTTCTTTCTCCAGAGGATCTTCCCCACTGGGGGCTCACACCCACGTCTCTTGCACCTCCTGCCTTGGCAGGTGGATTCTTTACCACTGAGCCACCTGTTTATATATCACATTAACAAATAATATCAAACCATTTTTGTGCTCCCAGAATAAATCCCACCTATTCATGGTATATTGTTTTGAATGTACTCTTAGAATATTTGCTGGCTTTTTGAGATGTTTGCATGAATCTTTATAAGTAAAAATTATTTATACATTTTCTTTTTTGTTTGTTAATTGCATTTAAGTGTCAGTGTTTACTTCAGAGGAAGAGTTGGGGAATTTTCTTTCTTTTTCTAGGCTCTAACATTAGAATTATCTGGTCTCTGAAGGCCTGGAAGACTTCTGTAAATCATGTGACCTTAATGCTGTGTTTGTGAGAGAGAAAGGGAGACAGAATTTTGGATAACTTTTTCTGTTTCTTCTATGGAACTGATTCTCAAATAAGTGACCGAAGGACACTCAAGGGTCCGTATAACACTTTCAAGGTGACAGCAAAGTTCTCCTTTCAACTAAAGATCTGCATGAAGCTAAATTTTTTAATATTCTTCAGTCCAAATATATAACAAGATACTGAATGAAGAAGCAAACATGAGGGGTTTCCCTGGTGGCTCCGTGGTAAAGAACTGGCCTGCCAATGGAGGAAGCATGGGTTTGATCCCAGTCTGAAAAGATCCCACATGTCGTGGAACAGCTAAGCTTGTGCACCACAACTCTTGAGCCTGTGTCCTAGAGCCCAGGAGTCGCGACTACTGAAACCCACACACCTAGAGTGTGTGCACCTCAACGAGAGAAGCCACTGCATTGAAAAGCCAGCACATTACAGCTAGAGAGCAGCCCCTGCTCGCCACAACTAGAGAAAAGTCCACACACAGCAACAAAGACCCAGCACAGCCAAACACAAATAAAAAGTAAATAAATAAAGTATTTTTAAAAAAGAAGCCAACACAAGGATCTGGCTGTCTTAGATTAAACCAAACAAAAATAATTGCAAAAATGTAAAACAATACCATTATTCCCACTAAATGTTTTGTGGAAAATATAGTTATTTTTCATAAAATAGTACTATTTATGTTAACATGTAATAGGCTTGTTTCTTAAATATTATTTCAATGGTCTCACTTTTAATGTCTAATATAGTAGATACTGATAAACAACCCACATAAACAAAAGCTCTTGAGATGTCATCAAAATTTTTTAAGAATATTAAAGTGTCCTGAGACCAGCAACAATGAGAACTGCTATTTTATGGGAATTGTGTTGTTTAACTTTTTATCTTTTTTTATGGACAATTTTGATAAATTGTATTTTCTAAGAAATTATGGATTTCATCTATATCTTCATAAAGAGTTGTGCAAAATAGCCTTATTTTTAGAAAATTTCCTTTTTTCCATGGTTATTTTGTCCCTGTCATTTCTTTTGTGAATTTGGCCTTGCTTCTTTTTCTTTATTAGCTTAAATAAGCTTAAATAATAAACAATATTTATTAGCTTAAACATTAGTTTACATATTTTGTTGATTTTTCAAAGAATAAGCATTTGAATATGGTTGCTATTTTTGCTGTCTTTCTCCTGTTTAAACTCATTAATTTCTGCTTTAATTGTTCCACTTTTAGTGTGGTGAGCTAAGCCCACTGTAACCTAAGTAGACTCTTAAAAGTAGTTTTCATTCACATGGGGCCATCAGCCGTATACATCAATGGTCATGCCCAGAACTCAGTTAACTCTCCTGTCAATTCATTGAAAAATAGTCCAAAGGAACTTTGACAAGCTGGAAATTCTGCAGGATATTGCAATAGTCCTCTATTGTGATAATATCATATTAATAATAGTAGATGAGCGAGAAATGTGTTGGAGTCCAAATGGTGAGATAGTAAACCTTATAAAGACTTAGGGACCTGCCACAGTAGTGAATTGATAAGGATCCAGTGGTCTGAAGCCTGCTAGGACATCCTCTCAAAGTAAGAGACAAATTATTGCATCTTGCATCATCCACCACCAAAAAGGAAACACAACACTTGCTTGACCTCTTTCTGTTCTGGAGGCAGCATATTTATTTCACACTTGTGATACTGCCCTGACATATCTGTCAAGTGACACAGAAGGCTGCCAGCTTTGACCAAGGATCCGACTAGGAACAGATTCTGCAGTCCGGTCCAGGCTGCTGCCTGGGCCACGTGATACAGAAGACCTTATGCTGTCTGTAGAAGCCCTCTGGGGGCTTCTGTAAGGAGAAGATGCTGTGTAGAACTCATTACAAGCCCTAGCAGGAGAATCACAATGTACACACCTGAGGTCTGGAATAAGCCATGGCAAGTGCAGCAGAGAATTATATACATATGAAAAATAGCTGGGCCCTGGTGGAGACAGTATCTCTCACCTTGCTGACCATGGAATAACGAGTGGCTATGCGGCCAGAGGGGGCTTCCCTGGTAGCTCAGCCGGTAGAGAATCCGCCTGCAATGCAGGAGATCCTGGTTTGATTCCTGGGTCAGGAAGATCCCCTGGAGAAGGGATAGGCTAGCCACTCCAGTATCTGTGGGCTTCTCTAGTGGCTCAGATGGTAAAGAATCCACCTGCAACATGGGAGACCTGGGTTTGATCCCTGGGTTGGGCAGATCCCCTGGAGGAGGGCATGGCAATTTGCTCTAGTATTCTTGCCTGGAGAATCCCCATGGTTGGAGGAGCCTGACAGGCTACAGTCTATAGCAGTCCCAAAGAGTCTGACATGACTGAATGACTAAGCATAGCACATATGGGCAGAGACACTGCATTACATTTTTATTGATGTGTAATAAATCACCACATATAATGGTGTAAGGGAATACAGATTTATTAACTTAGTTATATAGGTCAGAAGTCCAGAATGGCTCAAATGTGTTCTCTGCTTAGCAAATCACAAGGCCAAGACCAAATTGTTGACCAGGCTAAGTGCTTATCTGGAAGCTCTAGGTAAGAATCTGCTTTCAACCTCATTCAAGTTGTTGGCCAAATTCAGTTCCTTGTGGTTGTAGGACTGTTCTTGTTGACTGCCAACTGAGGGCCTTTCTCAGCTCCTAAGGCCTCTGCATTCCTTCTAATGTGTCCCTCATCCTCCTCAAGCCAGCAACAGTGCAGCTAATTCCCCCGTCACTTCAAATCTCTGGCTTCCTCTTTTGCTATCAGCCAGAGAAAGCTCTCACTTTGAAAGGTTCATGTGATTAGATTAGGCCCACCCGGATCATCTTTTTATCTCAAGGTTAAATGTGCTGGAGAGCATAAGAGAACCAAGGAAGGGGGGCTTCCCCAGTGGCTCAGTGACAAAGAATCCGTTTGGAATGCAGGAGACAGGAGACAGGGGGTCTATCCCTGAGCAAGGAAGATCCCCTGGAGGAGGAAATGGCAGCCCACTCTAGTATTCCTGCCTAGGAAATCCCATGGACAGAGGAGGCTGGTGGGCTACAGTCCATGGGGTCACAAAGAGTAGGACTTGACTGAGCACACACATGCAGTTCTCATCCCAGGAGGGATAGCTTACTTATCATATTCACAAGTTACAAGGATTAGGATATGACATTTGGGAGGCCATTTTAGACATGGTCTCTACCACAGCTGTCCATTATGAACTGGATTATCTTAGACACACTAAGTCAAAAGCTGAGGTTGGTCCACCAGCAGTCCCCTGAAAGATGAAAGTAGTATGGCAGGTCTGGGCACAAGCAACACAAGTACTCACAAGTGAGCTGTACCAACAGGTGACTGAGACCACTTGTCATCCATCACTGTTATACCACTGTCTCTCCCTTAGCCCAGATCTATGTTCACACAAGGGAAAGTCCTTTACGACCAGCCGACAGAGGAGGAAAAGGCCTCACAGGTGAGTCATTTGATACATGGAGCCACAAATGAACTGCTGCCCTTGCAGCCCTACTCTGGCATAGCTCTGTGAGAGTGTAGAGAGGAAGTCCTCCCCTCTGGGAGGACTTCAAATGGTACACTTGGTCATTTACTTTCCATGGACACAGAAGGATCCCAAGACAAGATTATGCATAGACTCATGAGCAACCATGAGTGAGTGAGCTGGTGAGTAACCAGCTCTTTTAATCATCATTGCTAACAAGGGAAATGGAACTGGGTGAATGAGGAAATATTATCAGCATGTAGCAACTAACAACCACAATCACAAACATTATGTGAGAACTTAGGAAAATAATTGTGTAAGAATGTTAAGCGATGGATAACTTAAATTCTTTTGGCCTCACCTGGAAAATGGGCTTACTAACATCTACTATATTGGTTTATTGTGATGATTAAGTGAGACAAAATAGGTTTATCATAGAATCTACTTATTATGAGGGGCTTCATTGCAGGCAGACTCTTTACTGTCTGGTGGCTCAGACAGTAAAGAGTCTGCCTGCAATGAAGGAGACCTGGGTTTGATCTCTGGGTGGGGAAGATCCCCTGGAGAAGGCCATGGTTATCCACTCCAGTATGCTTGCCTGGAGAATTCCATGGACAAAGGAGCCTTACAGAGGGTTCACAAAGAGCAGGACACAACTGAGCAATTAACACTTTCATTTTCACTTCTACTTATTATGAACCTGTGTTTGATAAATGATAGCTATTTTGTTGTTGTTATCGTTTACAGTAATGGTGAAAGAAACAAAGAACAAAAATAACTCTTTTAGGCTGATGTTGACTAATAAAATAACAAATTTTAATCATTTCTTTTCATGTAGCAAAATAATATAATTCTTTTCTATAATTTCAAAAATTTTGTTATTAAAGTAACCAGGGTTTATTACCAGTGCACTGAAACTCATTAACAAAGTAAAAATAAGTATTATGTCCTCCTGGCTTCATAAGATTTCAGTGACTTAAGTTAATTTCCAAATGTGAAAGTGCCTTGGATATAGTCACCTACCTTTCCCAGTTCTTTCTCTCTTGCCTGAATCTCCCTCTCTGGTGTCCTGGTGAAGGATGTACTGGCTATGACACACACCCCGAATGAGAAGGGAGAGTCAGTGATTCTAGTGAAAATCCATGTGGGGCTGGCCATGATGTCAGCTGGAAGGGGTCTGGTGCCCTCCAGGAGACAAGAGGACCCACAAAAAGAACTCTAGACTATCTGGGAAGTGGACTGGATCCCCCAGGCTGGATCCTCGGTTTGGAAGGGCGCCAGAGAAATGCTGTCAAGACTCAGGAATTTAATTTTTAAAATGCCAAAGGAAGGCAGCCTCAGATCCACACCAGGGCTCATCTGTGGCATGTTTCGCTCAGAACTAGTTCCCATATATTTACACATATATGTAAAACTGAATCACTTTTCTGAACCCCAGCAGGTAACACAACATTGGAAATCAACTATATTTCAATAAAAAAAAAAAAAAAAACAACCTTAGCTCTAGTTCCCACCTGCCATACCTAAACATCCAATATCCTCCAACCTATTATTACTACTGGCTGTTTGGATCTGAATAACAGGACTCTTTGACTCTGTCCCTGAGAAAGACAGAGGTCTTGTCTCATTAACAGAAACTGGTTAGCACCAGAAAGGTTATTCTGCTACTGGATTTTTCATTTTCAGGCTCCAGAAATATCACACATTCTGGCTTGTTTGTGTTCTCCTTACTCCCTCTGAGAACTCCCCTGACAGAAACTGGACTAAGGGACCACTCAATATAAATCGGGCTTCCCTGGTGGCTGAGCTGGTAAAGAACCTGCCTGCCAATGCAGGAGATGCAAGCAGTGCAAGTTTGATCCCTGGGTTGGGAAGATCCCCTGGAGAAAGAAATGGCAACCCACTCCAGGATTCTTGCCTGGAGAATCCCGTGGACAGAGGAGCCTGGCGAGCTACAGTCCCTGGAGCTGCAAAGAGTCAGACATGATTGCACACACACACACACACATAGAGTAAATTAAGGGACCACTCAATGTCAATGTAAACAGTTCACATGTATTTGGAGCCCTTTTGTTTTTAAAAATCCAGCAGTCTCCTTTGTACCTGTTGGCAGAATATCAAATTGCTGTTTCACTCATGCTCTATGGGAGAGTCAACTACAAAGTCAATATTTGGAAAGATGAGCCAGGCGTTTTTCATTTAATCCTCACAAAAATCTCTGCAAGGTAGGTGTTATTATGCCTATTTGTGGATGAGAGAACTGGGTCTCAGAGTTCAGGAGCATGAACAAGATCACACAGCAGACCTGGGAGTCAAAAGTAGGGCTCTGGCCTGCTGAGGCCTGGCTCTTTCTATTGTACTATACCAGGGTATAGACAGGGCTTCCTAAGAGAACCCACATGCCAATGCAGGAGACATAAGAGATGTGGTTCGATCCCTGCCTCGAGGGCATAGCATCCCACTCCAGTATTCTTGCCTGGAAAATCCCATGGAGGGAGGAGCCTGGCAGGCTACAGTCCATGGGGTCACAAAGAGTTGGACATGACTGAGGCGATTTAGGACACACACAGGGTATAGACAGAATGTTTGATTTCTACAATTTGCTCTGTAAGTTCGTACTTTAAAGTACTACTCCTGCTCCAAGCACACAGGAATAATGGATAAAATATGAAAAACATTAATCCTGCTCAAAAGCACAACGAACATCTCTGTGGACTACTCTAAATGAGCCTGAAAACCAAAAATTTTAAGCACATCAAGAAATCGAACACTCAGAAAGCTAACAAATCAAATAACAGACATGAAATTTTCTTACAGATTAAATGAAAATAATAGGATTTTCTGACATAAAATTTCAAGTGACACGTTGAGGTTGCATTTTTCTCATTGCATCTTAACAAGTGGTGAATGGTTTCATTTTGCCTTATTAACAATGATGTTCACTTTGGCCACTTGATTTTCCAGGCTTCTCTACTGTACAGTGGCTGTGAAGAAGAGGGAACTATTGTGCAGGCTTGGTGGGAATGTAAATTGCTGCAGCCACTAAAGAAGACAATATGAGGATTCCTCAAAGAATTGAAAGAAGCTACCAAACGATCCAGCACTTCCACTCTTGGGTACTTATCCAAAAAAAACAAAAACACTAATTAGAAAAGACTTATATATACACCCCTGTGTTCACGGGGCATTATTTACAATAGCCAAGATATGGAAGTGGCCTAAGCTCCTGTCAATAGATGAATAAATAAAGCAGCCTTGAACTGAGCCTGGGAAGGGCTTGAGCTGGTGGGGAGCAGACAAGGGCTCAAGTCGTTTCTCAGCTGCTTAGCTGTGGATTCTCAGGCAAGCTACCTTCCCTGGCCTTGGCTCAGCCAGTTCACTTCTCTGCGAAATGGGAATGCATGAAGTCCAGCTTAAAGAGTTGTCAGAATTAAGTAAGAGTGCATATGCAAAGCGCCTGGCACCTGCCTAGCACAGAGGACAAAGCCTCCATTCAAGGTACTTCTGCTCTCTCTCCAAATGATGTGTGTGCAGGTGTGTGTGTAACAGGTGTTAAATACATGTGTGTGAGTGGGAGGAGGCAGGGCCGGCTGGGGGATACAGCACACAGTTGGCTCAATTACTCATGGCCTCAAAATAAAAAAGCTGCTCCAAGCATTTACAGGCCGCAGGATGGTTGTAAATCCCACAGCCCTGGCCCCAGGCCAGAAGAGTGCTAGCCCACCCTCCCCCACCTCCTCTGCTGGTGGCCAGAGCCCTGCTGCCTTCCTCTTTTCCCAGATGGCCTGGTCGGTGAGTGCCCAAGGCCCCAAGAAGCCACAGAGCATCAGAGGCATCATCAGAGTGGTCCTGAAGGGTCCGGGGTGCAGGTCTGCTGGGCTTTTTGGAGACCCTGGCCTCTTTGGGGACCTCTCCAGGTGAGGAGATCCATCTAGAAGCAGGGAGGGGAGCGATGCACAGCCTGGACCTCTGCCCCTTACAGTATGGCTCAGCCAGGGGTGTGAGTCCTCAGTCCCTCCCGCCTGGGAGCCAGCCAAGCAGGTGGGGCACGCTCGCCTCCATGTCTCTGAGGAGGAACCAGGAATCTCTTTCCTGTTCTGGAGTTTCAGGGGAGCTGGCTATTGAAGGACTTCTTTCTAAACCGAAAGCTGCCTCCTCCCTATTGAGCTCCATAAAGCTGTTTTTCTGTGACTTTGCAGAAAGTTGAGAGGCACACAGATGGCTCTGGAAGGTCAGTGTGAAGCCAGCAGGCCTGTCCCCCTCCTAGTCATTCCAGTTAGCCCTGGGAGTGTTGCTGGGAGTGGGGGTCCTGGGGAAGGGTTCAGTGGGCAGCAAGACCAGCCTCCTTCGCATTCCCCTGGACAGGAAGGCTGAGGACAGGACTGGCCTGAGGTCACCCACAGTACAAGCAGATGCTGGCTGAGTGCTAGAACCCAGGAGTACTCTCCCATCCACCTCTGTGCTCTCAGAGCCAGATCTGAGGCCCCAGGGGTAATAGGGGTTCGAAGTGATGGTGGGCTGGACTCCAGCCCAGGGCTCCTGGTGGCAAGACTCTGCCTGCTCCCTCAAGAGGCTACTGCTAGAGTTCCACATAAGAAACATTCTGTAAGCACCTTACAAAAGGGTAACTGCAGCAGATTAGAGATGGCCACAAAATCTTGGCGATCCCTCCATGGAGAGGTGGGGCCCAATTCCCCTCACCTTGAAACTGGGCCGGGCTTCAGGGATTCATGACTTGCTTGACAAATTAATGATGTGGGAATGACGCTCTGGGACATCCAGGGCTAGTTTCCCTTAACTTCCTACCGGATACAGGAATGAAGCTGCCTTAAAGTCACCCAGCTGAATCCCACTCAGGTGACCACCACTGATGCCACGTGGAGCAAAGAATCACCTCGCTGAGCCCTGCCAGGATTCTTAACCCACAAAACCATGAGATATAATAAAATGGTGGTTGTTTTAATCTACTGAGTTTTGGTGTCATCTCTTAACACAGCAATAGATAACTATAGGGTAACTTTCCATCTTGAACATACCAGAGAACAGAGAAGCTAGATGCAGACTCCTTTCTAAATCAAGTACACACACCCCTGAATTGTATATACCCTTTAAGCTCAGATGTCTTTCGAGATTTCATAAAGCTGATTTAGGCCCCAAATATTATAAATGTAACTTGGATACCAACTGGCATAAAAAAAATAAACCTAATTCTTCTGGTGCAATGACTGTGTGCACAGCCCTCTGTTCTCATTTAATTCAAGAACCACCCTTTAGGGTAGTTTGATGCAGGGTCGCCATTTTACCAGAGAGGACATGGAAGCGAAGGTTAAGGAGCTTGCCTGAGACCATACAACTCGCAAAGGCCAGGGCTGGGATTCAAACAGCCTCTGTCCACGGAGGGTGCTTCCCAGGGGCCCTCCCCACGTCTGAGAGGACACACCCGGCACGCCGTGTTGGTGACACGAGGGGCCGCAGGCAGACGCTGGAGCGGGGGTCCCGGGGCCCCAGGAAAGCTGCCTCCAGGCTGACGAAGGAGCACAAACCCCAGGCCCAGCCTTGCGCCACCTGCCCACGCCCCCTCCTCAGGCCCCTGGCGCAGCTGTCACCATCACGGGCCTCCGATCCGGTTACAGACCCCAGAGCCCCCTCCTCCTCCTGCCCGTGCGCAGGACGGAAGGCAGAGCCCCGTCCGGCCTGGGAACAGCGCTGAAGGCGGAGGACCAAACCGCCCAAGGCACTGCCAGCTGCTGTCACCGCCGCGCCCCCGCCCGCTGAGCTCATTCTCTGGGGTCTTCGGCGGCTGGCGCTGAAGACCGACAGGAGCGCGCGCCCTGCGGTGGGCTGTGAGGAATCCTGCAGTTGGCTTTGTTGAGACGGGCTGATGCCGCACCAGGCCCGGGCTTCGCACCTGCTGCCGGAGGAAGTCCCCTCCTACCTTGCCCCAGAGTGCGTGCAAGTGCACACGCACGCACACGGAGGACGCCACCTCCCACCCAGTGGCTCCCACAGAAGGCCCAGGCCTGGATTAACTCTGGGCTTCACCAGTTGCTAATCTAAGCTTCAGTTTCCTCACCTGTAAAATGGGTTCATATAGCACCTAACTCATAGGTTTTATATTTCAGGTCCTCACCAAAGGCTTGTTGAGTAAAACCAACAAGCAATAACAAAACCAACAACCCCACATCCATCCACCCATCCACTCCCTGTGATGCAGGTCCCAGACTCTACTCTCCTCCTCACTGCCTTCCTTCTGGTCAGCCCCACCCTTGCTTGACTGGGCTTGACCCAAGGCTCTTAACTAGGCCTGCCCCTGCCAACCCTGCAAGTTGGTGAGCTCCTCTCCTCTGGGTCATGCCTCTGAGGGCTGGAGTATGTGTCTGAGAAGCTTCAGGCATAAATACTTCAGCAAATGTATCCAGTTCTTGGGGATTAGGCAACAAGCCTACTGAATGCCTTTTCAAAGTCACACTAGAGCAGTGACCAGCAGGGCCCCCCTTGGGCCAACCAACTTTCTAAGGGAACTCATTTGTTTGACACACTGTCTTCCATGGATCAGGGGATAGATTCTGCTAAGTTAGATGTTAACTACAAAGAAATGAAACTTCCCCCAACTGGAAAGTTGGAAGTGACTCTTGTAGGCTAGAAAAATAACCCCCAAAGATTATGGTTTTATTGACCTATCGAGATTCTGTCATCCTGCAGGTTCTGTCATTAATGAGATAATGGTGCTCATGGTAAAGAACCCACCTGCAGTGCGGGAGATGTAAGAGACTCAGGTTCGATCCCAGGTCGGGAAGATCCCCTGGAGGAGGGCATAGCAACCCACTCCAGTGTTGTTGCCTGGAGAATCCCATGGACAGCAGAGCTTGGCAGGCTACAGTCCATGGGGTCATAAAGAGTCAGACACGACTGAAGCAACTTAGTACACATACTGTGTGTGAGAATCATATTTTCAAATTTTCAAAAACGATGCTTCAACACAGATCTCACATATTTAGGAAGAGGCCAGGGTAGGGGTAGGAGGACCGCTGTGAGTGGAAATTGGAAAGAATGAAGCCCCAGTGGATGCTGAGGGGCTGTGGATGGAGAGAAAGATGGAGCTTAAGGCCAAGTACACTAGTGTCCTGAGAGCTGGTGATGCTTCAGATGCTGGTGGTGACGTTGGTGGTGGGAGACAGGGTAGATGGAGCTACAGAAGAGTTAATTGCTGAACACAGTGGCGACGCAAAGCGGCATCCAAGAGCGAGGAGCTCACTGGTCCCTCTTCCTGAGCCTGAGAGAAGAGGCAGATGAGAAAATCCCTCTCCATCAAAAGGACTTCAACAGTGAGAGACCTTAAAGGGAATCATCAGGAGGTAATGGAAGGTTTCAGGTGTTGAGACTGAGGCTGAAGGTTTCAGAAGCCTTAGTGA
>NW_024070198.1:29911441-30019863 GCF_014754425.2 Oryx dammah | reverse complement strand
GGCCGCCGTAGTGAGAGGGCCGCGCAGTGAGGAGGCTGCTGGGGTGAGAGGCTGCCCTAGTGAGAAGGCCGCACACTGCTGCTAGAGAATAGCCCCCACTTGCCTTAACTAGAGAAAGCCTGTGAGCAGCAACAAAGACCTAGCAAGGCCAAAAATAAACAAGTAAATAAATAAATATAAAAACCACTCCAGGGCACCTCCCTGGTTAAGAATCTGCCCTGTGATGCAAGGGACATGGGTTCGATCCCGGGACATGGGTTCGATCCCTGGTCAGGGAACTAAGATCCCACATGCCTCAGGGCAACTAAGCCCACGTGCCACAACTACTGAGCCTGCCAACTAAGCCCCGACATAGCTAAATAAGTAAACAAATACTTAAAAACCACTCCAAGTGGGAAGTTCCCCGGTGGTCTAGCAGTTAGGATGGCGGGCTTTCACTGCCAGGGCCCAGGTTCAATTCTTGACCAGAGAACTGAGATCCTGCAAGCTGAGCAGCATGGCCCCCCAAAAAGGACTAAAAACAAAATAAATACTCCAAGTGAGTATGATGGTGAGGCAAGGCTGGGTGACACAGGTTTAAATTAGAACTCCTTGGGATATGAGGTATTTGTACATTTCTCATCAAACTTCTAACTGAATTACTCCCGATTCTTCCCTAGCTACCAAATTCAGCCCTAGAGTGGGCCAGGGTGGCCGCACAGAACATAGCTATCTCGAGCATCCACGCCCCCTTCTGTGTGGGGAACTCAGTCAAAGGGAATCATGGCAACGATAGAAATAGACCATGGGAGAATCCAGAGGGGATCAGCAGCCTGGGGTGTCGCAGGTCACGGCCCGCGGGCAGGTGGAAGGTTCATGGACAGGGAGTGCCACACGGGCATGTGGACCTCAGGACAGACCTGGGCTGGGTCTGCCGCCCCGACCTTAGAGCTGTGTGGCCGGGGATTGGGGTGGGGAAAGAGCCCCTTCAAGGCTCAGTCACGTTTTTTGGCCAACAGTTCCTCTCTCAGGGTGGTGGTGAGGCTTGTCTACCCTTGCTATAGAGAATATAAGTCGCTGAGCACAGAGCCTGGCACACAGTAAATGCTCAGTAAGTGCCAGCTGCTATTATTGATCATTCATGCATTCCACAAACAACTTGTGGATAAAAATGGCAAAAATAAACAGCAAAACAGAAAATTAGACAGGTGCGGTGTCAGTGCTCATAGTGCACACGGGATGGAGGGTTTTAATGGGATTTTACTCTAAATTCATATAAACAAAAGGTTTCTGTTTTTAAAGTGACAGAAGAAAAGAACTTGGAGAAAAGCACAGGTTCAACTCCGATGAGAGTTCTGCCCTGGCTCCTGCTTCAGAGTCAATCTGTTGGTGCAAGAATAGATTGTGGAGATCCCAGAAAAGGGGCCCAACTTGCTGAGACAGGAGAATCTTTTCAGCCTTGAAGAAGAAATAAAACTGTTACCCTCGTACCCTGCCTTTGCAGTAGTAAAATCTTGGTGATCTAGAACTATTCTTAGTTCCCTCAACTTCCAAGTCCTCCTCTACCTCAAACGTCTCATGTTACTGCTTTAAAAACCCTGTTATACCTACAAACTACAAAGTAAAGAATAACTAGGTGGATTTGAGAACCAAGAGAGAAAAAGGACAGTGTGAGGAGGGGCGTGGAATCACAGTCCTACCCTTCAGGATGAATGGGGCTGAACCCAGGCTCTCCTCCAGGAAAGCTGAGCTCTCAGAGACATGGGCAGGTAAGAGGGCTAGTGGTGGTGGCAAAGCTCAATGTGCAATCTTTGCCTTTTTAATACTGGGAGCTGAGAATAGTGTTGGGGACTTGAGAGGAATTGACAGTTAACTGCTAGAGAATTCCAGAATCAAAAGCACTTAGCCAGTATGCTCCTCTGCAAAAGATGTGTGTGGTACAGATCATGGGGGAACTTTTGGATCTGCAGTTGCTTCCCGGGAACCATCTGAAGCCAGGGACTGCAGAACCCAGGATTGCGTTTCAACGAAACTTTTTGCTTTTGTGGCCTGGCATCTCTGGGGGATGGGGAATGAACGTAGCTACAGGGGAAAAAAAAAAAAAAAAAAAAAAAGCTCTGAATACACCTCAGATTTGTAGGCAGCTCGGAAACCAACTGGCCCAGAGGTGCTTTCATCCTGCTTTGTGGCAGGCCATTCTGCCAGTGTCAGTACCAACTCTGAGTTTTTAAAAGGCAGTCAGAGAGAAGAGATCTAGCGAAATAGGAGAGGGCAGGGCTCTCTACTCAGCCCCACCACTTTCTTTCTCTTTTCTTTTTTTAAATATTTGGCTGCGTCACATCTTGGTTGCAGCATGCAAACTCTTAATTTTGCGGCACGTGGAATCTAGTTCCTTGACCACAGACTGAACCCAGGCCCCCTGCTTTGGAAGCACAGTCTTGGCCACTAGACCACCAGGGGACTCCCCCCACCTCTTTCTAACAGGAATTTTTCAGCAAGTTACTTCACCTTCATGGAAGCTTCCTTTTGTGCAGACTAGTTACCACCACCCACCTCAAATTTATTGCCCTTAAGTGAGATGATAAAAGGGTCTGTCTGGTATTTGTTGTTGTTTAGTTGCTAAGTTGTGTCTGCCTCTTTTTTGTGACCTCATGAACTGTAGCCCACCAGGCTCCTCTGTCCATGTGACTTCCCAGGCAAGAATACTGGGGTGTTCTTGTATTTCTTCCTCCCGAGGATCTTCCAGACCCAGGAATCAAACCCATGTCTCCTGCATTGGCAGGTGAATTATTTACCATTGAGCCACCAGGGAAACCCCTGTCTAGTATAGTAGGTAATTAGTTACTATTAACTCACACAAAGTTAAACTGTATAAATTCAATTCATGGCAAAGATGCTTCTGTCCCAAGGGATCAAGATGACCACTTGAAATCAAACCCTGCCCCCTCACTGTGTTGCTTGCAGGATCTTAGTTCCCTGACCAGATATCGAACCCAGGGCCCCAGCAGTGAAAGTACTGAGTCCTAACTATTGGACCGCCTGGTAAGTCCCCAAACACTTCTTTTTAATATCCAGCCAAGGACAGAGGTTAGACAGCAGACACTCCAGGATTATGTCCACAAAAAAAAGAAAGCAAAATGTCACTGGGAAGACCTTATTGGCATGCAGCTTGTTGTTCTTCTCTTTCTTGAAGGTTCCAGAGCTTTAATCTCACACTTGAGATGAAAGACAAGACATTCTTACTCTCAGAAGTGAAAGACCATGTTGCTTATTTCTTTACTTGTACCTTAAAAACTCCAGGCCACTCTAAGGCCTCGCTAGCACCAGTTACTTGCATCAGGGTCATAGATGTAGCTTGAGGGGGGCCAAGGTTAAGGTCACTGTTTGACTCCAGCTGAGGAACAGAAGGCAGGGCCATGCGTGTGCACAAGCAGGCACACATGCCCCTTCACACCTGCTTCCCAAGAGGATGAACACTTTATTCTTCAGCAGTATGGAAACTGGACTTCTGGGAAAATCCGTAAGAGGGATAATAGCACTTTCTCCAAGGCTACTGGAGTGCTAAGAAGGTTTCTTAGAAAACCAACCAGCAAGTATTGTCATCATTCTGTGAGAGAATGTAAGAGACCCTGATTCTGACTCAGAGTTGTGTTGGAGGGATGGTAATGAAATGGTAAACTGAAATGCAATGTCATAGGTGAAGCTGTTTACATTAAGGGATGCAAGGTGAAAGTCAGCAGCAGAAAATGGGGGAAACGAAGACAGTCTCTTCTGGGTCTACAGGATTCAGAAGTCACAAGCAGAAAAAAAAATCTGCTCTGAGGAGAAACAAGTAGGGCTATTGCAAGAAGGCGTTGCCATTTTGTTAACAAGATTCTGTTAAATATCTGCAGCATAGCTTTCTAAATAGCAACAATACAACCTGTTGCAAGTACTAGCCACCTTGGCTGAAAGCATCCAGTTTATGACTGAACTGCAAGCAGTTAACACTTAGCTCAAACTTCTGCAACAGGGAAATCTCAAAAATATCACACCTCAACTTTCTAATTGCTCCTGAAACTCTAGTAATAAGGAACTGAAGAGGAAACTAGTTTGAAAACTATACACTGAAAAAAGGAGGGGTTGGCATGTGGGAAGGGCCCCCTCTAGTGGTTCTGGAAATAAATGAACTAATTTGGGATTTAGAATATCAGGAGCAAAGCACAGCTGCAGCAAACCTCAATCTTACCAAAAATCTTACGCAATCATTATTTCTAATTCTGAGGTGGCATGACAGATTCCTATTTTAAAAAAAAAACCTCTCCTAGCAGGTTTCTGCCTTAGAAGCAACATGATCCTTTCCCTATGTTACACAATAACCGCTTCTGTGGCCTTCAGTTCAGTTGCAGTTCAGTTGCTCAGTCGTGTACGACTCTTTGCAACCCCATGAACGGCAGCACACGAGGCCTCTTTGTCCATCAGCAACTCCCGGAGCCTACCCAAACTCATGTCCATTGAGTCGGTGATGCCATCCAACCATCTCATCCTCTGCCATCCCCTTCTCCTGCCCTCAGTCTTTCCCAGCAACAGGGTGTTTTCAAATGAGTCAGCTCTTCGCATCAGGTGGCCTTAGTTCCAAATGATTTGGTCTCACATCCATGTTCTTCACGTTCAACTTTGTTTTTTTTTTCCTCTCTCACCTATATGTACTCTGTCTTACCAGTTTATATAACCATCATTTTTAATGAACAAAAAATTTTTTGTTACCACACACTTGACTGTGTATTATATAAGCAACATGCCAGGCACTGGTCTGAACCTTACAGAATCCATAAAAGATAACATTCAAATGCTAACAGACTTATACCAGCCAATGTGATGACTTGGGGGAGTAAATATATCCACGTTCTCCTTGAAACCCTAATCTCTATGCTGCCTCATATCCCTGTGCAGTTACTGGCTGCTACAAGGGCTCTTACACCCAGGAGACTCTCTGTCTCTAGGAAGGGGAGACCAAGTGCCACAAGGTGGCAGATTTATGAAGCAACACTGGCATCTTTCATGCAGAGAAGACTGGCAGCCAGGAGTAACCCAGCCCCCTAGGATGTTCAGGGAGACAAGAGATCAGAGTGCACCCAAATAGGTGAGAGCTTAAGGAAAGGGGAGAAGGGTAGGGAGGGAAAGGTTTTGATCAAACAGAAGATGGTGGTGACTCACCCTTCGAAATCCATTACTGGGTGTAACATGGAGAACCAATCAACACTGTACAGAGCAGCTCCCCTATTTTCAGTTAACCAGGGAGGACAAAGAGCTAATCATTCCATATTTCATGTGTTTAAAAAAAGGTGCAAAAATTAAACAGCTTTGTATCTTGAGAAAATTAATTTCCAGGGTTCTGGGTAAAAATGCTCATTTTGGGGGGTTTTTGGCACTGTTGCGGAAACAATCTAAGCATCCAATAGATATTTAAGTAAATTAGGCTACTTCTGACAGAATTTTGTGGCTATTAAATTTTGTTTCTGAAGAGATTAAAGAGGAATGTTTCATATTGTATTACTAACTGAAAAGTTCAGGATATAAAATTATATACCCAGTATAAACCTAACTGTAAAATTTTGCATGAAAATTTGAAGGAAATGCCCGAAAATACTAATTGTGGAAGTCTGGCTGGTAAGGTGACCTAAAAATGCCATATTCTTGAAAATTACATGCAACATACACAAAATCTATTAGTACTTTGTAAATAATAGTAAAATCTCAGAGTGGAAAAGTCAGAACAGAGAGAAACCCTTTTTAGATTTATGAATCACTGGCTAATTCCTTTGATGAATTTCTGTCCTTCCTCTGAGTTTCTGGGTTAGCCAAATATTCCAGGATTTTCACATTTTTCTGTTCATTAAGAATAATTTATGAGGAACTCCCTAGTGGTCCACTAGGGGTAGGACTCCATCCTTCTACTGTCAGGGGCCCAGGTTCAATCCTTGGTCAGGGAACTAAGACCCTATAAGGTGTGTAGAGAGAGACCAAAAAATTACATAACATAAAAATTTATGATGAGATATAGAAAGGAAAATGGGTTTTACATTTATATTGTTTCACTGTTTAGGTGCTTACCGTTATAAACTCACTTAAGTTTCATTTACACTCTTGGGGAGATGCTTAAGATTAGCAAGTTCTAGAATGATGCCATGCCTGTAACATCCCTGCCAAATTCTTTACTATGGAGGCTTGATTATATCAGGGTCGTTATAGATCATAAACTATATACCACTCAGTCTCCATTTGTTGTTGTTTAGTCTCAGTCAAGTCCCACCCTTTGCAACCCAATGAACTGCAGCTCGCCAGGCTTCCCTGTCCTTCACTATCTCCTGATTTTGCTCAAACTCATATCCATTGAGTCGGTGATGCCATCCAACGATTTCAACTTTTGTTGCCCCTTCCTCCTCCTGCACTCAACCTCTCCCTGATGCTGGGGACTTTTCCAATGAGTCGGTTCTTCAATGTCCATTCAGTTCAGTTCAGTTCAGTTGCTGTCGTGTCCGACTCTTTGCAACCCCATGAATTGCAGCACGCCAGGCCTCCCTGTCCATCACCAACTCCCGGAGTTCACTCAGACTCATGTCCATCGAGTCCGTGATGCCATCCAGCCATCTCATCCTCTGTCATCCCCTTCTCCTCCTGCCCCCAATCCCTCCCAGCATCAGAGTCTTTTCCAATGAGTCAACTCTTCACATGAGGTGGCCAAAGTACTAGAGTTTCAGCTTCAGCATCATTCCTTCCAAAGGAATCCCAGGGCTGATCTCCTTCAGAATGGACTGGTTGGATCTCCTTGCAGTCCAAGGGACTTGCAAGAGTCTTCTCCAACACCACAGTTCAAAAGCACCAATTCTTCAGCGCTCAGCTTTCTTCACAGTCCAACTCTCACATCCATACATGACCACAGGAAAAACCATAGCCTTGACTAGATGGACCTTTGTTGGCAAAGTAATGTCTCTGCTTTTCAACATGCTATCTAGGTTGGTCATAACTTTCCTTCCAAGGAGTAAGCGTCTTTTAATTTCATGGCTGCAGTCACCATCTGCAGTGATTATAATGAATATTCCTGGGGACATGCTTAAGAAACATTTTAGGAATGTTAGAAGGATACTGTGCTTACATAACCCTTTGAATGGGGTCTTAGAATTCTATTTCTTGAACCGAATTTTCTCTTAGGAAGATCAGTTATATTACGGTAAAACTATAAACAATCTACTATACATGTGTGCGCTCAGTCTCTCAGCTGTGTCCAACTCTTTGTGGGCTCATTGACTGTAGCCCACCAGGCGCCTCTGTCCATGGAGATTTTCCAGGCAAGAATACTGGAGGGGTTGCCATTTTCTACTCCAGGGGATTTTCCTGACCTAGAGATCAAACCTGTGTCTCTTGCACACACTGTATTGTATCCCCTCAACCGCCACGAGCAAATGCACACATTTAAGTTTCAACCCTACTACCTCCAAATATCACTACTGTTTTGGATAGGACTTTTAAAGAGGTGATCAAGTTACAGTAAGGCTGGAAAGAGTGGGCCCTAGTCCAATCTGACTGGAGGCCTTAGGAGGAAATTTCCTCAAGTGGAAATCTGGACAAATGAGTTTATTTCTTTTAAATGTTATACTTCAAAAGATATCATAAGAAAGTAAAAAGACAAGAGCTAGGAGAAAATATCTACAAGTCACACACCGGACAACGGACTTTTCTATCATAATATATAAAAACTCCCACTTCTGTTATTCAGTTCAGTTCAGTCGCTCAGTCGTGTCCGACTCTTTGCAACCCCATGAATCGCAGCACGTCAGGCATCCCTGTCCATCACCAACTCCCGGAGTTCACTCAGATTCACATCCATTGAGTCAGTGATGCCATCCAGCCATCTCACCCTGTCGTCCCCTTCTCTTCCTGCCCCCAATCCCTCCCAGCATCAAAGTCTTTTCCAATGAGTCAACTCTTTGCATGAGGTGGCCAAAGTACTAGTTTCAGCATTAGCATCATTCCTTCCAAAGAAATCCCAGGGCTGATCTCCTTCAGAATGGACTGGTTGGATCTCCTTGCAGTCCAAGGGACTCTCAAGAGTCTTCTCCAACACCACAGTTCAAAAGCACCAATTCTTCAGCGCTCAGCCTTCTTCACAGTCCAACTCTCACATCCATACATGACCACAGGAAAAACCATAGCCTTGACTAGACGGACCTTAGTCGGCAAAGTAATGTCTCTGCTTTTGAATATGCTATCTAGGTTGATCATAGCTTTCCTTCCAAGGAGTAGGCATCTTTTAATTTCATGGCTGCAGTCACCATCTGCAGTGATTTTGGAGCCCAAAAAATAAAGTCTGACACTGTTTCCACTGTTTCCCCATCTATTTCCCATGAAGTGATTAGTATCCTATAATAATATAAACTATGATTCTATAATAAGAACATGAGTTAACAGAATTTAAACACGGGCAAAAGATGTGAACAGACATTTCACCAAAGATGACACATAAACGACGAGTAAGTACATAAAAAGGTGCTTAATATCATTAGTCATCAGGAAAATGCAAATTAAAACCACAATGAGATACCACTTCACATAAGAACGGCTATAACAAAAAGAGAGATGAAGTGTTGGTGAGGATATGGAAAAATCAGAACCCTCACAAATTACTGGTAGAAATATAAAATGGTACAGTTCCTTTGGAAAAGTCTGGCAATTCCTCAAAATATTAAACATACCACATGACCCAACAATTCCAATCCTAGGTAAATACCCAAGAAAAACGAAAACACACAAAAACTTTTTCATAGATGTTCACAGAGGCATTATGTATAATAGCCAAAAGGTAGAAACAACCCAAATGTCCAACTAATGAATGAATGATTAAACAACACAGTACACAGTTGACCTTTGAACAACATAAAGGTTAGGGGTGCTGATTTCCCCTTAGAGCTGAAAATTCAAGTAATGCTATTTCTGCCTCAAAAACAAAGGAAATGATCCATAAAATGAAAATACAGGTAACTATATTGAAAAAAAAATCCAAGTATAAACGGACCTGACCAGTTCAAACAAATGTTCTTTATGAGTCAAACTGTATGATCATATGATGGGATATTATTCAGCAATAAAATGGAATCAAATACTGGTATGTGCTACACTATAAATGAACCTTGAAAACGTGCTAAATAAAGGAAGCTAGTCACAAAAGGTCCTATATTGTATAATTCTGTTTACATGAAATGTCCAGAATAGGCAAATCCATAAAATAAATTTGTGGTTGCCAGGGGAATAATAAGAGGAAAGGGAGATGTAGAATGACTGCTGATTGGTACAGTGTTACTTTTGGGGCAACTGAAATGCTCTAAAATTTGATTATATAGATGGTTGCACAACTCTGTGAATAAACTAAAAAGCACTGAATTGTGCTATACTATTTTGAAGGGTGAATGTTACGGTGTGTGAATTACCTCAATAAGCAATTTAAAAACACAATAAACAACAAAGCTCTCCTTTGGAAAAAGACCAATGTTCCAATAACAAGGTTTTCCAAACTATTAACTTATCTGGAGGAACAACTTTTACAGCTCAATTTCTTGGATACTCTTCCTAACTTCTATTAAACACACTGCCATTTTAAATTAAAAATACTTTCTAAAGGACAGTTACAATGAGTTATAGCAGGGTTTCTAATCCTCACTGAGGGTCAGGATCACCTTATGGAACTTTAGCATTAACAATGACCAAGACTCTACTCCTTAGAGATTTGAATTCAAATGGTCTAGGGAAAGACTCAAGCGGTGTTACATTTTTAAAAGCTCCCTCCCATGGATTTAAACAAGCAGCCAGGATTGGGAATCATATTGCAATTCAACAGAATATTAAACCATATTTTAAAAATCTTCTTTTAGGTGAAGGCAGACCTTTTCTTAAGCAAAATAAAAAGCAGATATTTAAGAAAAATTTGTTTCCGATCATACAACTATAAATAAAAAGCCACATAAAACAGTTAGTCATAAAACCAATTATTTAATTGAAGCTATAAAAGAGGCAATACACTTGATAAAATAATTAGGAAACAATATTTAGCACATTTTAAAAGATTTAAAATAGGAGAACACTTTACAAAAAGTTGTGTGGGAAATAAAATTCTTAAACTATGAATAGAAATGTAACATTACAGAGTATGTTATAAAATACAATGACAGAAATATAAAAGGACTATGTATACTCTAAGCTGAAAACTATTAATAATGACCAGATACTGAGGTTTAAATTTACAGTTCCTGGGTAAAAGGATCACATTATTTTACACATCTTCCAGACCAACGGGCAGTATTTCCCAACTAACCGTGAGTGGTGTCGTCTTCCACGAAGTCTTTGGCCATCTCTGCTGTGATCACATCAATGTGACTGACCTGAAGGATAAGCATTAAAAACAGCATCTGTTAGACGGTAAAGAAACTTATCAGTGTTCCCACTGGATAAGGTAGTATTTTAAAAATACAGCCAATTACCTATATAAATTTCATATTTCAAGTCAACTGACTCTAAAACACTGATTGATAAAACCCTTACTTTAATGCTGTTTGTTCAACACAGGAGTTTAAAATATATTCTGCATTTTAATGCTCTGAAGATACAGATAAGTACTCATGTCTAAATATCTGAACCACATTTTTGTTCAGTTTTTATTACTTTGCTATTTCAAAGAATTTTAAGGCTGAAAACACCTGGAAGAGCCATGTGGTCTAACCAAATATAAATCAATGTATGTAAATGTTAAAGACTGTGCATTAAATAAGCACTAAATAGACTAGAGAGGAAGATAATGTCTCTTAATGCCAATGAAAATAAAACTATGCAATGAATGCCAAAAAAAACCCTGATAAGCTTCATAAACATTTTAAGTTTTTTTCACAAAGATATCATCATCCAATAAGCAACAAGTTTCTGAATTTTTTCTCATGACTTAAGTAACAACAAAAGAATTGAACAGATACAATGGATTAAATACTATATGAACTTAAACTTCATGTAAAAAAGTTTTACCTTATTTCTGAACTTCACACCATAGAATTTGTCAGCTGACTCAAGCAGTTCAGGCCTAAAAGTAGTTGTAATGAATTGAGCATGTACAGCAAGCTCCATAATCATATCTGTAAAAAGTAATTTAATAAAACCATTTTCTCAGTAGAACTAAAAATTTAAAAAGCAACGATCTTTAATCCTACCTAAAATTTAAAACTGCCTGTTTGCATACATCTACAGAAAGCATCAATTTGTTTCTTAAGCTAGGCATGAATCTTTAACACCGATATCTTAGTTACAGAATATAAAAGCAGCATTTCTAACACAGGATTAGAAATAGTATCAGAGCAATGTAAATTTTTCTCATCCAGAGCAACCTTTTCCTGCTACCCACTCCCCCAACATCTTTGGAACTTACTAAAGATCAGGTATAGATTATTTAAAAACAGAATCAAATCTGTTTATGAAAAACAAGTTTTAAAAGGAGAGACGTTTGTATAGAAGCTTAACTGGGGTTGGATTTTCCACTGTTTCATGTTTCTGATAGAACTAAACTTTGTAGTCTAATATTAAATTTTAAAAACTTTGTTAAAAGAGAAATTATTTTGTTTATTGAATAATACCCTGTCTAGTCTCCCCAGATACCTCAGGCAGCCAAGAAATATATGATAAAAGAGGCAAGCTATCATTTCTAGTGAGCTACTATGAAGCTATGAAACCAGCTGTACCTGACACAGCCTTTCTGTGCTGAGCATCCAGAGCCTGGTCAATCTCATCAAACAAGTAAAAAGGAGCAGGGTCACATTTCTGAATGGCAAAAATCAGAGCAAGAGCTACCAAGGATTTCTGTCCACCCGAAAGCTGTTGCATTTCTCTCATTTCACCTTGTTTTCCTGTAAATGACACCTAAGAAAATATTTAATTAGAGTTAATATTTCAAAAGGGTAAAATCTCCATCATCTCTTAACATTAAATTGCATACAGTGTACCAATTTAAGATTTGCAAAATATTCCACTATGATAATGCTCTCAGGAAAATTGAATATAAAGTTATTTTACCCTAATTCCAACTCCAGTGAACTGGTCAACTGATGGAACACTGCTTTGTGATCCAGAGCCCCTCTCACTTTCACCACTCCCTTCTCCTTCATCCTGAGACTGACTGCCTTCCACATCTCCTTTCTTCATTACCAAAGTAGCTTTGCCACCGGGGACCAACTTCTGGAATACTTCACTGAAGTTTTTGGATACCTTAAAATGAATAATATATAAATAGGTGTCAAATGGAATATGTACTTTTTAAAACAAAGACAAAAATTATTTAAAAGCAATAAAAAATTTTATTTTTTAATCTTAAGAACAAGAATAACAGATTGGATCCTTGTAAGAGTTGTGTATATACTGGATGTCTTTAAGTATCAGAACAATTATCAGTGGAAAAAAAGCTTTAAAATCTTTACAAATTGAATGATAAACTAAGTATCTGAAGATTTTAGCTTGTGTATTAACTACAAACAGAAACATACCTGTTTGAAAGTTAACTGAATAGCTTCGTATTTTCGAAGTTCAAGTACGTTCATCAGTTCCATGATTGATTTGTACCCCCTGTCTAACTCTTCTTGTCGCTTTATTAACTTTTCTTTCTGCTCCGAGAAATTTACAAACTGATCTAAAGCTTTTTTGTTAACATGGCTGTACTTCTTCAATTCTGTGTTGCACTGTTCAAGTTTTCGAAACAACTATAAAAAGAAAAAAAAAAACATATAAATAAACTCACATGTAGGAAAATTGTAATGAGATTTCATATTTAAAACAAACTAGATTTACCTGTTTGAGGCTCAGTGTTTGGTATTTTTCAAATGCTTCCTGAGGAAGTGATCCAAGTTCTCGGATTTTCTTCATACACTCTTCTTTCTTCTTCAGCAGCATGCCTTGTCGATTTGTCATCTTTTCTAGTTCTTTAGTATCATGATTTATAGCATCCATGTGTTCTTTTTCCATATTTTTCCAGCGTTCCATACTCTTCTGCAGCTCCTTAATTCCAGCTTCTGTTTTATCGATGGAATTGTCCAAATCTAAAATGGGGGGAAAACCAAATTAGGCCATAACACTTATTGTATTTTGGCTGAGCCATGCGGCTTGCAGGATCTTAGTTCCCCGACCAGAGATTGAACCTAGATCCTTGGCAAGAAAGCAGGGAGTCCTAACCACTGGATCGCCAGGGAATTCCCCATAACACCTATTTTAAGGTGTTATCTGACCAAAGATTTTAATGGTCAAATCTATAAAATAGGTTTAAATTTTCCTGTGAAAATTTATGAAAGAATTCAGAATACAATTGGGAGTGTACACAAGCCATTCATATATAAAGTTTTTATTATTCAATGTTTATAAAAACCTAAAATAATTTTCTTCTCAGCAATTAAGTGTCAACAAACTTGACTCAGCTATTCCATGCTTTTGTCAAGAAACTAATAATGTATGGTCTCTTAAAAACTGCCACCAACATTTCAATAAAATGAAGGTGACTATAATCAACACCCTAAACTCTGTTCACTAGAAACTGTTTACAACAAAAACTTCTGGTACATGCTTTTGCCTATTTGGGTATTTCATTTTGTAATACATGGTCTTATAAAACAAATAAGCTAAATTTAACTAGATATCAAAAACATTTTTACAAAATAAAAATTCACCTTCTGATCTTGCCATGGTATCTTTCACCCTTTTATTGATGGCTTCAAGTTCTGAGGTTGTAGCAGTGAGAACAGTACCCCCTTCTGTCTCTCTCAGTTCATTTAGTTCCTATAACACAAAAGGAACACAGGAGCATTAAGCCATAAAAATATAAACTTTGTTAGTTTCAAAATGTTATGACTGCCAATGTTTATATAGCTGTTGATATGTTTGAAAAAACACGTAAGGAGACCAAAAAACATACTTCAAATAGTTGTAAATACTTAAGGTATCCATTAAGCAGGAAAAAAATGATTAATGACTAAAAAATTTCTTAGCATCTGACCACTACTGAGAAAATATTTGTAACTAATATTTACTGAGTACCTAGAATGTGCCAGATCATCACACAAAACATACTGCTATGCTTCTTTTACACAAGAGGAAACTGGAGCTTAGCAATATCAAATGACTTGACCAACACAGCACACTAGGTGGCAGTGTGAGATCTCCAAGCCAGGGCAGGTAGTCAGACTGCTAGTCTTTCTGTCCCCAGAGTCCATACTCTAAATCAGAGCCTCTCACATAAGCATGTTCAAAAGGTTATGCTCATCAAGAAACCACCCAAAGAGAATGTACCTGTTCTACTTGGTCCAAGCGTTTTCTCAAATTCTCATTGAGGTAAGTCTCTACTCGAGTAATAATACCTTCTAATTTAATTCTTTCATTCAGTAGTTGTCTGTTTTCCTAGAAGAAAAAAGAAAAACAAATTGTCTGTCTACATAGGCATGCACATTTCACATACAGGAATGCTGTTAATCTGTTGTTGTCTCCATTACTTGTGTTCAGATGAGCTGAAACAAGAGTTTTATACCTTTCCAAAAAGACCTTTATTTTTTTCATCTACTCTCTTATCTATCCAGAAGGCTATTTTTGTGCCTGGTTCTTTTTACAAGGCATACTACCAAAAATATTTTTCTTTTCCTGCTTTTCATTTTCTGAATTTAGTGTTAATTATTTATATCTATATTTAAGAATCAAATGTTATTAAAATGTTTAATCAAAACTATTTTTAAATATGTAAAGGTGGTCAGATCAATAAATATAGCAAAGCTAACAAGCTCGATTTTACTAATGACAAACAGGCATTAAATAAGATGAAAAAAATGAAGATTTCTTATACAATCCTATCATAAGGTTTAGAAAAACTTACTAAAATCTCATTTACTTTAATGGATACTGGAAGTCTCAATCTTATATTTTCTCAATATCTCTTTCACACTCTTTTACTAGCAAGAAAGACACTTTTCACAACAGTTGATTACCAACACATTTTTTTTTCTGTCAACTGTACTTGCCTGCTGAAGTTGACGAATTTCATCATTCAGTGCATCTACTCTCTTCTGATCTTCAAGACTAAGTTGAGAAAGCAAATCAGTTCCCAGTTCTGCTTTCAGTGATTCTCTGGTGGACTCCATAGCATGCAAACTTGCCTCCAAACTTTGTAAGCTACGTTGCTATATGACAGATTTTCCATTTATTAGTAGCGGTATTAGTCAGTGTATCACTTACAGTAGTGAAAAACTGAAGACCATCTATATTTGATATTAAAGTGAGCTTAAATAATATTATCTCAATTAAATATTAAATGCCCATTACATTTGATAATTAGAACTATGCAGCAACAAGAAAAATGTTATGATGCAACATTATGCAGGATGTGTGGAATAAATACACCATATTCCACGGTCAAACTATATAAAAACCATTATGCATAGTCATAAGAACAGAAAGAAGTTGCTAGAATGTTAGGGTGGTCTAAGTGTGGGTATATACACTACATCTTTAACTTTGTTGTTTTAATATAATTGATGTACAAAATTAGTTGTTTTTGTCAAAACTGCTCATGTTTATGAGACCAATGGATATTATCATTTGTAATAGCAGTAACAGCTCACTTTCTAACTCATTTTAATATAATTTGGACAAAATGCAGTCAAATAAATCCATAAATAGCATTTATAGACACAAATGGTATTTGTGTCTGACTGACTGACTGACTGACTATCGGACAATACTTTTATGCCATGGCTCAAAATGCCTACTTGCTTAATGAAGTTGGAAAATATGAATTTGGCCTACAAAAGTAGACTCTTGAGTACTCATGAGTAAAGGTGTGATAAAGATACATGCAGATACCCAAAGTATGGACCTAAATGAAAATGGAACATAACGTATATGTTATATAACCTACACAATATATAGTCTACCCCAAATCTATGTAACTAAATATATTTTTTAAAAGCGTATTTACGAACCTTGGGCATAAAGGTTTTCTCTGACTGCTGCCTCTTCTCTTTTAACATCTTCATTTCTGATAATATGCTATCTCGAGATGCCTTAAATTTCCTTTGCTGAGTCTCTATTTGCTGCATTTGGTTCATCAGCTGATCAATTTCATTATTAATCCATATACAAGGCTAAGGAAAATTCACTTCAGTGTCTATTAACTTGTATCCCCTTCCTTTTCTTTATCCCTAGATTAAGCTATTTCCACAAATTTAAGTACCATAACAACACAGAATTAAATACTATGTCAAGACTGTTCAGTCATAAAAGAAGCTTTAAACATTTCAACACTTCTCTCTCAAAATAATATACAATTTTACCAACTGCTATACAAAAAATAAACAAAACCATGGGAAAGTCCTAAAGGAAGCTAAATGATACACATTTTAAAATTTATATATTTTTCATTCAGCGAGTATTTACTATATAAGCCATATGCTTTAAGTACTTTATTAAAGTACTATATAAGAGAGTTAGATGTGAAGAGGAGTATTTATGTATTCTCCCAGGCTCTGTGCTCAAACCTCGCCAAATTTGGGCAGATCTCAAAGTATGCAAAGTCAAAGCTAAGACACTTATTTACCTTCTTCTCTGTGCTCTTGCTTCCAACTGATGACAAAGAAGCTATAAACTCACAATTTTAAAATGCCAGTCTCAGTAAAAATATCCTAATGAAGCAGTAAAAATAATTATTTTCACTGCTTGAGTACCTGTATTGAATATTGTGTGACATAATGCAAGGTATGTACACAAAGCACTTTTGCCTTATACCATGGTTATTTTAAGAAAATGGACATGCACAACTGTTTTAGTTGTGAGCCCAACTAGTCACTTTTCACAGAAAACCATTTTTATTTGAAAGAATGGAAAGAACCATGGTTACTAAGACTTGCATTTTGATGGACATTTCCTCCACTAATACTAAATCTGAAACTCAAGATAATAACCCCTAATAGACATTTTTCAATCCTTATGTATTTAACTTCTGTGTAATATGTGGCATTCCTGATACTGCCCACTCTTCTTCCATTGAAACCCTATCCTGGTTTTCTTCCTATAATTGTCTGACAAATCCTCCTCAGCTCCCTTTACAATCTTAAATTTCTGTGTTCCTCAGGTTTTTTTCTCTCAGAAATACACTCATTGCCATTAACTACATAACAGTTTAAGCAAAGGATATTACAATGGTTTTTAGTTTTTCTCCCTGTTTTTTGAAGTTAAACGGACATACTACACAAGCTTAAATAAAAGTCAAAATAAAACACATGGGATATTTCCCCCCACTGTATATGTGAAAATACATCTAACACTCAAAAGATTCTATATTCCAAGCAAAACACAGTTCTTTCTCTACAGCAACACAAGACAAAAAGATATTTTCAATATTTCTGCGCAGATTTTCATTGAGCTTTGCTTCAAGCTCACCAAGTTCTTCTTCCGCTTTTCTAACATCTTTTTGTAATTCAAGTCTAGACTTCCTTGTATCATAATAGCCTCCAGTCAAAGCACCTCGATGACTAACTTGGTCACCTATTAATAAAACATAAGGAAATTAGTAATTCTGTATAACAACTTCTTTATTCAACAATAAATTGATTAATAATCAAACGACTAGATTAATCTAAAGGTTTTACCTATTTAATAAGAACTTAAAAGTTAAGAGTTTAAGCCACCCTGGAAAAAACGTTTTACAATATTAACACTTGCACTTAAAAAATATAAGTGTTAACATAAGTGCAAGTGTTAATAAAATATAAGGTAAACCTGAACATTTGCCAGAAAGGAAAGAAGTGTTAAAGACTAACAGGAACATCTCAACAAGACACAGAACCTAGCTTGAAATTCCCAATGGCCATAACTGGAAATATGAAAATCAAAAATAATAATGGCAATTTGGTAACACATTGAATAATTTAAAAAATCCATGAATCACAGCAATACATAAAAAGGAAAAAAGGAGGGGGCTTTTCTTTACAGAAAAGTGACAGCTAATAAATATAGAAGCAATCACAGAATTTTAGAATGATCATTTTGAAACCTTCAATGTATTAACCAAGTCAGGCAAGGGTCACCAAAGGATGCTAAGCCCTTGGCAAAAAAACTTTTGGGGGAACCTGATATTCACGTGTCCTTAAAGGATAATCCCACATATCATTTATTACTTACAAAGGGGAAAAGGTACCTTTACAACCAAGATCTGCTAGAGATCAAACCTGGTATCACTAACAGTGGGACACGCAGTAAGAAGTACACATCACTCATGCCAAGAATGCCTAACCTAACCTAATAAAGAGGAAGCAGTAAGACAAATCCACAACACAAAAGATTTTTGAGAGGGCAGACAGAAGCAGCAAGAAGAACCACAGTCCCACAGTGGCTAAAATGAAAACTACATCACAGAAAGTTAACCAGGATGAGAAAAGCAGAGGGTTTTTGTCCCAGATGAAGGGGCAAGATAAAATCCCAGAAAAACAACCAAATGAATTGGAGAGAGGCAATCTTCCAGAAGAAGAACTCAGAACGATAGTCAAGATGATCCAGAATCTCAGAAACAGAACAAAGATTGAGAAGATGCAGAAATGTTTATCAGAGACCTAGAAGAACTAAAGAACAAACGAGATGAACAATACACTAGGAGGAGTCAATAGCAGAATAACTGATGCAGAAGAATGGATAAGTGACCCAGAGGACAGGATGTTGGAAATCACTGCTGCAAACAGAATAGAAAGAAAAATGAAAAAAAAACAGAACGCAAGAATTTCTTTAAAAAAGTAAATTTCTGGGGGTGGGAGGAAAACAGGAGAACTGTGCTATACTGAAACTGTTTATGCTTCCCTGTAAACATATAGGGGGAAAAAAAAACAGAAAATGAGGACAAGGGAACCTATATACCAGAGGTTCTTAACCTTCACTCAAAATAAAATTCAGGAGGTCTACTGCTAAATCTCATTTTTAATATCTTAAAGAATACATTACTATGTCAAAAAAATACTGTGATAATCATGCCAATTGGTTTCTTTGGTGATCTGAAGTATTTTAATACATTAAAAAAATTTTTGAGAAAAGGTGCCAGAGGCTTCACCAAACCAAGTCTATGGTATCAAAAAGGTTAAGAAATTCTACTATGCATTAAATGATTATACTTATGAGACATCAATTAAACATAAAGTGTTGACCTTGTTTAAATTCTGACTTGAATAAACCAACAGGATTTAAAAATGGGAAGTAACTAGACATAAATTTTCAAACACTTTTAAAGGAATTTATTTGTTCAAAGCTAGTAATTGCTATTACGAACCTTCCAAGGTAATGCAGTCCATAGTGAAAGCACGGGCCAACTGGGTTGAAACTTCCATACTACGACAAATAAGTGTTTTTCCAAATACATGTTTGAAAGCTTTGTCAAATCTGGGATTGTACCTCAATTTACTTATCATAGGAATAGCATCCTAAAAACGAGTATGTTGTTAGCAAGCAAAGAAATCACAATTAATTCAAATGTGTTATCAGAATTGTAAATTACATTTTTCTGAAATACAAATAAACAAAATGCCTTTACATTTCAAAACTGGTTTTTATACTGAACAAGTGAGAAAAATCATTCTACTGAAATATCCTGGAAATTGTACTCATGTAAGTCATCCAGGTTTTCAATAGTACAGAGGTTTTCAAAGTACAGGGATAAAGAGCTCAGTGGCTATGGAGCCAGACTGCTCATGTTCAAATCTCAGTTCTGCTTCTCAGATGTGTGCTCTGGACAAGTTGCTTAACTTCTGTACTCATCTATAGAACTATAATAACGACAGTAGCTTCCTCACAGAGTTGTTAAGAGTAGGCGAGTTATAAATGTGAAACATTTAGGGTAGCATCTGTCACACAGAAGGGACAAATATAAACTAGTAGTATATTCTCAAAATATTTTCATCTAATAATCTACACACATATAACCTTAGATACTCAGAAAAATATTTTTTCAGATAAAATTTATTTTCCCTTTTCTCTCAACTAGCAGAACTGAATTTTTACATTAGGAAATACATCCTACATATAGAAAAGAGCAATAAATACGCTGCTGCTGCCGCCAAGTCGCTTCAGTCGTGGCCGACTCTGTGTGACCCCAAAGACGGCAGCCCACTAGGCTCCCCCGTCCCTGGGATTCTCCAGGCAAGAACTGGAGTGGGTTGCCTTTTCCTTCTCTAATGAATGAAAGTGAAAAGTCAAAGTGAAGTCACTCAGTCGTGTGCAACTCCTAGCGACCCCATGGACTGCAGCCTACCAGGCTCCTCTGTCCATGGGATTTTCCAGGCAAGAGTACTAGAGTGGGTTGCCACTGCCTTCTCCGAATAAATACGTTAAGCTTAAATTAATAATTACCAAGCAAACACTAATATAACCACCATGTAGGACAAGAAACAAAACACTACTATAAAACCCAGAAGTCATGAGTGTAGCCCTCTTCTAATCACAGTGGTTACCTCCAATGGTTACCTGCTGGTGATGACCACTCTTATAATTTTGTGGTAATCACTTCCTTGCATTTGTAGTTCTATCATCTAAGATTACTTCTGTTCAGGTATTGTAAAGGGAACAACACTATATGCATTCTTTCGTGACTTGCTTCACTCACATATCACATTTAGGACTCAATTTCTCCTCCTCAAAACTTCAAAGATAGTTTGTAGATTTAAAAGAAAAAGCTAGATCACTAAAATAGCTCATAAGATTCTCACTGTTCCTCTTCAACTGTAGCTCATTCTCCCAGGGTTTTAGCTTTCACCTTAAATAACAGTGAAATAACTGCTACTACCATCAACATTCTGAAGCCAAACACCTCAAAGCAATTACATTTTTATCAAGGATGATGTCTAGGTAATATTCTCAATCTGTTAAAAAGCATACCAGCTAATAACAAGAGCAACGTTATGCTTTCAGAGCCTATCATCTTGCTAGATATTTTAAATCTAATTTATGAGCTGTTTAAAAAAAAGAATATTCAGAAATCTTATTTACTTTAAATGATACTTCCTCAGGGAATTCTTCTCCAATTATTAAATCTTAATTTTGTCTCCCTGAGTTACACTCTCAGAACATCCTGTACTGATGTATTTTAACACTTTGCACGTTTTGCAACGGCCTATGTCATGGCTGTGACCTCTGTCTTCCTTCCTTTCCTCATCTAGCATTAACTATCCTCTACTGTAAGAAAGGAATGTTTACTTCACAGACCACGTGAACCATAGTGTATAGTGCTTGATGTGCACTAACATGTGCTAAACCAGGAAAAACACTTATTGAAAGACAGACTTTAACAACACACATCAACTCACATTGGTTTCAGGATAGGCAGTATCCCTTACATCTAACTTGTTAAGAGGCAGGAAAGTAACCTCTCCAGGAAGATTCATTTTATTAAACTCCATCAAAATCTTCGTGCTGACCTCATCTGAATCAACAATGTGATAAAATAACCTACATGTAAAGAGAATGAGATAGGTCCAAAGTGCTTTAAACATTTAAGCAAACAAGTTACTTTTTTCTATGCAATCCAATTTGTATGGGGAGAGCTACTCAGAAAATCCCAATGGACGGAGAGAAAGTACAAAAAGGAGAAATTTTAGTTTCTACAACTAGGAACAAACACTGAGCATCAATGTATTTAATTGGAATATTAAACAAAAGAGGACTGGAATATTAAATAAGAGGATATATTTAAACTACAAAAGGGTGTTTCTTAGGTTATTCTTAGTTCCTCTTTTCTTTAAAAACTCAAAACATCAAGCAAAAAAACAAATCTCACCTGTTTCCAGCAGTGACTTCCACACATGTGTAGAAAGCAGGCTCACATTCAAAGTTATTCATCACAATACCATGATAGCCATTTTGAACATGCTGGTTTATTCCTTTTCGACGGAAGTGGTCTAGCACTTTATTTATGCTATCTATTCCATTTAAAATGGCCTATTCAGAAACAAAAAATTGTAAAATATTGCTAATGGCACTCATGCTGATATAAAATGCCCCCATTACTCTATACATTAAAAAAAATACCAAATTGGGAGATTGGGACTGACATATACACAACTACATATAAAATAGACAACTAATTAAGAACCTACTGTACAGCACAAGGAACTCTACTCAATACTCAGTAATGCCCTATTTGAAAAAAGAATCTAAAAAAAGAGTGGATATACTTATAGGTATAGCTGATTCACTTTGCTGAACACCTAATACAACTCTGTAAATCAACTATATTCCAATAAAAATTTAAAAAAATAAAAAACATACCACAGATTAAATACCCTCTCCAACAATAGGTCAACTCCCTTGAAATATGCCAACTATGTGCAACACCTTGTATTATGGATTCTGTTCCATGAGATTAGCATTAAAAATGGACCCTTCATCTAGAAATCAGAAGTTCTATTTTTAATAGCATGGGTGCTTAAACGATATCCAGTATTTCATATTTATAAGACAAGTTAATTTGCATTCTCTTGAAAGCTAATAAATTCTTATGCAGTAATAACTGACTCAATGCAAACTGAGGTAATGAAAGAACCTACCCACCTTTCCTGTTGCAGCTCTAAGAAGTTGCTGTTTCTTTTCAAGATCTTCTCTTTTAGCAGCAAGTGCCTGCTGTTCTGCATTCTCTTCTCTCCACAAGTAACTAATCAATAAAAAATAGACTATCTTCAATTTTAAAATTAAGACAATAGGCTAACAGTATACAATTTTGAGGGAAGACAAATTAAACTTCTAGAGTTAATTTATAATTTAAAGACCATTTAACAGCCAGTAACTAGCATTACTCAACAATATTAAGGCATACTTTAGTCTATACTAACTTTCTTTCACTTTGTAATTCATCTTTCTTATTTTTTACTTCATAGTATTTTCTGTCCAGTTCTTCAACTCGGGCTTTGACTTCATTAAGATCCTGATCCAGTTTCTATGGAAATAAAAATAATTCAAATTTAAAATCTAATTTCATACAAACTAATCCCTAGTAACAGAAAGCAGTTCGGTTGTTACCAGAGGATGGAAGAGGCCAGGAAAGGAGAGAGGGAGGAATTACCAAGGGATATGGGAAACATTTTGGGGTGATCAATAGGCTTGTTATCTTAATTGTGGTGATGGTTTAACAAGCACATACATGTATCAAAACAATTAATTTGTTCATTAGTGACCTTACTACTTCTATAATATATACTCTAGAATTTTAGAAGAAAAAAATTTATTAATAAATTCTCAAAACAATGCAGTGCATACTTTTCACATGGCCCCTCTACACACACACACATACTAGAACACAAGAGATTTAGGAACATACTAAGAAGCAAAAGGCTCTTTTGCCCAATGTAATTAGCACTGTAAAATCATCTCTATCCAACATAAAGAGTTCACCCTCACAAGTGGTCATTTTGATACACTTAAATGTGACTGAAATATTGGAAAATAATTTCAAACTTGAAGAAGAATGAATAAAACATCTCACTGCAAAGTCCTGTTTTAGCACCAAGCTTTTTCAAAAAGGGCATCTGTTGAGGTTGATATTTCCATGAACTCAAGATAAAAATGCCTTTTGTTTCAAGGCAGGACTGTAGCTATCTAAACTGAAACTATACTAACAAACTCCCAAATAACTGACTACCTCAGTCAATCTGTTTTCCATTCCTGACCAAAGTCCAAAGCACACTGGCCAGTAGTCTATTACTCCTGGTCACTTGTCCTACTAGCTGAGCTGTTTATGGTTACAGAATCAGTTGTTTGCTCCCTGTTATGTTTTTGTTTTTAGGTGACTGATTACATTAAACATTAGATAAACGGATGATATGAGTACTAGGAAAAGTTGTTCTTTTAAAAAACTGATTTAGTTCTGAACACACTCAAAAACGAGTCACTGAAAATTGAATTAAATGGGCAAAAACCTCTAATATATAATACATAAGTGCATATGGTAAGGAAAAGGCAATGGCAATCTACTCTAGTACTCTTGCCTGGAAAATCCCATGGACAGAGGAGCTTGGTAGGCTGCAGTCCATGGGGTCGCTAAGAGTCGGACACGACTGAGTGACTTCACTTTCACTTTTCACTTTCATTCATTGGAGAAGGAAATGGCAACCCACTCCAGTATTCTTGCCTGGAGAATCCCAGGGACAGAGGAGCCTAGTGGGCTGCCGTCTCTGGGGTCGCACAGAGTCGGACACGACTGAAGCGACTTGGCAGTAGCAGCAGCAGCATATAGTAACAGATAATATGTACTTTTTAATGGGCTTCCTAGGTAGCTCAGTAGAAATGGAGTAGCCATTATAGTCAACAAGAGAGTCCGAACAGCAGTACTTGGATGCAATCTCAAAAACAGAATGATCTCTGTTCTTCCAAGGCGGTCCATTCAGTATCACGGTAATCCAAGTCTATGGCCCAACCAGTAACGCTGAAAAAGCTGAAACTGAAGCTGAATGTTTCTATGAAGACCTACAAGACATTCTAGAACTAACACCCCAAAAAGATGTCCTTTTCATTACTGGGGACTAGAATGTAAAAGTAGGAAGTCAAGAAATACCTGGAATAACAGGCAAATTTGGCCTTGGAGTACAGAATGAAGCAGGGCAGAGGCTAATAGAGTTTTGTCAAGAGAACGCACTGGTCATAGCAAACATCCTCTTGCAACAATACAAGAGAAGACTCTACACATGGACATCACCAGATGGTCAATACAGAAATCAGGTTACATTCTTTGCAGCCAAAGATGGAGAAGCTCTATACAGTCAGCAAAAACAAGATCAGGAGCTGTGGCCAGATCAGGAACTCTTTATTGCCAAATTCAGACTTAAATTGAAGAAAGTAGGGAAAACCACTAGACCATTCAGGTCTAACCTAAATCAAATCCCTTATGATTATACACTTGAAGTGACAAATAGATTCAAGGGATTAGATCTGATAGAGTGCCTTAAGAACTATGGATGGAGGTTCATGACACTATACAGGAGGCAGGGATCAAGACCATTCCCCCAAAAAAAGAAATGAAAACAGGCAAAATGGCTGTCTGAGGAGGCCTTACAAATAGCTGTGAAAAGAAGAGAAGTGAAAGGCAAAGGAGAAAAGCAAAGATACACCCATTTGAAGGCAGAGTTCCAAAGACGACCAAGGAGAGAGGAGAGCCATCCTCAGTGATCAATGCAAAGAAACAGAGGAAAACAACAGAATGGGAAAGACTGGAGATCTCTTCAAGAAAATTAGAGATTCCAAGGGAACTTTTCATGCAAGGTGGGCACAATAAAGGACAGAAATGGTATGGACCTAACAGAAGTAGAAGATATTAAGATGAGGTGGCAAGAACACACAGAACTATACAATAAAGATCTTTACAACCCAGATAATCAGGATGGTGTGATCACTCACCTAGAACCAGACATCCTGGAGTGCGAACTCAAGTGGGTCTTAGGAAGCATCACTATGAACAAAGCTAGTGGAGGTGATGGAATTCCAGTTGAGCTATTTCAAATCCTAAAAGATGATGCTGTGAAAGTGCTGCGCTGGATATGCCAGCAAGTTTGGAAAACAGCAGTGGCCACAGGACTGGAAAAGGTCAGTTTTCATTCCAATCCCAAAGAAAGGCAATGCCAAAGAAAGCTCAAACTACCAAACAATTGCACTCATCTCACATGCTGGCAAAGTAATGCTCAAAATTCTCCAAGCGAGGCTTCAACAGTAAGTGAACCATGAACTTCCAGATGTTCAAGCTGGAATTAGAAAAGGCAGAGGAACCAGAGATCAAATTGCCAACTTCCACTGGATCACTGAAAAAGCAAGAGAGTTCCAGAAAAACATATATTTCCGCTTTATTGACTATGCCAAAGCCTTTGACTGTGTGGATCACAACAAACTGGAAAATTCTTAGAGAGATAGGAATACCAGACCACCTGACCTGCCTCCTAAGAAATCTGTACACAGGTCAAGAAGCAACAGTTAGAACTGGACATGGAACAGACTGGTTCCAAATTGGGAAATGAGTATGTCAAGGCTGTATACTGTCACCCTGCTTATTTAACTTATATACAGAGTACATCATGAGAAATGTTGGACTGGATGAAGCACAAGCTGGAATCAAGATTGCCAGGAGAAATATCAATCACCTCAGATATGCAGATGACACCACCCTTATGGCAGAAAGTGAAGAGGAACTAAAGAGCCTCTTGATGAAAGTGAAAGAGGAGAGTGAAAAAGTTGGCTTAAAACTCAACATTCAGAAGACTAAGATCGTGGCATCTGGTCTCATCACTTCATGGCAGGTGGGGAAACAGTGGCTGACTTTATTTTGGGGGGCTCCAAAATCACTGCAGATGGTGACTGCAGCCATAAATTAAAAGATACTTGCTCCTTGAAAGAAAAGTTATGACCAATCTAGACAGCATATTAAAAAGCAGAGACATTACCTTGCTAACAAAGGTCCGTCTAGTCAAAGCTATGGTTTTTCCAGTAGTCATGTATGAATGTGAGAGTTGGACTATAAGGAAAGCTAAGTGCTGAAGAATTGATGCTTTTGAACTGTGGTGTTGGAGAAGACTCTTCAGAGTCCCTTGGACAGCTAGGAGATCCAACCAGTCCATCCTAAAGGAAATCAGTCCTGAGTATTCATTGGAAGGACTGATGCTGAAGCTGAAACTCCAACACTTTGGCCACCTGATGCGTAGAACTGACTCATTTGAAAAGACCCTGATGCTGGGAACTATTAAAGGTGGGAGGAGAAGGGGACAACAGAAGATGAGATGGTTGGATGGCATCACCGACTCAATGGACATGAGTTTGAGGAGTTGGTAATGGACAGGGAGGCCTGGCATGCTGCACTCCATGGGGTCACAAAGAGTTGGACATGACTGAGCGACTGAACTGAACTGAAATGGTGGCTCAGTGGTAAAGAATCTGAATATTAAGGCAGGAGACATGGGTTCGATCCCTGGGTGGGGAAGATCCCCTGGAGGAGGAAATGGCAACTGACTCCAGCATTCTTGCTGAAAAATCCCATGAACAGAGGAGTCTGGTGGGCCACAGTCCATGGGGTCGCAGGGTTGGACACGATAGAGCACACATGCACACATAACAGGAATTCAAAACATCAGGTCACAAAGCCAAGGAAAGACCCCTTATATTGAATCCTGAATTGTTTTCACCCAACTTTAAGGAAACTGTATTTACACATGCAGCTCATAACACCAAAGTCCCCTCGGAATGCCAATCACTACTCATATTCATAAGAAATATCTTGGGTTCTACATCAAGATTGGTATACACTCTAGTGAAGAATGTTGATAAAGAAGGCTATTCAGGTGTGGGGGGTAGGAAGTATATGGGAAATCTCTATACCTTCCTCTCAATTTTGCTGTGAACCCAAAGATGCTCTTTAAAAAATGTCTAAAAATAAAGACTGGTACATAAGCATACATTTATCTTTAAATATTTACATATAAATACATGTAAATATTATACATGAAATGCATGTAACTATACATATTTAAGATTTTATGTTTTCAGTGACTTTTCTGATAAACCGACCATACCAACAGTAAAGACCTTGTAAGGTAAAAAGTTTCCTTCTAGGCATGTGTATATAAATAAATAAATATATTCTTACCCTACATCTGTCCTATACACTCCCTTCTCACCACTTCAATCATCTTCCGATCACCTATATATATCTGCAAGTATCACTTAAGAAAGCATTTTTCTCTCTTTCTATTTTTAAATAATTTACAATCTTTCTTATTCAAAGTAATGGTTTTATCTTCTATTTCAATTTTTAAGAAAATGCTAACTAAACATGCAGAGTGAATGTTTAATTCATTTAGAAAGTGTTATAAAATCACCAATGTGTTAACAAAATATATTCTGCAGTAAGTTATTACATTGATAGAATATTACATTATTATATAAAAATGGAAATATTTTAAATTACTATAATCATTTTAGATTTGTATGATATCACTTAAAGTTAAGTGTACAGTCCAAGCACATGTTGCTGACTCATAAAAAATATATTTTAAAATATATTTAATCTATACAACACTCACTGACATGGCAAAAAATCTTTAAAAAAAGAACCACCATATGTATAATATTAAACTGTGCTGGTCTTATCTAATTAAGTATCTGTCTTGTGTATTTTATGATAAACTATTTACAAATAAAGAAACAGATAAACCTGCATATGTTCACACTCAAAAGATTTCACAAAGCAGCTATAGAAGCTCTTACATTATACTGCTCCAGATTTTTCTCTTTATTTGCCTCAGTGTCCTCCAAATCCTTATGTATAGCAGCAATCTGTCTTTTCTTGTCATTAATAGCTTGATCTAAAGACTTGAGTTCCTTTTTAATCCACTTATCCCTTTCTTCTTTTGATGTAAACTGGCTTCCTCGACCCTGCTTTGCATAAAGGTCCGTTCTTTCCTGGGTAGCTTGGGCCAATCTACACAAGATAGAAAAGAATGGATTAAAAAGGAGAACAGGAAATAGCCAAGTTTAATTGCAATCAATACCTCAAGAGTACAGAGAGACAATAACCATTTTTGTAATTCCATACAAGAAAAGAAGGAGAATTCCCTGGTGGTCCAGTGTTTAGGACTCTGTGCTCTCACTGCCAAGGGCCTGGGTTTGACAGCCAGGGAACTGAGACCCCAGACCCCACAACCCACATGGGGAAAAAGGGGTAAAAAAAAAAAGGAATTAAGTATAAAAAGCAACTGTTATCTAATAGTGCTTCTAGGACTAGCTCTATTTAACATTAAGTTAACTTGAAAATCACTGTGAAATTCAGGTAAAACAGCCCATCCTCTAAGGATTTAAGGTCCTTCCTAGTCTGGGTTAATCACTAAACCTAGACAAATCTAGCACCCTACCTCAGGATTTTCAAAAATGCTCCAACTATATTTAATTATTTAAACATTTTCAACACCTTACAATGAAAGACATTATGAAAGTTAAAAGCCAAGAGAAAACACATACAACATACAGGACAAATATTAACCCCCAGATAACATAAAACAATACTATCAAACAGTAAGAAAAAAAAAAAATCAGGAAAAAAATGGACAAAGGATATAAACAGGAAATTCATTAAAATGAATATATGAGGCATAAAAACACGATAATGTACTAAATTGTGAAGTCGGCAAACACTGGCAAGTCCAATCTACAGACAGAAACTAAAATGTATAGATGTTAAAAGATGTCAAGTATGAAAAGAAGGTGGCAGAATGAACACACAGCAGGATCCAATTTGGGTAAACAAAGTCCAAAATTTAGCTACATTATTATGGGCAAGTTACTGAACTTCCCAGAGCCTTAAATCTGTCAAACTTATAGTGAGGATACTATGGATCACCTAGGGCTTCTAAATAGGCAATATGCATACACTAACACTGGCCCACAGTATTGGCTGTTACTTTGAAATGGGCACTGAACTTTTTGCCCTTAATTACTAACTTCCTAACCTATAATTCTTTATATAATAAGGTTCTATAGAGGAACCATGCAGAAAATTAGAATTGGTGAAAAAAGTCCCAGACCTAGCAATTCCTCGCTCTTCTTTTTCTTTTACACTGTTGAATTTAGGTTCTGTTTCTGCCAGTTCTTTCTGCTTTTCTTCTATTTTTTCAAGCAGCTTCTGCCTTTCTTTTAATAAGCGTTTCTGTAAATAAAGCAAGATAAGTAAAAATGCAATCTGTTTAAAAACTTTTCTTATTTTTAAGTCTAACATAGGATATTTTCTCATGAAAAGAATTTATGAGAAAACTGATCCTGCAACATAAAACTAATTTTTAAATGTAAGTAACTGAAAGTACTCAGTTGCAACTTGAATGCAAATTATTTTAATGTGCCAAATTTTTTACAAAAATTCAAGCATGCACCCGTCACAGAAAGGACTGTCCTTCAAGCATGCACCCCTGTCACAGAAAGGACTGTCCTCTGCAGTTCCCACTCACCTGAACATTTATGTCTTTCATTTTCAGCATTTTAACTTACCCTCTGTTCACTATTGCCTGCCAATTCATCTTGTAAATCCTTGGCTTTAAGCTCCAATTTAGTTCTCTGCTTAATTTGTTCCTGTCTTTCAGCACTGAGCTGTTCCTTTTCTTCTTTCATAGCTGAAATTTTTGTTTTCAGTTCTCTAACTTGGCGCTCAATATCCTATTCAAAAAGTATCAAATAGAAACAAGTTAGACAACTAGAAATACAAAGGCAAAATCAGGACACCATTGGTTTGTCTCTTCTTTTTCTCTTATTTAAACTTTCAGTACTACTCTCTTTCCAATACTCAATCCCAGTGACACCACTACTTGAAGTCACCATTCCATAATTCTGGCACAGAAAGGTTAACTTACAAGTTAACCTAAGTCTAGTTTATAACCTTACCTCCATCTTATCTCTTGCATCCTGCTGAGCATCTCTTAATTGTCTGGATTTTTCTCCACTTGTCTCTCGCTTAGCAGAAAGCTAGAAAAAAAACCAAGCTATGATTTCTAACCCATTTTGGATTTGTTCAATATTTTATAACATCTAGTAAAAATCTTTAAGTATCTGCTAAAACAAGCATTCACTTAAAAAAAATTTTCCCCCAAAATAACTGTATTGGGTTTAAACAGAAAATGCCTATAGTTTTCAGTATTACCTAAAACAAGTTTTTGTACAAAATGTTAGCAATACTAATTACAAAATACACCTTAAAAAGCTAAGAAAGAAATTCGTGAAACCCTAAAAGTTGTTTTCTTCTTATCCTGGTCTGCCTGACACCACCACCTAATTATATTTCAGATGCAACTACAGCAAGGACCACATGAGTCATTTTCCTTGGAGTAAACTCAGAGAGTAAATTTGCTGAGTAATGAATTCACTAAGAAGTTTTAAAATTTTGAGGTCTGTATTTAAAAATCATTGAAAAGTATAAATATAGTATGAGTTTAATATATTCATAAAAATAAAATTAAACAAGTGGCAAAGGTAAGCATTTTACCTCATCAAGTTTAGCACGAGTCTCGTTAAGTTCCTGATTGTAAATGGTATATTCCAGGGCTCGTCTCATCTTATCCCACTTTTGATACTGAGCTAGTTCTTCCTTTTCTTCCTCTAAGGTATGTAATCTCTCTTCAATGTATTTTAACAACTCATTGATTTTTTCCCGTTTTCCCTCTTAAAAAAAATGGTAGAAGGATGAAGGAGTTGAATAAAATTTTTACGCAGTATCAATTCTCAAATATACTGTGTGAAACTTAATCTTAAGCACTTTAGCATTACTTCTTTGACATTAGGTGGTAACCAAATCTAAGATACTAAAATGGCAATTAAAATGCTTTATTATGGAAAGTATGAGAGAATAAACTTATACATGATGACACTGATTTCTTATATTACACATGTTACAGGCCTTTGTTTAAGCTTCCTTTAAAAGTTAATGAGCCTCCCTATGACATTAGGGGAAAAAAACACAAAACCCTACTTAATATCACTGGTGTCACTGATTCTCAATTCTCATAACAGCATTATCTACATAGCTGCCACATACTGAATACTTACTATATTCCAATCATGGTGCGACTTTGCTCCTCTATTCGCCACTACAAACTATAAAAAAGGACTTCACAGATGGGAAAGCTTTGGACCAGAGAGGTCAAGTCTAAAGTCTGAATATCAGGCAACTATTATTTAGACTTTGAATGTAAGGGTCTCTGACTTTAAGCCATGAAAGGGCACAGCACTTGAAAGGCAAAGCTGAGTTTCCATAATGAATGTACTAAGGAAGAGTCCAAGTTCAAAGTTTAAGTTTTACATTTACTTGCTTCTGAATAAACTAAAACCTAATGCCAACTGATATTTCAGCATTTTTTTTTCCTGAGGAATACATCCAAATGTGTCATCCTCACTAACAATAAGAAAGACTTTAAAGGCACAAAGCAGCTGACCTAGAATGGTACTATTATCTCACAGTAACAATTCTTTATCCAAAGAGACAAATTGTTAGAATTCTCAAACCTTAAACTGCCTAACACTAATTTTCTTTCCAATCAGTCTACAGGCAAATTATTATACAATATACTCCTGAGAATAGACAACTTCTCTCAAGTATCATAACACAATGAAAAAGCAATACACAGAATAGAAGAAATAAGGCAGAATAACATTTATTTTACCTGTTTCCTTCATTAAAGATATGCTTTCTTCTTTTCGTTCATCATACACTCTAGTACCAGCTACTTCTCTTAATAGTTTTAGTCTCTGAGAATCCGGTGCTGTTGCCATCTGGTTAATCTAAAAATTTTAGAAAAATAATTATTTACAGAGCTAGATTGCTCTTTAAGAACTCTACCTTGAAAGGTATTCACATACCAAGTTTTAAGTATCAGTTCACAATAGGAGAATAGCAATGAACAGAAAAGATCTTACCCTCAAGAAACCTACATTCTAGTGGGAAAAAAAACAGGAAGCATACATACCATTACACTATAAGTGCCATGAGGAAAAACAAAGCAAAATAAGAAACTATAGCATAAAGAGTCAGGGTGACGGCAGTACTCTTATAAAAGACGCAGACAACATAGATGGTTTCTATGAAATGACCTATGAGCAGAAATTGAAATAATACAAAGGGACCTATGCTGCATGCACGCAGGAAGTCTCAGGTAATTGCTTTCAAATCAGCCTCCTTTTAAAGAAATTTTTCATAAAGACAGTCTTTTCAAAAATCTTGCTCTTGAAAATGAAACACATATTCTTCCTAATCCCTTTTTCTGAATGCTAACTTTCCAACACATAGCTAAAAACGCCTCCAACATGAAATAAGAAGTGGACATTTTAAAAGGATTCTCCCCTAGTCCAAAACAGCACAACAGGTAACTATTAGGACACTGCAGGGTATGTTCTCAGAAAAATAAATTATTTTAGATATATATAGTTAAAATATATGAGGAAATAGTAGAACAATCAGCTAAAGTATATAACTCCTAAAAACTGTAAAAAATATGTTCGATTGAGGGAAAATAACATGTAGCATTATGGCAGATTTCTGGTAATGTAAGCTTTCTAGTGTGTTATACTAACAGAGAGAGTATTAATTTCAGAAAGTAACTTTTTTCAAATGTAATTTTTATAAAGTTTCTACAATATTCTTAACTTCTACAAACCAAAAATATCTGCAGATCACTAAGAAAACATGATCCGCTTAAATAATTCTGCTGAAATACTTTTATCCCACTATGCAATGGATCTGTTTTGCACTTTATGGCCACAAAAAAGGTATTATTAATACAAACTCCAGTGCAAAATAAATCAGTGGAAACAGAAGATAGTAAGGTCCATTTTCACCCGAATTTAACCACTAGAATGAAATCAAATTCATCATTCAATGAATATAATCAGAAAACAAATTCCATTTAAAAAGATACACATTTTTTACCTTTCCTTGTTTAACAATATAATAAGGATTGCTTCGAGAAAAACCAGCACTTTCAAGGAGATTCATCACATCATTTTTCCTGTTGATAAACAATTAAAAATTTTTTCAAATATATAACAATCTAACAATAAGCAAAGAATACACTAACCCTTGAGTTAGGGAGCATGAAGAACTACAGAACAGTCATTAAATATCATTTATATCAGCCTCAGGGAATCTTCTGATTCTTATGCTTGAACTTTAAATAATGATTTGCTGAACACGAGACAAAAGTACCTCATATATGAGCTAAGTAAAATACTTTTACTCTTTTGTATAAAAATTATAAGCATAAAAATGCTTACGTGACCATTTTCTTATCTAAAAAATACTGATCCTTTTTGGCACCGATAACTCTCCGAAGTGAAACTTCCTCTTTGTCGATCTAAGAAAAAAACATAAATGCTCAAACACAAATCTAACAGTAAATGTTTTGGAAACATTTCAGTTAATAGGGTCATTTTAGTGTCCATCACCATAGCAGTTATTTTGAAACTTCAATTATCTCACTAAAGATATGCGGCTGCTGCTGCTGCTGCTAAGTCGCTTCAGTCGTGTCCGACTCTGTGAGACGCCATCGAAAGCAGCCCACCAGGTTCCCCCATCCCTGGGATTTTCCAGGCAAGTACACTGGAGTGGGTTGCCATTTCCTTCTCCAATGCAGAAAAGTGAAAAGTGAAAGTGAAGTCACTCAGTCATGCCCAACTCTTAGTGACCCCATGGACTGCAGCCTACCAGGCTCCTCCGCCCATGGGATTTTCCAGGCCAAGCGTACTGGGGTGGGTTGCCATTGCCTTCTCCAAGAAAGATATGCTATGAATACTCAATTCCATGACAAAGACCTTTTTTTTTTTTTTCAGTAGAGACCTTTTTTTACAACAGCTTGCACATTCCCACTTGTTTACCAGAATATCCAAAACTTTAAGATAAAGTTAGTATGTAAGCTATAGCTATTTTAGTATAAACTAATCATAAAAGCCTTCCTGGGTAGCTAAAACAGTAAAGAATCTGCCTTCAATGCAGGAAACCTGGGTTCGATCCCTGTGTTGGGAAGATCCCCTGGAGAAGGGCATGGCAACCCACTCCAATATTCTTGTCTGGAGAATTCCATGGACAGAGGAGCCTGGAAGGCTATAGTCCAGGGACTCACAAAGAGTTGGACACAACTGAGTGACTAACACACATAAATCATAAAAGCCTAAGTACAGCTATAAATAAAAGTTTCAAAGCATGAAAAAAAGTCAGCTGCATCAATAAAATTCTCAACATTATTACTGAAAAGAAAAAAACAGTTACTCACCGGTAACCGGTTGTCTGAATTGTCAAAAATAATCTCCACAAAAGCAGAAATAACACGAGGACCAGTACCCTCCTAAAACACAAGAAAAAATTAATGTTATTTAAATGGTATTTTCATATTCTTTAAATACTTTTAAAGTTTAGTGCAGGTAACAAGCCTGATTCAATGGAGGAAAATTTCTATCAGATGAGAATATCACAGCAATCCAGTCTATGCCCCAACCACTAACGCCAAAGAAGCTGAAGTTATATGATTTTTGAAGGCCTACAAGACCTTCTAGAACTAACACCCCAAAAATGAGGTCCTTTTCATTATGGGGGACTGGAATGCAAAAGTAGGAAGTCAAGAGATACCTGAAGTAAAAGGCAAGTTTGGCCTTGGGAGTACAAAATGAAGCTGGGCAAAGGCTAACAGAGTTTTGCCAAGAGAACACACTGGTCATAGCAAACACCCTCTTCCAACAACACGAGAAGACTCTACACATGGACATCACCAGATGGTCAATACAGAAATCAGATGGATTATATTTTTGCAACAGAAGATGGAGAAACTCTATACAGTCAGCAAAAACAAGACTGGGAGCTGACCATGGCTCAGATCATAATTCCTTATTAAAAATTCAGACTTAAATTGACTAAAGTAGGGAAAACCACCAGACCATCCAGGTCTGACCTAAATCAAATCCCTTATGATTATATAGTGGAAGTGACAAACAGATTCAAGGGATTAGATTTGATAGACAGAGTGCCTTAAGAACTATGGATGGAGGTTCATGACATTGTATAGGAGGCAATGATCAAGACCATCCCCAAGAAGACAAAATGCAAAAAGGCAAAATGGTTGTCTGAGGAGGCCTTACAAATAGCTGTGAAAAGAAGAGAAGCAAAAGGCAAAGGAGAAAAGGAAAGATATACCCATCTGAATGCAGAGTTCTAAAGAATAGCAAGGAGGTAAGAAAGTCTTCCGAAGTGATCAATGCAAAGAAATAGAGGAAAACAATAGAATGGGAAAGACTAGAGATCTCTTCAAGAAAATCAGAGATACCAAAGGAACTTTTCATGCAAAGATGGGCACAATGAAGGACAGAAATGGTATGAATGTAACAGAAGCAGAAGATATTAAGAGGTGGCAAGAATACATGAAAGAACTATACAAAAAAGATTTTCATGATCCAGATAACCACGATGGTGTCATCACCTACCGAGAGCCAGACATCCTGGAGTGTGAACTCAAGTGGGCCTTAGGAAGCATCACTATGAACAAAGCTAGTGGAGGTGACAGAATTCCAGCTGAGCTATTTCAAATCCTAAAAGATGATGCTGTGAAAGTGCTGCACTGGATATACCAGCAAATTTGGAAAACTCAGCAGTGGCCACAGGACTGGAAAAGGTCAGTTTTCATCCAATCCCAAAGAAAGGCAATGCCAGAGAATGCTCAAACTACTACACAATTGGATTCATCTCACATGCTAGCAAAGTAATGCTCAAAATTCCCCAAGCCAGGCTTCAATAGTACATGAATCTAGAATTTCCAGATGTTCAAGCTGGCTTTAGAAAAGGCAGAGGAATCAGACATCATACTGTCAACGTCCACTGGATCACAGAAAAAGCAAGAGAGCTCCAGAAAAACACCTACTTCTGCTTTATTCATTACACCAAAGCCTTTGACTGCGTGGATCACAACGAACTGTGAAAATTCTTAAAGAGATGGGAAATAACAGACCACCTGACCTGCCTCCTGAGAAATCTGTATGCATGTCAGAAGCAACAGTTGGAACCGGACATGGAACAACAGACTGGTTCCAAATCGGGAAAGGAATAAGTCAAGGCTATATATTATCAACCTGCTTATTTAACTTATGTGCAGAGTACATCATGCAAAATGCCGGACGGATGAAGCACAACCTGGAATCAAGATTGCCGGGAGAAATATCAATAACCTCAGATACGTGATGACACCACCCTTATGACAGAAAGCGAAGAAGAGCTAAAGAGCCTCTTGATGAAAGTTAAGGAGAGTGAAAAAGTTGGCTTAAAGGTCAACATTCAAAAAACGAAGATCATGGCATTGGTCCCATTACTTCATGGCAAGCAGATGGGAAAACAATGGAAACAGTGACAGACTATTTTCTTGGGCTCCAAAATCGCTGCAGATGGTGACTGCAGCCATTCCTTGGAAGAAAAGCTATGACTAATCTAGACAGCATATTAAAAAGCAGAGACATTACTTTGCTAACAAAAGTCCATCTAGTTAAAGCTATAGTTTTTCCAGTAGTCATGTATGGATGTGAGAGTTGGACTGTAAAGAAAGCTGAGCACTGAAGAATTGATGTTTTTGAACTGTGGCATTGGAGAAGACTCTCAAGAGTCCCTTGGACTGCAAGGATATCAAACCAGTCAATCCCAAAGGAAATCAGTCCTGAATATTCATTGGAAGGACTGATACTGAAGCTGAAGCGCCAATACTCTGGCCACCTGATGTGAACAACTGACTCTTTAGAAAAGACCCTGATTGATGCTGGGCAAGACTGAAGGCAGGAGAAGGGGACAACAGAGGATTGAGATGGTTGGATGGCATCACGATCTCGATGGACCCGAGTCTGAGCAAGTTCCGGGAGTTGATGATGGATAGGAAAGCCTGGCATGCTGCACTCCATGGGGTTGCAGAGTTGGACACAACTGAGCGACTGAACTGTACTGAGAAAATCCTCTTGCCAAAGCAGCAGACACCGGATTAGGATAACAATACTCAACCACAGAGCTTTCTTTTTCTCCTCCAAACAGACTTTGAGAATTTAAAAAATGAGAACTATGCAAAAGATGTCAAAGTTAGATGTAAATAGGTTTTATTCTACATACCACTTCATTTGAGCACAAGACCCCATAGCCACCCAATTTTACCTATTTGCTAATACATAAAACTTTGAGCCTTTCTCTTACAGATTCATCTTAATGTTAGAAAGGAACCCTAACAAAGCATATAATTACTGGAACTGTCTTTTTAAACATTTGAGATATTCTGTATAATTTTAAATCTGCTATGAAAACATACACATTTAACATATCAGATTTTGATCAATTTGTGACCCAGATACTTACCAAGCCCAGATAATTTCTAGATTGTGAAAACTGTTATGAAGTAGTTCAATACAACAAAGAATAACACCTAAAGAAACTATTCTTTTTATGCTCATCTGAGAAACCTAAACAGAGATTTGCTTATAGGCAATCAATCCTGATTACCAGACTAAAAATTCAAATAAAAAAATTAAAATTAAAATTTAAGAGTGGGAGGAAGGAATTCCTTGCCAGTCCTGTGGTTAGGACTTGGTGCTTTCACTACCGTGGCCTTGGTTCAATCCCTGGTTGAGGAATTAAGATCCTGCAAGCCACATGGCACAACCAGAAAAAAGAGTGGGCAGGGGTAGTGGGGGATAATGGTTAGAAAAGAACTTTTTTAAGTCTGAGAGATACTGTGTATATACATAGAAGAATCCTGCTTTCTGGTCTTAAAAGTAATTATAAGCTATATTTAAATAAGACAGATAAGGTACACCATTTTATCACAGACTTTTATACTTTCTTACCTTAAAAGTATTTACTATTTATAATTTAATGAAAACTCTAACAATTTTCATTACTATAAACATACTTTCTTACTGGAAAATAATGTTACCATTTAAGTACAAATATGGCTAAAAATAATTTTATGTGGTTAAGTTTGTAATGGTTGCTTTTCTGTGGCTCCATATTAACTTGATTGAGTCTCAAACTTTCTAATCCCCAACCTAACTCGTTTTTCTCCTCAGCAAACCAGATTCCAGACCCTTACCAGGCCATACTCTTTAAATATATAATTTATATTTATATGGAAGATATATCCACCCATAGGGAACTCCTAAAATTTTTTTAACCATCATATAAAAATTAAGCCTTTATCCTGCATTAATATAGTACACTAAATTTCACAATTACAGAACAATAAACATAAGAAACATATGGTGCCATGTTCACAAAAGATCTGAAACTTGAAAAAATAATTTTGTTTAGCGGAACTGACAATGTATTTTTAGAAGTACTTAAAACCGGTAATGTTTTAAAGCAGTCTCACTCACATGTAACAAAGCCAATCGCTGTTCCGGACGAAGATGACTAAACTCATCACTGAGAACAAACTGAATTGCTAGAAACATAAAAACAACTATTAGTACAATCTAAAAAAGATTTTAAAAAGATTTATGCTTTAGTTATAATCTCCCATACCTTCAGAGAACACAGTGTTTCTATCAGGTAATAAACAATACAGATTAACTGTTTCATATAGACAAAAGGAATGCAAAAAATTTGCCTGTACAGATTAATCACCTACGAAATGATGATATTAGAAAAATATTAACACGCTTTCACTAAAACATTTAATGTAAGAAAATAAAAACAGTGAAATACACAAAAAGACAAGTAGAACTAAGGTGTGACTTGATCAGAGTATACCTGTTCAGGTTTCATGCTATATTTGCTTTTATCCACTACATATAAGTGATATAAATTAAAATATTTAACAAAATAGGATATATTCCTATAATATCGTTAATTGGATACTTTGTCAAAAGAAACAGAACTAAGTAGGAAATACCGGGAAACGCTTCAGATTTCCACTCTCTGCTGCAGTACTTACAATGCTTTTTGTCTTCTATAAATAAGAAGGTGTCATTCATGCCACTGCCTCAGAATGCCTAACTGGACGACCCTCTCCTAGAAATTTAACTCTTTACTCAACTTTTGTATTCCCAGTCCACCCGAGAGACTTTTGACACTCTAGAAGACTGAGTGTGTGTATATGAATATGTATGTTGGGGGTGATGGTGGGGATTGGTTTTCTTTTATAATCACCTTGGAGGAGACAAATTCACACTCCTAGAGATTATGAAATACTTCCACTCCAATCCTACTCTTCTCACCATCCCCAAATTACAACTACTGATGGGATACAGAGTGCCCTTTAGAGCTGTGAGCAGAGAAGGGACAGAACCTCTACTATTACTAATGCTCCCTTTTTCCTCAAGCACCACTCAACTAAGACGTTCAAAAATTCTTCAACCTACTCTATATAGTCCAAATCTGTTAAAATATTTCTCCTCTCCAAAGAATTTAACACAGGCATTACTATTCTTAAATGCATTTTAAGAGCTAGTTTTCAAAGTTCTATTTACTACCTTCTGACAACTGTCTTTGTTGAGTCTACAGTTTTTTATACTCCTCCATCTTTTATTAAAATAATTTAGATGAAACAGACAAGCTATTTCCCATAACAATATTAACTATTCTACTGCACTTATATTCTTTCTCTCTCTTTCTGCATTTACAACATTTATATATGGCACTGAAGTTTAGAAAGCACTTCTATACATAAATCTCGTTTGATTCTCACAACTCATCTAAGGTAGGCAGGGTAAATACCTGTTTTTAAAGTGAAAGACTACTTTGAGAAGTTGTTTTGCATCATCTCACATGGCTAATTAGCCACTAGTGCAGAGCTCAGATTCTTACACTCTAAACCCTCTACATTAAATTTCAATCATGTTTGAAGAAGTATTTCTTCTGTTTCATGCAGACATAACCTCAGATAGACTACCTTAAGATACCTAGGTCTTATTATATTTAGAATTCAAAATATAATACCTACCATAAAAAAAGTTACTTTTTCCAGATCCATTTCTGCCCACTGTAAAATTTCAAAAAGTATGTTATTTTGTGTAAAAAACAGTAAAATTTTAAACTGAAAGTATTCAAAGATATAAAATCCTATTTTCTAACAAACATTTTAAAACTTAAATACAACAGAACAGTGAACAGCAAATAATAAAACAGCTTTAATTACCAAATGAGTACAGTTTTTGTATCATCTTCAGTTTTTTTCTTAAAGAAATTTATTTCATTGTTTACTTTTTTGCTCTTTCTCAATAGTTTAAAATTAACAGGAATAACTAAACATATTACCTGGTCTTCATTACAATGGACATGTAATTCTATTTTAATTGTATATAATACATCTAACAATTTAAAGATTCACATGCTAAAATTTTAAAATACTTAAACAGTCATTAAAAATTCTCAAACCATTTCCATGTTAAAACAGTTTTCTGATCAGCCCTATACATCAAGTAGAGTCTCTCAGAATCACAAAAATACAGACAACTATAAGGCACTTGTTTTACTACCTGAATTCAGAAATAAGCAATTCTATACATAAAAGAAAATCAAATGCATCAGGTATAATGAATTTATTTGAACTTTTCTGTTCAGCAGCATTTTCATTAAGAGTCATGAACAACTATGTTACTCTCTATCTTGACCAATATCCTGAACAATTTAGCCCCAAAGTCATTATCTTAATCCAGAGTAAATTCTAAAGAGATCAGAAAATAATGAAGTGCTTTAAAAAAAAAAAAAGGCATACAACAGACACAGGCCAACTTGAAGGGGGTCTTCTACTAGGGAAATCTAGGATAATTTGAGCACTAAAACAATTAGATGAATTATAAATTAGGACTTGGGTGGAAGTGGAGGAGAATAATTCATGAGTCCATACTGAAAGTAAAAAAATAAACAACTAAGGAGAATGGATGCCTGATTATAGTAAAATAACAAAGGGTAAATGTTGAGAGGAGTGCTGGAAATAGAATATCATCATCCTGTAACTACCAGAATAAAGGCAAGAATTATTGATGAATACTAAATCTAAGGGGGAATTTTGATAAGGAACACAGTATTTGCATGGTCCCCAAATCTCTCCACATTATTTATCAGTTGCAAAGGAAAAAACACTACTATAGTGGAAAAATGACACACTCTTTACTGATCAAAAGTATAATCATCAATAAGCAGCAGAGGGAGATCGTGCGCCTACATGTGGAATACCCTGAAAAAGGACACATCATTTACGTAGTATTTCTCAAAACCAACATTGTAAAAGACAAAGGCTGTGGAAACGACCCAGAATAAATGAGAATAGAGAGACGTGACAACTAAATGCAACGCCTGATCCTAAATTAAATCCTGTACTGGGGTGGGGGGAAATGTTATAAAGCACATTTCTCGGTCAGTCAACATAAATAGAAAATAAAAATAAATGATTACTGCATTGATGCTAAATTTACTGACATTGATAACTCTACTAAGATGGCTTCACAAAATCTGTCTAGAAGTGATCCAATGTGACCACAAACCAGGATATATCTTCTTTGTAAAGGTATGACCTTCTCCCCTCACTCTTGCCCTCAAACTGCACTCTCCCATTAAGGCCCTAGCAGCTAAGCAGGCTTGGGGCTCTGTTTTCCAGCAAAGCAGGGGACTAACACAAGTATAGGTCATTAACAGGAAATAGCTATCTCTGGGTAGAGGGACTACAGTTTAAATTTTTTTCCTTTTAGCTTCTATGCTCTTTATGTTCTACAAAGTCACGTATATTTCTTTTGTTAGAAGGATAGGGATAAATATAACCTTAAAAAGGTTTATGGTTATTACATTTAAACATCAAACAAGTATCAGCACACGAGGTTCTCCCTGCCTTCAAATCATTATTTTTCTAAGGGTCAAAAATCATTAAACAAAGTGGTATGCTTTCAAAAGATATGTTTAGGATCAATCTCAGTGTATATTACTTTCAGTCTTTCTTACATGATTAACGGACTTGTTTTTATTTTTTAAGTTTTTTTTTTGATGTGGACTGTTTTTAAAGTCTTTATTAAATTTGTTACAATATTATTTCTGCTTTATGCTTTTGTGACCATGAGGCATGGGGATCTTTGCTCCTGGACCAGGGATTGAACCTGCACCTTGTGTACTGGAAGGTGAAGTCTCAACCACTGGACTGCCAGGAAGTCCAGACTTGTTTTTAAAATACATTAAACAATATCATTTTTTTTTCAGTTAAACAAAAGAACATTTAGATAATTTCCTTTGTAACTGTGACTATTAACAATCCTAATGTTTCAACCAAAGTAGTAAAATAGCTACCTGGTAAGAGGCCCTACCAGAAGAATTGATGCTTTTGAACTGTGGTGTTGGGAGAAGACTCTTGAGAGTCCCTTGGACTGCAGGGAGATCCAACCAGTCCATTCTGAAGGAGATCAGCCCTGGGATTTCTTTGGAGGGAATGATGCTGAAGCTGAAACTCCAGTACTTTGGCCACCTCAAGCGAAGAGTTGACTCACTGGAAAAGACTCTGATGCTGGGAGGGATTGGGGGCAGGAGGAGAAGGGGACGACAGAGGATGAGATGGCTGGATGACATCACTGACTCGATGGACTCGAGTCTGAGTGAACTCCGGGAGTTGGTGATGGACAGGGATGCCTGATGTGCTGCGATTCATGGGGTCGAAAAGAGTCAGACACGACTGAGTGACTGAACTGAACTAAACTGAAGAGGCCCTACAGATATAATTTAATCATTCTAGGTAATGATGGCCATCATTTTACAAAACCAAAACGATTGAAATGTTGAAATGTCAAGAACAACCAACCAACCAACCAAACATGTCGTCGCTCAGTCCTGTCCGACTCTTTGTGACCCCATGGACTGTAGCCGACCAGGCTCCCCGGTCCATGGGATTTTCCAGGCAAGAGCACTGGAGTGGATTTCCATTTCCTTCTCCAGGGGATCTTCCTGACCCAGGGATCGAAGCGGGGTCTCCCTCATTGCAGTCAGACGCTTTACCCTCTAAGCCACCAGGGATAAAATTAGTCCTCCACTGGGTTCCAGACCCAAGGATTTAATCAACCATAGACTGGGGGTTTTCAGAAAGTTTCAAAAACAAACCAGAATTTGCCACAAGCTGGCAACTATTTACACATGATGTACATTGTATTTACAGCTATTTACACAGCATTTACACTGTATTACAAGTAATCTAGGGATATGCTTAGGTTATATGCAAAAAGACTAAGATTTGATAAACAAGTTTTAGTCACATCCAAGATACCAAAGAGAAACTATAACTGTGTAAAACTGATATTTAAGATATTTAACCACTTCTAATTTATGAGTTAAGGAAATAATCTAAATCTAGTAATTATTCACGTTTCTCCATTTCTAAAGATTTTCTGATTGATGAAAATCAGAAGACGGTTATAATCAAAATGTAAGTAAAACTCTAGTACAATCAATCTATTCTTATAGCACACTAATTAATGATTTTTCAGTAGGTTAAGGCAGAAGGAAAAGTATGTTTTTATTACCAACTACAAAGCTGCAACTGATGTTTCAAAGGCAGGCTTTTTCATGCCCTCAATTTTTAAATCTTATTATTTATTTCAAAATAAAATATGAGTCTCAAAAGTTTCTCTGGGAACATCAGTATTCACTGTTCACCCTTATTTTTGTGTTGTCAACTAAACTGGCACTTGTCAAGAGCATTTACCAGCAACAGAACAACAAGGGCATTTGCCATTTGCCTCTGCAGAGATTGAACCCTGTGCTGCTGCAGCTGCTGGCCTTCAGCAGCACCCCCCCAGCGCCACCCCCCCCCCGCCCCCAGCTGAATTCAGGGTGGAGAGTCAGGCACTGTGCACACTCTCACTTTCCCACCAGGGAAACTGGTGCAACAGGTCTTCAGATAGATATTTTCAGGAACTGATTTCATGATCCCACTCCCTGCATCTCTTCAGATCTAGAAAATAACTAAATCCCTTCATGATGACATTCTCTCCTCTTGACTAGCAGAAAACTTTGTGTCAAGTAAGCGCTTGCAAAGTAATGTTCAAAATTCTCCAAGCAAGGTTTCAGTTCTCCTGAACAGAGAACTCCTAGATGTTCAAGCTGGATTTAGAAAAGGCAGAGGAACCAGAGATCAAATTGCCAACGTCCACTGGATCAAAGAAAAGCAAGAGAGTTCCAAAAAAATATCCACCTCTGCTTCACTGACTACGCTAAAGCCTTTGACTGTGTGGATCACAATAAACTGTGGAAAATTCTTCTTCTGATGAGACTACCAGACCACCTTACCTGCCTCCAGAGAAACCTGTTAGAAGAGTTAGAACTCAACATGGAACAATGGACTGGTTCAAAATAGGGAAAGGAGTGCATCAAGGCTGTACATTTTCACCCTGCTTATTTAACTTATATGCAGAGTACATCATGAGAAATGCTGGGCTGGATGAAGCACAGGCTGGAATCAAGATTGCCGCGAGAAATATCAATCACCTCAGATATGCAGATGATATACCACCCTTATGGCAGAAAGCGAAGAGGAACTGAAGAGCCTCTTGCTGAAGGTGAAAGAGGAGAGTGAAAAAGCTGGCTTAATACTCAACATTCAAAAAACGACGACCATGGCATCCGGTCCCATCTTTTCATGGCAAATAGATGGAGAAATAATGGAAACTGTGAGACTATTTTTTGGGGCTCCAAAATCACTGCAGATGGTGACTGCAGCCATGAAATTAAAAGACGCTTGCTTCTTGGAAGAAAAGCTATGACTAACCTAGACAGCATATTAAAAAGCAGACATTACTTTGCCTACAAAGGTCTGCCTAGTCAAAGCTATGGTTTTTTCAGTAGTCGTGTACGGATGTGAGAGTTGGACCATAAACAAGGCTGAGCACCAAGAATTGATGCTTTTGAACTGTGGTGTTGGAGAAGACTCTTGGGAGTCCCTTGTACTGCAAGGAGATCAAACCAGTCAATCCTAAAGAAAATCAATCCTGAATACTTACTGTAAGGACTGATGTTGAAGCTGAAGCTCCAATACTTTGGCCACCTGATGAGAACGGCCAACTTATTAGAAAAGACCCTGATGCCGGGAAAGATTGAAGGCAGGAGGAGAAGCGGGTGACAGAAATGAGATGGTTGGACCGCATCACCAACTCGATGGACATGAGTCGGAGCAAACTCCGGGAGATGGTAAAGGACAGGGAAGGCTGGCATGCTGCACTCCATGGGGTCACAAAGAGTCAGACACAATCTAGCGACTGAATAACCACCAAAAGGCTTGAATGCACTGAACTTCCCCCTCACCAAAATCTTAAGAGACTGACCTTCCCCCACTGCCTCTTTGGAGCAGTCTCTCAGAGTTATCTGAGGTGCTTATCTCCTGGGCTGCAGTCCTCATTTTGCCCCAAATAAAACTTAATTCCCAACTCATGCATTTTTTTTAGTCAACAGTATGAATCTTAACCTCACCTCAAGCTATGGACTCCATGGTACATACTCTCCCTGACCCCCAATTCATGTTAAAGCCCTAACCCCACTGTGTGAAGCTTTTTGGAGATAAGGGGGTCTTTGGGAGGTAATTTACATGAGGTTAGGAGTGAGGCCTTTATGGTAGGACTATGGCTCTTTCAAGAGGGAGAGGTTCAAACAAAGGTTCTCCAGAGCAGTGAAAAAATAAATCCCTGTTGTTTAACCCATCTAGTCTATGATATTTTGTTGTGGCAGACCAAGCCAACTAGGACACTGTATAGCTGAAATCTATGTTGATAGCGATTCTATACTTTTCTGGTGTCTGCTGCTGCTGCTGCTGCTAAGTCGCTTCAGTTGTGTCCGACTCTGTACGACCCCATAGATGGCAGCCCAACAGGCTCCCCTGTCCCTGGGATTCTCCAGGCAAGAATACTGGAATGGGTTGCCATTTCCTTCTCCAATGCATGAAAGTGAAAACTGAAAGTGAAGTCGCTCAGCCGTGTCTGACTCTTAGTGACCCCATGGACTGCAGCCTACCAGGCTCCTCTGTCCATGGGATTTTCCAGGCGAGAGTACTGGAGTGGGGTGCCATTGCCTTCTCCTTTCTGGTGTCTAGAAGCACTCATTTAATCTGTTCTTTAAAAACTCAGCAGATGGTCAGAAAACACTTGCTGTCTGTATCACTATCATCTGTAGAACCTATATATTAACTATTATGTTGAAGGACAATCACCATTAGCCCCCTTATCCTCACATTATTGCTTTCTCATTTAATGTTCCCAACAGCCATAAGAAACATGTATCATTATTTCCACTTTCCAAGTGAGAAAACTGAAGCATCAGGAAGTCTGAAGAATACATAGCAGAACTGGGATTTGAATCCCATTCTGCCATGATCCAAAGTTTATGCTTTTCCTACCAAGCTGCATGGTCTGTCCTTGGACATTATAATAGGAAAAAAAAATAATCTTAGAACAACCTAATTTGTGACTAAAGAATGGTCATCTTTGAAATAAGGCAATAGTGACCATTTTTAAAGTAGGAAATGACATACCAAGAATAGCTGAAATGCTAAATTTAGTGCCATTCACTATAAACTTAAATCTATTAAAACACATACACACAAGGCTACCAAATAAAAATGAATACTCTGTCTTACCCAAGTATTTTTAAACGTAAAAAGGAAGCAATTTCATCAGTGCAGATAAAAGTATTCACACAGAAAAAAAAACCATATAAATTTATGTAATATTAAGACAATTCCTATCTCCTTAAGCCTCATGTAGACAAATTTAAACGACTACGTAGACAGAAAATTGACAAGAATGAACCATGAACACTTACCAATAACATTATGTTTTGAACTGAACGGGTCTACAATTGTTTGATCTCTATAACTTCGAAAACCCTGGATAATAACCTAACAAACAGAAGAGAGATTTTTTTCAGAAAGAAATAACACACCCCAAAAGAAATAACTTCTAAGCTAGTATTTTCCTTTTGTCCTCCTTCCCTTTCTGGTTTCCCATTTAATGCCAAATAGAAAAATTTCTATGTCAAAGAAGAAAAATTTATCTTGGAAAATGATTTAAAAATCTTCTTAAAACTGCCCGTATATCAGTAACCACTGCCAGTGTTGCTTAGGAGAAGTTATAATTAGTAACCTGTTAGGGAGCGCTCAAAATCAAATACACTGGATAAGGCTGGCTGGAACACGAACCATCAGAGGGCCGGATAAAAGTCTTATCAAGTATGCACGGGGGCTCAGCGGTCCTGGGCGCCCCTTTCAGTCACACTCTGGCCAAAAAAGAGTCGCCCATCCAGGACAGGACTGCTCAGAGTCCAACACGTCCAGCCGAGAAACTTCTCTGAAGGAGTGTGAATGGGCTCATTTTCGGGGTGGCCTCCAGCGCGGGAAGACCATTCCGACAGAAAGTAAACAACGGAATGAGGAGACGCTACACATTCTGCAGGAAGGAGGGACCCTTTCACGTCTCCGGTTAACTCGGGGAGGAGCGAGGCCCCTGGCTTCGCTGACACCCAGCTTGGACCCCACAGGCTTCCCGAGGCCGGGGACACCCTCTCTTCACACACGCCACGCAAAAGGCCCGCGAGGGGGCTGGCCAGCCCCGCGGGACCAAGCTGCTTCTCGTCCACCCGGGAGGGCCCGGTTCCCTCCAAAAGGCCCACTTCGCCAGCCCCTCCAGCTCTCTCCGCTAGAGCTCGCCTCCCTCAGGCAAGCGCCCTGCGGAGAGGCTCGGGCTCCACAGCGGCGCCCCGAGCTGCGCCCCTCCCCCACCGTCCCCGTCCCGCCCCGCGCCACCCTGCACGAAGCAACACCCCCGACAGGAGCTGTCCTCACGAGCCCCTGAGGGGCGGGAGGGACGCACAGGCCTCACCTGCTTTATGTACATGGTTCCGCGCCCCTGGCCGGGGAGAAGGGCTCCCGGCGAGCAGCAACAACTCGGCAGCGGGGTTAGGTGAGGCGCCTAAGAGACCCCACCCCCCAAGGCGCCGCTTGCACCCCTCGAGCCAAACAAAATGGCGGCGCCCAGGGAGGCGGAGTCCCCGCCTCGGACGGAACCACCCTCGCAGCTTCCCTCGGAACGTGGGGGGAATCAGAGTCAGATCTGCTCTGTCTTTTTAGCAAAAGAGCCTTCTACGATGTCGTTAGCTGAATTTCATGGGACTCCTCAATTTTTAAATGAATTTTCCCTGAGAACTAGTCGGAAACTTCATTCGGAAAAGCCTTGGTCGTGAGAGTGACCTGTATACCCTCCGAGCGCGCAGCCAATGGTTGCGGCCACAAGGTGGCGAAAGGTTCGGCGCCAAAGCTGAGAGAGGGTGTCCAAGCGCCAGTAGCCGTTCGAGTTGACGGCCCCGTGGTCTCGCGCTGTTTGGAAATACCGAGCTGGGGCGGGCGGCGCGGCTGCCCAAACCTGTAGAGTGCACGACCTGGGGGGAAACTCGGCGGGCAGAATCCCTGGTCCTCTATTATTCTCTCTCTCTTGTATAATTTAGAATGGCCCCCGCTGGCTCTGGACTCCCCACTCTCAGGACAGCCCCAAATGGACTTGACGCTAGAAAATTAATTTTAATAGTCATAGTTATTAATATCCCAGAGCTGTTACTGCTCTGCCAATTGCTATAAATCTAAGCAGATTGGACGACTGCAACGCAAAGATTTACTTAAGATTAAAACCCCTCGCCCCCCCTTTTTTTTCCTAACAGCCTAAAAGCTTGGAGGTGCTAGTGGCAACCCTGGGCGTATCTGATCTGCACCAATCGCAGGAGAAAAACTCGGATCTCTGGGCCGCTGTAAAATTACCTGCCACTCAGCACTCAAGTTGGGCGGTCCTTGCCACCCTTCCCGTTACGGCGGGCAGTTCTAGCGCTGATTATTTCTACATTGAACTATTTCAAATGACTAACTTCATCCCTGTCAACGCCTCTTGGTGCTGGAAGAAGACTTTATGTACCTTTTTAATAGATGAAGAGGACAGGGACACTTCAGGGAAAACAAATGACTTATTAGAGGGAGCAAGGGAGAGAGAAAGAGCACTTCAGGGAAAACATACCACTTTTAGGAAAGTCAAACCGGCCCTTAGGAGAAGAGATGGAAGTCGCTGGTTTTTGCGACTTTGAGTATTACTTCCGTGATGAGGCCAAACAAACTGAAAAGTTTTAGTTTGGAGCAGAGAAAGATTCATTGCGAGGAGAATGGGGCAGCTTATGTTCAAAAAGCACAAACTACCCAATGGTTTTCTGGGAAGAGTTTTTATAAGCAAATTTTGGAGGAAGGGCTGCAGAGGTGTGTGACCTTCTGGTATAGTAACGGTGATATTCCAGGACTCTCAATTATCAGCCCTCTTGTTCCAGCCAGTCAGGGGTCCACATGCTTGCGCTCAGCCTTCATTTACCGTTCTTGATCTGCCTGGGGGACTTAGTGCCTGTAGAACGCAAGAGATGTGTATCAGATTGTAGTGTGTGTACCTTGAAAAAGAACTAGGACCCCTCCCCATCACTGCTCTATTGTTTCTTGCCTCCTTTTAATTTCTTTCTACATTCCCTCACTCCCCTAGTTAGTAACTTTGAATATGCCCTTTGGAGTTCAGGGAAAATCTAGGAGGCTGAAGCCTTTTTCCTACAAACAAGAAATGGGAGACACAGAAAGGCTTTTGGTATGTGGTAGGGCCCCCAGGGTCCTGCCTGGGTTCAGTAACACTCAAAAATCTGACTGCTCCCTTTCTCCGATGGGTCAGTTACTCTGATAACTTTCAGGGTCAGATTGGAGGAATAAATGTACTGAATATATTTGCAGGAGGACTACACCTTGCTCAGGACCCAGCCTTCTATTCAGTTTATGGGCTGTGGTGTGGGATCTGGCTAAAGTTTATAAATTGGGTGAAGGGTTGTGATTTTTCTGCTGTGGTGACTGACATCGGCCTCCACTCACCTAAACCTAATCTAATATGGTATGTAAATGAACCTCTACCACAACTGGCTGCCTATTTCACTCCTAGGAACAACGTGGTCTTAGCTGTAAGCGTAGACTCTTTAAATGTAAGGGCTAAAAATAGAAAATCATAGATGATAATATAGGAGTAAATCTTTGTGACTATAAATTTGGCAGTGGTTTCTTAAACATGACACTAAAAGCACGAGTGATGAAAGAAACATAATTTATACTCTATCAAAACTTTTGTGCAGGGACTTCCCTGGTGGTCCAGTGGTTAAGAATCTGTCTGCCAATGCAAGGGACACCAGTTCGATCTCTGGTCTGGGAAGATCCTATGTGCCGTGGAGCAATTAGGCCCATATGCCACAACTACTGAGCCTGTACTTTAGAGCCTGCAAGCCATAGCTACTGAAACCTGCGCACTCTAGGGCCTGTGCTTCTCAACAAAAGAAGCCACCACAATGAGAAGCCCTCTTAGTGCAAGGAAGACTGGCGACTTCTCCCAACCCGCCGCCCTCCCCACCCCCCCCCCCCCCCCCCCCCCCCCCCCCCTCCCCACCACCACCACCCTCTGCAGCTGGAGAGAAAAGCATAAAAGCTGTGCACAGTAACAAAGACTCAGCACAGCTGGAAAACAACAACAACAACAAACTTTTGTGCATCTAAAAAAACAAGAAGAAAATATTTGTGAGTTTTATTGATATATTTGAAAAGGGACTTGTTTCTGAAATATATAAGAACTCTTACAGTAACAATAAAAAGACAACTTGGTTTAAAAATGGGTAACAGATTTGAATACAAGTTTTCCCAAGTGGTCAGTAAACTTATGAAAAGATGCTCACCATCATTAGCCACAGTCAGCTACCACTTCATATGCACTAGGATAGCTAGAATAAAAAAGACAGACAATGACAGGTGTTAGCTTGGATATGGAGAAATTGGAACCGTCTTACTGCTGCTGGGAATGTCAAATGGTGCAGCCACTTTGTTCCTCGAAAAGTTTGATATAGAATTACCACATGATTCACAGTTTCATTTCTAGGTATATATGCAAGAGAAATGAAAACTTCCGCACAAAAATGTGTATATGAATGTCCATAGCAGCATTATTCTTAACAGCTAAAAGGTAGAAATAACTTAAATGTCCATCAACTGATAGATGAGTAAAATGTGCTCAATCCTTACAATAAAGTTCAGTTCAGTTCAGTTCAGTCGCTCAGTCGTGTCCGACTCTTTGTGACCCCATGAATCGCAGCACGCCAGGCCTCCCTGTCCATCACCAACTCCCGGAGTTCACTCAGACTCACGTCCATCGAGTCAGTTATGCCATCCAGCCATCTCATCCTCTGTCGTCCCCTTCTCCTCCTGCCCCCAATCCCTCCCAGCATCAGAGTCTTTTCCAATGAGTCAACTCTTTGCATGAGGTGGCCAAAGTACTGGAGTTTCAGCTTTAGCATCATTCCTTATGATTCAGCAATAAAAAGTAATACTGATACACACTGAAGATTGTACTGACACATACACTTAAGAATACCAAAGGAGTTCCCTGGTTGCCTAGTGGTTAGGATTCTGGGCTTTCACTGCTGTGGCCTGGGTTCAAGCCCTGGTCGGGGAACTCGTGCAATGCAGCCAAGGGGAAAATAAATGGATGAATCTTTCAAACGTAAGCTAAGTGAAAGACTCTAGTCACAAAAAAGCACATATTGTATGATTCCATTTATATGAAATGTCCAAAACAGACAAATTCATAGACACATAAAATAGATTAGTAGTTGCCTGGGGTTACAGATTGGGTGGGAAGATTGGGAAGTAGATTTGAGGAAAGTTTTTTTCTTTTTTTGATCTGTCTCATAAAGTAAAGGAAATAAAAATCAAAAATAAACAAATAGGACCTAAATAAACTTAAAAGTTTTTGCACAGCAAAGGAAACCATCAACAAAACAAAAAGCATACTGAATGGGAGAAAATATTTGCAAATGGTATGACTAATAAGGAATTATTATCCAACATATGTAAACAGCTCTTGCAATGCAATATCAAGATACAAACAACTTGATTAAAAACTGAGCAGAAGAACTGAATAGACATTTTTCCAAAGAAGAAATGCAGGTGGCCAACAGGGACATGAAAAGATGCTCAACATCATTAAATCATCAGGGAAATGCAAATCAAAAACCACATCACACCTGTCAGAATGGCTATCATCAAAAAGAACACAAAGAACAAATGTTGGCAAGGATGCAGAGAAAATAGAACCCTCCAACACTGTTTGGTGGGAATGTAAATTGGTGCGGCCACTGTGGAAAAAAGTATGAAGGTTTCTCAAAATACTAAAATTGGAACTACTGTATGACCCAGAAACTCCACTCCTGGTTGTATAGATGTATGTAAAAAAATCCCACCAAAAACACCAAATCAAAAATACATGGCACTACAATGTTCATAGCATCATTATAAGCAACCTAAGTGTCCAACAATAAATGAACAGCTAAAGATGTGGTGTGTATATATATATGTATATGTGTGTACACACACATACACGATGGAATACTACCGAGCCGTGAAAAAAGAATGAAACTTTGCCATATGCAGCAATGTGCGTGGACTTAGAGGACATTCTTGCCTGCCCGTACGAAGATGTAGGTTTGTTTGGGAAGATCCCCTGGAGGAGGAAACTGCAAACCACTCCAGTGTGCTTGCCTGGGAAATCACAAGGACAGAAGAGCCTGGCAGGCTACGGTCCATAGCGTCTCAGAAGAGTCAGGACTTAACAACTAAACACACACACGACACACACAACATGCCAAGTGAAACGTTAGACTGACAAAGACAATGTATAACTTATGTGTGAGATCTAAAAAATACAACAAACTAGTGAATGTAACAAAAAAGAAACAGACTCACAGATAAAGAGGACAAACTAGAGTTTACTGTCGAGGAAATGAGGAAAGGGCAATATAAAGGTGGGGTAGTAGAAGGTACAAGGTGTAAAATAGGCTGCAAGATATATTGTACAACATGGGGAATATAGCCAGTGTTTTGTAATAATATAAGTGAAGGGTAGCCTGTAAAAATTGTATAAATAAATAAACATCAAATTTAGGTAGCATTTACAAAGAAGATAGAAGAATAAGTTCAAAACTTAAAGAGCACTCTGAAAGATTATTGAATTTAAAAAAATTGATAGACATGGAGGTTCAAAATTTCCCATATAAGCATTGACCCTTGTGCCTAATAAAGTAGGGATGCTGATTTAAAAAATAGTGAAAAACTCTAAAGAATCTTGGAAATTATGGGTGAATCATGTCTAAGTAGGTAGATCAAATATCGTTTTTCATAGTTGGACAAATTCAGCAACTAGCTCAAGACGGTGACAGATTAACTCACACAAAAAAATACAGGTAGCAAGGTATTTTTGTTTTTTCTTCATTTCAAATTGTTGAACGCACACATACTGCTAACATGACAATTAATTTGAAATATGTATATGCAATCTGGGGCTTCCCAGGTGGCGCTTGTGGTAAAGAATATGCCTGCCAGTGCAGAAGACTAGGGTTTAATCCCTAGGTGAAGATCTCCTGGAGGAAGGCATGGCAATCCACTCCAGTAATCTTGCCTGGAGAATCCTACAGACAGAGGAGCCTGGTGGGCTACAGTCCATAGGTCACAAAGAGTCAGACACAACTGAACCAACTTTGCACACGTGCATATGCAATTTGAACACAGTAGAGATACGAGGAAGAATTTTTTTCAGCTTCATTGATGACAAACACAACTAAATCTGAACCACATAAAACTATGAAGGATTACACTCTTAAGGAATGTGGTTTAAATTTAGTACAGGAATATGTTCTAATGGTGCAGCTGCGTTGACAGAAAAACATTCTGAAGTCATTACCCAAATTAAAGAGCTTACATGAGTGTATAAATCAACATACAGCTTCCTTCATCAAGATAGCTTTGCACTGAAAAAATTTTAGCTGAACTAAACGGTGTTAAGTTACACAGTAAAAAATTGTGAATTATGCAAAAACCACTGTATTAGGTTTGAGATTTTTCTCTTTATTATGTGATAACATGGAAACACCTATTGTTGCATATGGTAGGAGGCATGAGATTCCACGCTGACTGAAGCAGTAACTGAAGTGGAACGTTCTATTAGCAATGTCTAAACGTGAAACAAATTTGCAGTGTTCCTAGAAAGTGAAAAACAATTTCATAAGGTCTCCGCCTTTTAAAAATGTGGTTTGGATGACAGATTTGTTTATTTGTGATATTTTGAGCATTTTTTATGATCTTGCTACTTCTAAGCAAGGAAAGACTGCGATATGATTAAAATGGCAGATAGGATCGAAGAGCAAAAATGAAAGCAAGAATCTTGAAGAAAGAGGGTTTCCATAGAGTATATAACATGCTCCTTAATTTAACAACAATTATCAGTAAAGTAGGTAATGATCTTGATACTGCACACCTGGGAAGTGTTATGGCCAGATGCCTTACAGATTTGACAGAACTGTTTACATTTTATATACATCAAAAGAAGATCCGTGCATGGGAAATTTACAGATCCAGAAACCATTGCTTTCCTTGAAAGGTAACTTTTCAACTTTATAAACTTAAAGAATAAATTGGTGGAAATGCCAGTGGATTGCAGATTTTGAACAACAGAATCTCTTGCTTTATTTTGGATAAAAGTGAAAGATGAAAATCTTGAGCTTCCTGGAAAGGCTTTAAAATTTCTTCTTCTATTCCTGTTAACAAACCTCTGTAATACTGGTTTCTCCACTAGAGCTTTCATTAAAACAAAACATAAAAACAGTTTCAACAGTTGTTATACCTTGTGAGTAGCATCACATTCCATTCTGCCTGCTTTAGCTAGACTTGAAAGTGAAAGTGAAGTCACTCAGTCATGTCCGACTCTCTGTGACCCCATGGACTATAGCCTACCAGGCTCCTCTGTCCATGGGATTCTCCAGGCAATAGAACTGGAGTGGACTGCCATTTCCTTCTCCAAGCCCTTATAAGCATATCTGTCCACTAAAAACAATATTGATATGAATAGTATTAATTTATATTTTACTTATAATTTTATAAGTAAAATAACATTATATTTTACTTACAATTTTTGTTTAGATATGACTGAAGAAAGACAAAAAATTATTAGTATAAAAGCAGTTCTCTCTATTCATCACTTATAACATGTACATTCAATGAACAACACATACAGATTTTGCAATTATTTTCCTTTTTCCCTATGTTATGTTTGTTTTGATTATGTTTATTGAAATGTAATATTGTCTATTGAAACCAATAATAACAATTAGGTTGTTATTTTGTATGTCTTTGGTTTTTAATGTAATTTATTCAGTAATTCATTTTTATTGAATTTTACAAATGGAACGATTCTCAACATATCAAGAAAATATAAAAACTGGCCCTTCACCACATTTGGTTTGAGAAGCACCATTCTAGGTATCAAATTCATATATAACATGAGGATAAACTACTAACTTTGGATAGATCACAGTTTTGTTTTTCTTTTTTGGCTTAAGCATGGAAAAGTATTTATTGGCTCTTGTAAATCAAGCAATTCAAAGACATCAGCTTCAGATATGACTTGACTCAGGGCCCAAACCATGTTTCCAAAATTTAGTTTTCTCTTTACATTTCTCAGCTGTGTTGCCTTGACGTTGTCTCCATTCTTGGCATTTGAAAGATGATGTCATCAGCTCCTGGAGTAGCATCTCTCTATGCTGAAATTCAGTGAAAGATAGTGAGCATCTTTATCCTAGCATTTCCAGAAAACATTCTGGGGTCCACTCTGATTGGACTATGTCAGTCCATGAGCTCATCTTTGATTTGATTACTACTGATGCCATCAAGATGCAGGACTTTGGCTGAGTCGGAATCATTCATCCCACTGTTATTTTTTTTTTTACTAAAGTATTGGTGATTTACAGTATTGAGTTAGTTTCAGACATACAGCAAAGTGATTCAGTTACGTGCTTGGTTTCTCAGTCAGAACTATAGCCTGCCAGACTCCTCTGTCCATGAGAACATGGAGCAGATTGCCATCTCCTACTCCAGAGGATCTTCCTGACCCAGGGATCGGTCAGTTATAAATATATACATAATTTTTTTCAGATTCTTTTCCATTATCGGTTATACAAGATATTGAATATAGTTCCTTGTGCTTATCTAAATCCTTGTTGTTTATGTCTTTTACACATTTGGTGGTGTGTAGGATTGATTACAATTTGAGTAATGTGAAGTCCAGTGAGTTAGGGAAAAGAAGGACCACTTTTTTCTAGCAGGAAAGATGTACATTGTTCTGAGCTTCACTTCTTCACCATTCCCACTAGAGGGCAGACAAGAAGTACTTATAATTATTCAGTTCGGTTCTGTAACTCAGTTGTGTCCAGCTCCTTGAGACCCCATGGACTGCAGCACAGCCAGGCTTCCCTGTCCATCACCAACTCCTGGAGCTCACTCAAACTCCTGTTCATCGAGCTGGTGATGCCATCCAACCATCTCATCCTCTGTCATCCCCTTCTCTTGCCTTCAATCTTGCCCAGCGTCAGGGTCTTTTCTAAGGAGTCAGTTCTTCGCATCAGGTGGCCAAAGTATTGAAGTTTCAGCTTTAGTATCAGTCCTTCCAATGAATATTCAGGACTGATTTCCTTTAGGATGGACTAGATGGATCTCCTTGCAGTCCAAGGGACTAGCAAAAGTCTTCTCCTACACCACAGTTCAAAAGCATCAATTCTTCAGTGCTCAGCTTTCTTTATGGTCCATCTCTCACATCCATACATGACTACAGGAAAAACCATAGCTTTGACTAGGTGGATCTTTGTTGGCAAAGTAATGTCTGTGCTTTTTAATATGCTGTCTAGGTTAGTCATAGCTTTTCTTCCAAGGAGCAAGCATCTTTTAATTTCATGGCTGCAGTCACCATCTGCAGTGATTTTGGAACCCAAGAAAATAAAGTCTGTCACTGTTTCCATTGTTTCCCCATCTATTTGCCATGAAGTGATGCAAACAGATGCCATGATCTCAGTTTTTTGAATGTCAAGTTTTAAGCCAACTTTTTCACTCTCCTCTTTCACTTTCATCAAGAGGCTCTTTAGTTCTTTTTAGCTTTCTGCCATAAAGGTGGTGTCATCTGCATATCTGAGGTTATTGAGATAACCTCCCAGCAATCTTGATTCCAGCTTGTGCTTAATCCAGACTGGCATTTACCATATAACTGTTGAAGTGAAGTGAAGTCGCTTAGTCGTGTCCAACTCTATGTGACCCCGTGGACTGTAGCCTGCCAGGCTCCTCTGTCCATGGGATTTTCCAGGCAAGAATACTGGAGTGAGTTGCCATTTCCTTCTCCAGTGAATCTTCCCAACCCAGGGATCGAACCCAGGTCTCCCACATTGTAAGCAGATGCTTTTACCATCTGAGCCACCAGGGAAGTGGGTGTGTCAAAAAGCCAAAATTGCTCTTAAACTACAAGACTGAAGTATAGCAAAAAAATAAAGCAGAGCAAGATCAATTACCTAGTGAACATTTATTGGTACCAATACTGTACTATACCACAGTAAGACTTAATGAAGAGTTTGAAGCCCAGTGTCTTTGTATTTATAGCTAAAACCCAAGATATGTGTGTGTGTGTGCTTAGCTGCTCGGTCATGTCCAACTCTTTGTGACCCCATCGACTGTAACCCTCCAGGCTCCTCAGTCCGTGGAGATTCTCCAGGCAAGAATACTGGAGTGGGTTGTCATGCCCTCCTCTAAGGATCTTCCCAACCCAGGGATTGAACCCAAGTCTCCCACATTGCAGGCAGATTCTTTACCATCTGGGCCACCAGGGAAGCCCAAGAATGCTGGAGTGGGTAGCCTATACCTTCTCCAGGGGAACTTTCTGACCCAGGAATTGAACCAGGGTCTCCTGCATTGCAGGTGGATTCTTTACCAGCTGAACTACCAGGGAAGCCCAAAACCCAAGATAGTAGGTAAAAATGGGACAACTCAAGGCTAAAGGGACAGATTGGAAGATGTTGTATGTTGTTTTATACTATGTGTATTTTACTGAGAGAGAGGTTGATTCATTCCTCAGGTCAGAAGCCTGGGTGGGCTGGAAGTGTCTACACTGACAGCTCTAGTTCACAAGATGTGGAGGAGAAGTGGACAGACGTGGCGGTGTCTCCCCTCATCACAGGGGTTGCTGAACCGTTGCTCTGAGGTATATGCACATACACTCCTGTACTTTTATTCTAATTGTCACTACAAATCTTAGCCCATCTTTCTACCCCAATTTTCTAGCTGACTTCTTTAGGGAATTCTTTTCATAATTGGGCTTCCTTTGTGGCTCAGCTGGTAGAGAATCTGCCTGCAATGTGGGAGACCTGGGTTTGATCCCCGGGTTTGGAAGATCCCATGCAGAAGGGAAAGGCTACCACTCCAGTATTCTGGCCTGAAGAATTCCATGGACTGTATAGTCCATGGGGTTGCAAAGAGTTGAACACAACTGAACAACTTTCACTTTCATTTTTCCTTATTAGTTCCTTCAACATTTGCTGAGTACCACCTTGTTCCTGGCACCGTAAGGCTTTGGGTACAGCTGTGAATCAGCTTATGCAATCAAAGTGTTTAGAGAATATAGCTCTTTCTATTTGGGGCCTTGAAGGTCCTGGGAACTGTTTTTATTTCAGGTCAGCATCTACTTCAGTCAGTAACAAGTGGGCCACTTAGAGCTGCCATTTCTCAAGTATTGTTTTGAAAAGGCGGAAGAACAAGAAAGAAGAAGAGGGGATAACTATAGAACCACAGAGTGATCCAGAGTTGCCTTAACGACAAGCCCTTGAGGTGCCAGAGCTGGACTCAGACTTGGCCAACTGTCCGTGGAAGGATGTCACCTTTTGACTTTAACAGAACTTCATTGAAGTGAGCCTTTGAAATCCAAAGGAAGAGGGGCCCACACATCAAGGAACTCACCCCACGCCTACCTTAGGCTTGTTTAGATTCTGTAGGGACATGGAATGTTCTCATTCCAAAGGCTGTCTGCAACTGCTGGAGGCAGTATAGCATGTGGGTAAGAGCCTGAATTAAGAATCAGACAAGCCTCAGTTGGAACTCAGGCTGGACCCTGTAGTAGCTGCGCAACTTTGGACATTATCTTTGTGTCTGAGCTCTCACTTCCTCACTCAGAAGATGTTGTGAGGTTGAAACCATATAAAGTAAGTGAAGTTTTTAACTGGGCAACTCCCCAGCATGTGTTAACCCAGGGCATTGAGATAAATACTCAGTTTCCATCATGTAAGTAGCTCAAGGAAAGGGATGTGCCTAAACTGATTCTATTTTGAATTCTATTCTATTCTGCCACGTGCTTGGCAGGAAGAAGTCACTTTGTTGATAGAGAATGTACCCATGACCACAGGAAACCATCCAGGTCACTCTCTGTGCCAGCAGCTGCCTCTCCTCTCCTCTTGGGTCAAACATTGCCCAAGTGGCTGAGAAACATTCAAGGCATTAGTATTTTCTGGAGACCTGCACTGTGTCCTGTTATCTGAAATGGCTAAAGGGAAGGTGACGGGAACAGACAACTATTGAGTGCCTGCCTGCCATCAATATTCTACTCTTTCCAATATTCATTCATTCGACAAATAACAACTAGACCTTGCCAGGAATAAACAGAGAAAAAGAATGCCATATAAGGAGTGTCTTACTTAAAGCATAGGATTAAGTTTTCTTGTTTGTTTTAAAATTATTGTACAGTAGATTCTGCTAGTACCCAGTTCTATGCATTTTAAAAACATATAGATCCATGCTGATAGCATCACAATCAGAACACAGAATGTAGTATAGGAATTTTAATTTCTAATTGGATGTCACACAACTACGTCCCAGAGAGTTTGAGCATTTCTCCAAGGTCAAGGTGTCCAGTGCTTATTTACACAAGGAAATAGAAGGAAATGCAGATTTTTGCCTTGAAGTAAGCTGGAGGTCAAGGAAGGGCTCTGTGGCCAGCACTGGTCCTTGAGGTGGAAATCCCCTCTTGTTCATGGACAGTGTCCGTGAAAACTTCTTGGTGCAGTGAAATAAACTCTGTAGACTTTAAGAAAGCCTTCTGAGAATTTAGAATTTAGCTGGGTTCACCAGTTTACTCTCAAGGCACAGCTTGTCTGGAATAACTGATTTTAACAAGGAAGTATTATGACTCACTTTAAACAGAGACTACAGGGACTTACCTGGCGGTTCAGCAGTTAAGACTCAGTGCTTCCACTGCAGCGGGTAGGTTCCATTACTGGTTGGGGAACTAAGGTCCCACATGCCATGGGATGTGGCCCCCATTTTTTTTTACTACAATGTAATCTTTGGCCAGTAACTCCTGGTCATTTTGGTGGCTGTTGACTGAGGTACCCTTGTTCTGTGGGCTGCCCTCACCACAAACCCACTTTTAACCCAGTGTGTTTAATGAGCTCTATCCTGGACAAGAAACACTTCAGTGTTGTGAAAATTATAAATTGAAAGTCAATAAAGTTGAGTAAAAGGTCAAGAGCCCCTTCTAGGGAGGGCCTCACACCTACAACATCTAGTACCTCTTTCCACCTCTTAAACCACCTGCTGTGGCTGCTGAAAGCACTTTGGAAAATTTTTAAGCCAGCGTTTTTTGTTAGTTTATGTTACTAATAATTGTACATGAAAAAAATAAAAATATTAAGTGACCAAGAGTCTCCCTCCCACCCCCAGACCTCATCCCTTGGACTCCCCTTCCAGGGGCAAATGCCATGACAAGTTTTCTGTGTATCCTTTGCAAAGTCACTAAACAATCAGAAGGCATTTTATTTATTGTCTGTAGAATGTGCATTTATGTACAGCCTAAAAGAAATATGCCATCCCATTTCTCCTGACTCTAGTCACCCAATTAATTTAACTGGAAGCTGGTACCAGGCATGTAGTGAAAGTGAAAGTTGTTCAGTTGTGTCCAACTCTTTGCCACCCTATGAACTGCAGCCAGCCAGACTCCTCTGTCCATGGGATTCTCCAGGCAAGAATACTGGAGTGGGGTGCCCTTCTCCAGGGGACTTTCCTGACCCAGAGCTCGAAGGCGGGTCTCCCCTCATTGCAGGCAGATTCTTCACCATCTGAGCCACCAGGGAAGCCTTGGCACCAGGCACACAAGGACCCAATAAAACAGCTGTGACTGTCAAGGAGCACTTATGAATCAGAGGACTCGGGGCAGTATTTGCCTAAAAAGCATTAAATACAGAGAGCTTGGATTGGTGGCCCAGATGCCCCATAGTTGGCCCATTTGGTCCTGGCACACCCACCACTAGCGCCATCTGTGGCAGTGGTTGGTTTTCCAGATGCTCCTGCAGGGTTGGTCCCAAAACTTCCAAGGCAAGTCTAAGCTTGCCTTCCTTGTAGGAAGAGAAATTCTTCCCCTCAAAGTCCCCAAAAGGACCCCAGAGGCCAACCCACATCTGGGTTGACCACTAGCCTGGAGCAAGTCTCATGAATGCTTTTTTTCCAAGGTGCTTGGAATTCCCACCCTCACATCACTGGACTGGGTGGGAGCTTAGAGTACCCTTTCCAGACTCCCTCTCCCACACAACCCATCCTCGTCATGGGGACTCTGACCTCGTGTGGGTGGGAACACACCAAGGACCAGGCACTCCTTTCCTGGGCAGCCCACTCAGTGGTCATACAACACACACAGTAAGAAAGCTCTTCCCTCTACTAGACAGCACACGTGGCCCAGTGACACCCATCCACTGTCCAACAGGCTGACTATCAGGGCTGTTGGAACAGCAAGGTGGAGGCATCTGAAAGCATAAAAATAATTTCAAGGGACACTGATATGTGATAACTATTTTTAAAACGAGAAGGAAAAAAAGCACTAAAGTGGTTCATGAGAAAACTCAGAACTTGATTGGACTTCTTTATACTTGTTTTTAGGAATTAGATGCTTAATTTTGTATTACCTTTGCGGGGAGGGTGGGCAAGAAATACCTTTAGAGGCTTAAGACTTCAAAAGATCTTAAACAATGTTCCTGGATTCCTTTACCCAGAGGAAGTGTCCCCCACCAGACAGCCTCTCAAATATCTGATGACTTCTTCCGCTCTCACACTCAACCTTCCTTGCAATTTGTCAACCTCCAGGAAGCCTGTTCTGAGCAACTGGGAGAGGACTGGGGTTTCCCCCGAGACACACAACCCCATCTGTGTTTGTCTTTCCACACAGAGTCCTGAACCCTGTGCTTAGAAACAGCAGTATGCCTTGAGTGGGTGCCCAAGAGGTGCCCACGGGGTCAGTGACTACTCCTTACTTCATGGCTGAGCCTTGAACATCCACCCACCTGTCCCCGTCAGTCTTACATCACCTGTCTGGAGGGATGGGGTCCTGGTTTGCCTCCTTACCCAGCCCCAGGACAACCAGGGTCCCACTGGGCTCTCCGTAGCAGGGGTGTCAAACAGGGCTGAAGCTGAGAGCTTGCGCCCCTCAGCCTGGCAGGCTAAGGGCACAGGAAGGGTGACTAAGTCTCCCTAGTAGCGGGGAAGCGGGGGGGCGGTCATACATACCATGGCTCTTATTACTAAACAGGGCATGGCAGAGTGAGGGCTCTGGAGCACAGAGGACCCTGAATGAAACAGGAAGTGGTCACTGTGATTCAACCACGGAGCTTTTTCCTGAGTGTCATCTGTTGGGAGTGACACAGCTTTGGGGGAAAGTCACTGTGCTGAGGTGGGGGTGTGGGTGGGTAGGGGTATGTTCAAGGTATGGGCTGGGGCTGCCACAGAAACCGGGCGGTGAAACCCGGTGGGACAGCAGGCTCCTTCCTGTAGCATTGTCATCTCTAGTGAGCCAGCCAGCACCAATCCCCACCATGTGGGGAAAAGTTTCTCTGTAGAGGGGATGGCTCCCAGGAGGCAGCATCTCTCTGCCTTCCTGGAGTCAGAGACCCTATTTACTAAAGCTACCATTGGTAGCGGTTATTTGACTTCTCTGAGCCTCCATTTCCTTAACAAAATAACGGGAATAATAATGGAGTCCACTAAGATTTGTTCCTTGTTACCGCTAACAGCTTTGTCCTTGGACTGCAAGGAGATCCAACCAGTCCATTCTAAAGGAGATCAGTCCTGAATATTCATTGGAAGGACTGATGCTGAAACTGAAGCTCTAATACTTTGGCCACCTGATGCGCAGAACTGACTCATTTGAAAAGACCCTGATGCTGGGAAAGATTGAAGGCAGGAGGAGAAGGGGACGACAGAGGATGAGATGGTTGGATGGCATCACCAACTCAATAGACGTGAGTTTGTGTAAACTCCAGGAGTTGGTGATGGACAGGGAGGCCTGGTGTGCTGCAGTCCGTGGGGTCACAAAGAGTTGGACACGACTGAGCGACTGAACTGAACAGCTTTGTTGTGAAAATCAAATAAGATGTTATGTTTATCATTTTAAAAAAGTGATTGGTATATGGTAGGCAGTAATAAACAATAGCTGTTATAATTTTGTATTTATTACAATCAGGGACTTTCAGAGGTGGACATCTTAACCTGAATAATCCATTTTGAAGAAAAGAAATCTGAGGTATTAAGAAGGTAGTGATGTTTCCAAAGTCTCACATTGCTAACCAGAGGCATACCTATGTCTGGAACCGAGGTCTCCTGCTTCTTGGCCCCTTTCCCTCTTTCTCTCTTGCCCCCTGCCCCCTGCACCCCTCCTTCTTCATCATCTACCAGTAACTGGGTTCCTGTTACATGCCATTCATTTAATGTATATGATATCAATTAAGTCTCAGAGAAGGTAGGCAAAATTGTTCCAGCTTTCAGATTCCATGTCATTTAGCATGCTTCCACCCATCCTCTCATCAATTCCTTTAAAACTCTTCACCCAGCACCTCCTCCAGGAAGTCATCTTTGATTAAATCTTACCCAGGATTCTACTTCTTCCCAAACAACCCGGCCCTCTCAACTATTAGCTGACAGTCTGATTTAGCAGATACATCTTGCAATCATCAACAACCAATGTAAACGTATACAAAAGGACAAGCATATGAAGGACAATGTCCTTCAACCATGGGTCTTACAAATTGTAACTTTAAAAACTATTTTAAATACTCTTAAACATAAAGTAGTAGCCATCACTTTTTTGAGTATTTATTTTATGCCAGACTCTCTTCTGAGTGATTCACATGGAATATCTTTTAGGATGTGCACCATTTTAAAAATCTTTATTGAATTTGTTACAATATTGCTTCTGTTTTCTGTTTTGGTTTTTTGGCTGCAAAGCATGTGGGATCTCAGCTCCCAGACGAGGGATGGAACCCACACGCTCTGCATTGGAAGATGAAGTCTTAACCAGTGGACCCCCAGGGAGGTTCCCACATGGAATGTCTTTAGGTGTGTGTTTATAATATTCTCAGCAAACGAGAAGAATTCCTCGAAAGTTCCCTTTCTTCCAAGGTGTTCCTTGGCTCTGAGCAGCTCTCCTGAGGCAGCAGCAGCTTGTGGGCATCTTCCGCCCTTGGGAGAGTCCCAGGGTGGGGGACCCAGAATAGATAGGGGCAATTACCCTAGGCACATCCAGGGACAACTAGCCAAACACATTCATTGTGTTGTGAACGTATTTCTGAGGGAAGATCTGACCCCTCTGGGTTTCCCAGGAGGCGCTAGTGGTAAAGAACCTGCCTGCCAATGCAGGTTAGACATGAGAGACATGGGTTCGATCCCTGGGTCGGGAAGGTCCTCTGGTACAGGGCGTGGCAACCCACTCCAGTATTCTTGCCTGGAGAATCCTATGGACAGAGGAGCCTGGCAGGCTGCAGTCCATGGGGTCGCAACAGAGTCAGACACCACTGAAGCGATTTAGCACCCAGGCATGCTGCCCGCTCTGGTTTGGGTCTTACTCTCCTGTTCTCGTGTCAGCCTGAGGGTAGTTCGCCAGCCTCGGATCCTTTGAGGACCCTTCTCAGCCCAGTGCACCCTGCATTGCTGTCTCCTCTCCCTAATCTCTGAGACCTGCTCACCCACCACTCCTTCCCTGCCTCCTCAACCTGTCTCTTCTGCACCGGAGAAGCCTGCTTCGTTTCCCTCCATAACCCCAGCTCTCCTACAGCTGCACCTCTGCACATTTCCTTCTCTGCCCTACTCTCCCCCACACCCTCTGGCTGGGTTCCTGAGGACACTCACAGAGAATTAAATAAATACTCCACGTGGGCTACTCTCCTCTGATCAAACTGTGGGCTCCTCAAAACAGAGGCTGAGATTTAATCTTAACAAAACTTGATTCACAAAAATAGACTGCAGGCCTATGGGCCATAGTTTAGCATGTGACTTTTAAAAAACATTGCATCAAAATATTATCTTTTCGGCACTCCACCCTTCCCTTAGGTTTTAGGACTCAAAGCAAGTACCCAACTCTCCTCGCCCTGTTCCCTGTCCTGTTTGTCTGTATCCTCAGAGCCCAGCACAGCACCTGGGGGTGCGTCGGCTCAGTTCTCACAGCTGGATGCATGAATGGATGAATGGATGGATGAAGGAGAAAGGACACTGGAGTGGGGATCGAAAGCTCTGAGGCCCAGGCTCTGCCACTCACTATGTGACCCAGGCACATTCCTTTATGCTGCAGGTCTGTTTTCTCATCCGTAAAATGTACAGGCTATGTTAGGATTCCTTCTGCAAACACTCAACAAACATTCATTGATAAAGCTCAGACCTAAAAAGGGGGATGTGACCCAGTTCACTTCCCTGGAGGTACTTATAGCTGAATTAATTTATTAATATTAAATCTCTGAGCCTCAGGTTTTTCCTCTGGAAAATGGGATGATGCTTGCCTGGGGCTGTCATAAGGCTCAAATGAGAGAAGGCAGGCATTCTGCATTGTATCACTCCAAGCCCTCTCAAATCTTGAGCCCTATGACTTGTTTCACACTTTTCTATAAACCAGTCAACAAAAACACTAACATCACACCCTTATCCTGGCTTTGGGGAGCAGCTAAGTGTCAAGATTTCAACCCTGCCTGGGTACTTACTAACTACATGTCCTTGGGCAAGTTACTAGACCTCTTAGAACCTCCGTTTCCTGATCTGATGAGTGGAAGTGACAGTTAAGTGTTCTCCCATCTCACAGCATGGTTGCGAAGGTGACCAGAAATTGCCCCATCTCAAGTGAATTAAAAACTGAAAAAACCCCACATTTGGAAAGTGATCTGAGGACTTCTGTCACGGTGAGGTACCCTCCCTCCATCACCTGCTCTCAGAAAGGGAACAGAAAGTACCACTTACTGACATGGGAAGGGACCCCCACTAGGGGAAGCTTAACTTTTAATTGGCATCAAAGTCTGAAAGTAGAAGAAGTGATGTGGCATTTCAGGTGCTGGGGAGGGAGTAGGAGGAGAGTTTAGGGGGCCTGAGAGCCTTTCTGGGTCACTGAAATCGCATGCAATAAACAATGTCACGGATAGTGCTTCTGAAATCTCCTGCCACTCTCATTCAACCATTTCTCATAGAAAATTCAAGGAGAGCAAGCACTTCACTTCTGCTTGGACCTCAGCTCCCAGCCACGTAACAGGAGGAAGTTGGGAAAGGAGACCTCTGAGCCCCCTGCTAGGTTCTAATGGTATTTCAGAAGGGCAGGAGGTGTAGCTGGGAGGGGAAAGGACGATTTCATTTCCCTTTGCCCTCCTCAGTCACCCTTTCTAGTCACTTCACTTCCACACTGGTGGCCAGGGCAGAGCCAGGGTAGGTTGGGGCGCATCCTCTGCCCGCCGCCGCACCCTCGGAGCCCTCCCAGGTGGGGCGAGGGTGCCCATTTGCACAATCACTGCCCAGGAATGCAGCTGGGGCAGTTCCCACGGGGCTCTCAGCTCTGGGTGGGACCCTCTCCTTGGCCGGACGATCAGAATCACACTCGGCAAAATATTAATTATTGTTGCTTCCAAAGCCCCACTACCGGCAGATGCCGGGCCCTGCCCAGGAAGTTCAAACAATCAGCGTCTCTGGCATTTTAGTCACCCCCGGTTGGAGAACTGGGTCGTTTGTGTGATCCCCTTGCCCTCCTTAGATGAGAGCCACTTCCTGGAACCCAGCCTGGGACCCACAGGTGCCTGGAGACTGGTGGGGGCTGGGCAGAGTTGGGGTGTGTGTGTAGGTGGGGAATGTAAGGTGAAGACGAGAAGAATAGGAAAGTCTCCAGGAAAAGAGAATAAACACGGTCTAACTGAACTTATCTAGAATTATCTTTTTTTCCAGAAGTTGTAAGAAAATCGCCCTGAGTCCCAAGCTGCCAAAAGGCGAAGTGGAGGCACTTCCCACTGCACTAATGGCAGGTAATTTCACAGGCAGGATGAACCACCCCAGTCTAATCAGTGGTTGAGCATATTGCGAACGTGAGAAAGCAGTGGGCAGGCCAACCCCTTTCCAGGTGACTGTGGAGCTGTGGAGCTCATACTCTTGGTGGCAGCGAAAATGTCCTGTCAAAATTCAGTGAGGTGGTACAGGTCCTGTAGGGTTTTGTCCCCTGACCTGCATCAGATGTGTGGGAATTTTAGGAAATGGTGTCTTGAAAGTTTCTTGGGACAAATTGCTTAACTGATGTCAATTAAGTATCAGTTGATACTCCAAAGAAGCATTCCAGAATCAGAAACAGTTTCTGAAAAAGCACTCATAATTTTTAAATGCATGTCCCCCCTACCCCTCTAAAAAATGGAAACAATACTTGGGGAATGAGCCTATCCACTCCACAGTATATTTCACAGCTCCTAAGAATGATGATTGCAAAGAGTCTTTAATAACATAAGGAAATGCAGAGGCTATAAAGTAGGATACACAACTATACCTACAGGGTGATCACAGCTGTTCGAAAGGAAAAAAGGGAAGAAAGAACCCAAACCAATACGCAGAAAACAGGGTGGCAGGAAACACCAAATTGTGGACAGTGGTTTTCTGTGGGTGGTAGCTAATTTCATTTTCTTCTTTCAACTTTTCAGTATTTTTTAATCTTTCTATCTATGGCATATATTACTTTATAGTGAAAACTATCCATGTTTAACTTTAAAAGAGAGAAAGTGGATAATAATAATAATAATAAACAATAGCAACAGTGATAATAGTAAACTAACATCTACCGAGCATTTACTGGGTATCTGGATTAAGCAAGCACTTCAACTGTTTTTTTTAAAAATCCTCATAACAATCCTGTGAGGTGGACATTATTAATGTGTCTATTTTACAAAAGCTCTGAGATGTTAGGGCATGTCCACAATGTTGAGTTTTGGGCAATCCAGTCTCCAAAGCCCCCCTGGCCTGTGTGCAGGACTTGCCTTTATATGTTAACTTGGAGGAAGGAACCTCCTATCACTGAGGTCCAAGGGCAAATCCTCCTGCTTCCAGTTTTCTGGTAACGTGTGTGGGCATGTGACCTGAGGCTTGGGCCCTGGACCCAGAGTGCTAGAGTGTTAGAACTCTGCTGAGATAGCTGGCTGCAATGGCTTCAGTGTCCTGACTAAGTACTTCCGGGCCAAGGGGTGATTTTGTGCCTTCTGCTGCTCCGGGTCTTGAAAGTGCCCTTAATTTCTGCTCCTTTCCCAAGTCTGCCCCTTTTGAATCCCTGCCCATTCTATGCATTGGATTCCTTTTTTCTTTTATTTTTTAAGATCATTGGGTCCAACTCTGTGGCTTGTTACTAAGAGTTCTGACTGGTTTTGGTGATTTTCCTGCAGTCTCAGAGCAAATGATGGAAGCAGGACCCCAATCCTGACCTGTCCATCCAGAGCCCAAGCCCTTAACCAAACCTTCTGTCACTAATACTCCAAGCTTTCCCAGAGTGTGATAAGCATTTCCTGAACTCCTAGAAAACAAACCAGAAACACCAGCTTGAAGTTTTTCTCAGCAATTGGCAGCCCCCCGCCCACTCTATTGCCGTGGGAGCCTGGCAAGCTGATCAACTAAAGGGCAGGAAGCCTGACACAAAAGCCAGGTCAGAGTGGAGCCAACTCCAGGTTCCAGTGACTGGAGTGCATGGGCCTGGGCAGGAGAGGAAGCAGAGGCGTCTCAGGCCTCACTGGCACTTCCTGGCCAGTGCCGGAGGACTGACTCAGCATCCAGTGTCCTCAGCCTGGAGGCCTCCTTTGACCTTTGGAGGCTGGGAGAGGAGTTTGACTCTCATGGCACCTTACATCCTCCTCTCCCACACCAGGTTGATAACTTGTTTACACGTCCACCCCCACGCAAGTATGGACTTCTAGAGGGCAGGGACAGAGTCTTTCCCACCCTGAATTCCTCTCGCCCAGTGCATCACTGTTGTTGGAGTGAATGAGAGAATAAGTGCATGAATGGCTTTCCTCATTCCCATGCTAAGTGGTGGGAAATCTTAAACTCTGGACTTTTCCAGGGCATCTTGGTGAGATAGAACAGCCATGGGCTTTGGAGCTGACAAATTTTGTTTCAAAACGTGACTATTGGGACTTCCCTGGCAGGCCAGTAGTTAAGACTCTGTCCTTCCAATGCACAGGATACAGGTTCAATCCCTGGTTGGGGAACTAGGATCCTACATGCCATTCAGTGTGGCCAAAAGAACAAAACATCAAAACCTGGTTCTCCTACCTATAAAAAGATTCTTTTTTAACTGCTCTGAACCTTAGCTTCCTCATCTGCAGGATGTGTGCTGTTCTTTGTCGCTCAGTCATGTTCTTTGGGACCCCATGGACTGGGGCCCACCAGGCTCCTCTGTTCATGAGGATTCTCCAGGCAGGAATACTGGAGTGGGTTGCCATGCTCTCCTCCAGGGATCTTCTCAACCCAAGAATTAAACCCAGGTCTCCTGCATTGCAGGCACATTCTTTACCATTTGAGCTACCAGAGAAGTCCAAGAATATTGGAGTGGGTAGCCTATCCCTTCTCCAGGGGATCTTCCCAATCCAGGAATCGAACCAAGGTCTCCTGCATTGCAGGCGAATTCTTACCAACTGAGCTATCAGGGAGGCCCCTCATCTGCAGGACGGGAACAGTGCTTAAACTCTCACACTGAGTGATTGGGCAGATAGGAAAAGCGGGTGACACATAGTAGGCCCTCAGACTCTCCAAATTTGCTTCCTTCTCCCAATATTTCATTCTGGCTCATTTCCTTCTCCCGCTGTCCCTCACCTGAGTACATGCCCAATGATAGAGAAAAGGTTAAATAAACTATGGAACACCAGAAAGATAAAATGTCAGGCAATCAATAAAAAGTCATTTAACCAATAATTTTTAACAGGATAGAAAATGCTCACATGTTCATGTGAAGTGCAGATAAGGCTAAATTATTCATACTGTATGACCTCAGCCATGTAAAATGAGTGTGCAGATGCATGCCAGGACGTGCAATAGCAATTTCTGGAATGATACCCAAGAAACTCTTAACAGTGTTTTCCCCTTGGGTAGGAAGAGAAAGTTGGAGAGGACTTTTCACTTTATAACATTCTGTCTTATTTTACATGTATAAAGTAATATATATGCAGCATATAATATTAGATATATATTTGCCATGATCATGTATTAATTTTTAAGTACCCACCCCCTGCCAAATGTAGAAAAAACAAAAAGGAAACATACGATTTCAGCTGCGGTTATTTGGGGAGCTGTGGAATTATGGGATGACTAAAATAATTCTCCCTATTATATTTTCCTATGTTTTCCAGGTGTTCTGTGATGAGCATATGGTTCCTCTAGAATCAGAAGAAAGGCAAACACCACTTGGAGTAGCTCCCCTGGGATAGGGAGAGGAGGAAAGATGAGCAGGTGATGGTGTCCAAAGGGCCAAGGGCGCATGAGGCGTATCTGCGCAGAGGTGGTTGTATTTTTGGAGCCATGTGGTTCCTGCTGAGTCAACTAACTAGTTGTTTGGCCCCAGCCTGCCAGTGGAGGCAGGAAATGCTCCCACTCCTTGCCCTGGTTTACGCTTAGTCATCCTCTGGGAAAGCAGGGTAGGGGTGGGGGCAGGAGGTGAGTTGGGAGTCTCCTTCTGCCCCTGGAGCCTTCTAGGCAGAAAAATGCCCCGAAGGGGTCTAAGACCTGGGCATCCTATCCAGCTGGCACTGTCACCTTGAGGCAGGCAGCAGCTGGGAGCAAGCTGGGAGGGTTGGGGAGGGGTACGGAAATAATGGCCCTCTGGCGTTTAGCAGACAGACCACATCCTCCCCTGGAAGCTGCTGTGAATATTAATTACCATTTATCCAGGGCTTTGAGATTCCCCAGATGAAAGATGCACCAGAAGGAGTGTCACGATGAATCTGTGTTTATGGTATTGACTTTCATCCCAAACATCCGTCATGACAATCATATGTCTCTCTCCTTAACTTCCAACACCCTGACGTCACAGCCTCAAAGCAGAGAAGTTGGGCATCAGTATCAAATGATGCTGAAGGGGAGGTAGGAAGGGCAGGGGCAGCTCATCCCCCATGATGCTGCATTTCAGATAGGTAACCTGACTGCTCCATTCCGCCCTCCACCCCAGCTTAAAAGGAGGAAATTATGGTGAAGCCAAGGAAACTGAGGAAGGAAGCCTTGGCTGCTGTTGTTCAGTGGATCAGTCATGTCTGACTCTTTGCAACCCCATGGACTGCAGCATGCCAAGCTTCCCTGTCCTTCCCGGGCTTGCTCAAACGCATGTCCATTGATTTAGTGATGCCATTCAACTGTCTCGTCCTCTGTCACTCCCTTCTCCTCCTGCCTTCAATCCTTCCCAGCATCAGAGGCTTTTCTAATGAGTCCGCTCTTCGCATCAGGTGACCAAAGTATTGGAGCTTCAGCTACAGCATCAGTCCTTCCAATGAATATTCAGGATTGATTTCCTTGGAGAGAGGGGCTATGGATTCCTCTGGACCTGAATCCAGATTCTGCCCCTTGTGTGGACTGCCCCTCAAGGGATGAGAGGAATCCCAGAGCTGTCTGGCTCAGAGCATGCCACGCTGAGCAGGTCTATCCCTAGGTACACAATTCCCACTTCTGAATCTTCTAGCAAACTGAATCACTTCTTTGTTGATTGCTTCTGAACCCTTGACCATGGCCAAATTCTGTCATCTCCTGGCTCTGTGAATTTGGGTGGGAAACTCTTTGGTTTTCTGGACTCTTCTCATTCCGTCTTTTCTTATTTTATACAGGAAGATAATTGATCTTTAATGCTGCTTAATGTGTTTCTGAGCAGATGTACACAGCAAATCCAATGGAGAGAAGGTCATGAAGGGGCCAGCCCCTCTCTTAAGGAGACTGCATTCTTACAGGAGAGTAGGGTCTTCGTTTATGAGACATTTAACAATCTCATAGAGCAGGGAGGCAGAGAAAAGCTCAGATCCCCAAGAAGAGCAGGATAGTAGTGGCCTAGAGAACTTGGGAGACTGCCAGGATCCAAGTATGGAGCTACAAAGGGACACAGCCTAAGTGGAGATAGTGAAGAGCCCATTGAAGCCAAATGCAAGGTTTATGAGAGGATGTGGGCAGGCAGACAGGCAGGCTGGGGGAGACTGTGAAGGCCCTTGAATGTCAAGCTGAAGAATTAGAATTTTATCCAGAGGACAGTTGGAACCCACTGAGTTTCTCAGCCAGAGGATAATAAAATGCAAAGCTGAATAAGAGGTAAAACATTTTCACCAGGAGGTGAATCTTAGCATCTCTGAGTCAGCAGCCCCACCATGAAATTCACCATCTCCCTCCTCAGTCCAGACCCCAAATTCTATTTCAGCTGATGACACACAAGAAAAATGTCACCTCCCTTGGTTGCTCTCTGATACACTACCGAGTGTTATTTTCTTCATAACACTTATCACCTTTGGAAATGATCTTGTTTATGTACTTGTTTTCTTCCTCCTTCTCTGCTGTTCATGGAATATAAGCAGAATGGGGTGGTTGGGGGCTTGTTATCTGTTTTGTTTGCTGTTTCATTTCTAGCGGCTATTACAGTACCAGGGTGCTGTCAGATGCTCAGCGTGTATTTGTGGAATGAATGAGTAGATGGATTGATAAATACGTTAATGGCACACTATTTTCTCAGTCACACCATCCCCAAGCCCCATGGTGATTCTTGACTCATGCTTCTTCCTGCTCTGCAGAATCCAGTCATTCATTGCCATGTCTATGGACATGATCTCTGCATCCCTACTTGCCCTCCCCTCCCCTTTGCATTTACACCTGGACTCTCTCAGACAACTCTAAGCTTCTTGAGGACAGACTCTCCCCTTCATTTCCCCTGTGGGGGTCAGCACAGGGCCTGAGTGATAACAGATCCCACTGGTCCAGTCTTTACAGCTGTCCAAATGCTTTTCACATGATCCTGGTATACCTTGGGCAGGTTCAGACTCAGACCCCAGCCCTCAACTCTAAACCACATGCTTATTCGGTTTTTCTGATTCATGCATGATTTATGATGAGTGAATGAATGAATGAGTGAGTGAGCAAATTAGTGCTGGAAGTGCTCAAGAGCGATTGTAGAGGGAGAAACTAAAATGGAAGACCTGTTGAGGAACATATCAGCCCCCAACATAAGTCTCCTTTTGACACAAAAGGAGAGAGAGTGACTGGGCATTGGGGATGAGTGAGGACAGCCAAAATCTGGGGCTGGAAATGGCTAATTCCCCAGATGTTAGATGACTTGCTCTCATATGCCATGTACCCTCCTCCTCTGTTTTCTCATTATTTAAAACAGAAAGACTTACAGCAAACCTGGGAGAAAACAGAGACAGTCAAAGGAGCAAGGGATTCTGAGTCCAAAAGAAATATAACTTATTGGTTTGTGAACTACTGTGTTTGTAAGCAGTAAGAATTAAAAATATAAGCAATTCCATTGGACAAAAATTGAAAAAGGACAAAAATATATATCAAAAAAAAAGAATATGAAAATCACTGGTTATTTCACCATCCAGAAAAAGTCATTCTAACGTTTTGATGCACATCTGTTCAGACTACATAAATGTGACTTATAAATATAAGCACATATAATATTTATATAAATCATACTTATATACTTTATTATATACCATAGATATTATATATACAAGTATGAACATATTTTAAAAAGGAAATGATATACATACAGTTGTGTAACCTGATTTTTGTTCACTTAATAATATGTAGTGAACACAAAGGAGATTTCATTAGCCCAAAGGGCAGTATGAAAAGATAACCTTTGGGATAAATAGGAAGCCACAGAAGATATATGAGTATAAAGTGAGTGGTTAAGCTCTGGGTTTTGATAAATATTATTAAAGTAAATAAATCTTAGATGTCCTGCCAGTTTAGGTAATTATTAGCTCTCTATCAGCAAGGCCACAAAGTCACAGACTCATAGGATGTTGATACTTGAAGGAGCCTTCGAGCTGATCTAATTCAACCCCCTTCCCTTAGGTATTGAGAAACTCCAAGCCCTGGGACATGAACTAAGCTGTCTAAAGAGACATGACTGGTGAGCCACAGAGCTAGAGTGAGTATGGAGTGCCCTGACTCCCAGTCCAGTGCTCTTGCCACTAAACCACACACATGTGTTCTTCAACCACGGGCACTGACATGCAGAATGGAACAGAGAAGATGAGCCCCCGAGCTCAGTGGTTCTCCAGGTGTATAATACCAATGGAGGTGTGTGTGTGTGTTAAGGGGCCACCAAGTGTCCTCAGGCAGGTGACTAGGGAGACATAGAGCACAGCAGCTGAGAGTGGTTGGCTGTGATATCAGACCACTGAGAACCAAACTGTTGTCCCTTATTGATCTTGTTGTATGACTTTGGGCAATTTACTTAAACCTTCTTGCTTCAATTTCTCCAGCTGTAAAAAGGGTAGCAGGACCTAATTCAACACATTGCAGTGAGAATTAAGAGATCATGAACACAAGGAGCTGACCAAGGTGTTTGACATACAGAAAGAGCTCAATAAATGTAAGCCGTCATGATTACTGATGCTCTGGCATGAAGCTCAGTATTCTTGTAAACTTTAAAAAACAGCTTAAGGGCACATCACAGCCTATCCTTGGCTGAAGGCATCTGTGGGGACAGAGGACTTAGGAAGAAGCCCAGTTCTGGAGCTCTGTGAGTCCCCCACTGTGAGGGCTGTAGCTAAGAGAGACCATTATACAAAGGAAGACATGTGGCTTGGAGTGGAGCTGTAGGCAGCTGGGGACTCAGGGACTGACTAGTGTTCTTATTGGAAATCACCCCAAGATGTAGCTGTGAGTCCATCTTCACACTCCCTGAGCTAGTCAATTATTGGGCAAATCAAGGGTCCAGAAAAATTTATTCTGCATTTTTTCAATCTATTTAAAAAATAATCAACTGTTTAAAGCTAAAAGAATAGCAAGTTATTATGAGGTTTATAACAAATGTAGAACTAAATTCATTACAACACAAAGTAGCACAAAGACTGGAAAGAGAGACAAGTAAATATATAATTAGAAGTTCTTGCAGTTACACATAATAGTAATAGTTCTATTTGAAGGTAGTGATAAGTTAAAGATGGATATTTTAAACCTCAGTACAACCATTAACTACAACAAAATAAGTATAACCAATAAGCCAACAGTGGGCGAAACATGGAACTATAGAAAATACTTAATTTGTCCAAAAAAGGCAGGAAAAGAGAAAAAAAGATTCAAAAGCAAAGGGGACAAACAGAACACAAACAGAAAAATACTGAATTTAACCTTAATCATATTAATGATTGCAACACACTCCAGTACTCTTGCCTGGGAAATCCCATGGACAGAGGAGCCTAGTAGGCTACAGTGGATGGGGTCGCACAGAGTCAGACACAACTGCCGTGACTTAGCAGCAGCAGCATATTAATAATTACATTAAAGTGAAAGTGAAGTCGCTCAGTCATGTCCAGTTCTTTGCGACCCCATTGGACTGTAGCCTACCAGGCTCCTCTGTCCATGGGATTTTCTAGGCAATAGTCCTGGAGTGGATTGCCATTTCCTTCTCCAGGGGATCTTCCCAACCCAGGGACCCAACCTGGGTCTACCACATTGTAGACAGACGCTTTACCATATGAGCCACCAGGGAAGCAAGGTAATGTAAAAGACAGGGATGGTCAGATTGAATAAGGAAAGCAAGACTCTACTATATGCTGTGTATAAAAAAAAAAAAAGCTCTAAATATAAATACACAGATAGATTAAAAGTAAAATAAAAAGATATAACATGCAAACAATCAAAAGATACAAAGAGTAACAAGGAGATCAAACCAGTCAATCTTAAAGGAAATCAACCCTGAATATTCATTGGAAGGACTAATGTCAAAGCTGAAGCTCCAATACTCTGGCCACCTGACACAAAGAGCTGACTCATTGGAAAAGACCCTGATGCTGGGAAAGATTGAGGGCAAGAGAAGAGGGCGAGAGAAGATGAGACAATTGAATGGCATCACCGATGCAATGTACATGAACTTGGGCAAACTCTGGGAGATGGTGAGGGACAGGGAGGGCTGGCGTGCTGCAGTCCATGGGGTCACGAAGAGTTGAACACACCTTGGCAACTGAACAACAGGGTAGCAGTATGAGGCAATCTAGACAACAGACCCAGGACCAGAACAACAGACAAAGAGGGACATTTCATAACAATAAAGGGGTCAATTGATCAAGAGGATGTTCTGTCACTTCAGTTGTGTCCGACTCTGTGCCACCCTATGGACCATAGCTTGCCAGGCTCCTCTGTCCATGGGATTCTCCAGGCAAGAATACTGGAGTGGGTTGCCATACCCTTCTTCAGGGGATCTTCCCAAGCCAGGGATCAAACCCAGAACTCTTATGTCTCCTGCATTGGCAGGCAAGTTCTTTATCACTATCACCACCTGGTAAGCCCACAGTCAGGAGGATACACTGATCTAAACATTACTGCACTGAACAGAATTTCAGAATACATGAAACAGAAACTGGTGGAACTCAAAAGAGAGAGAGGCAAATAACTGATAGGAGAGTAGACAGGAAGTCACTAAGGATATAGAAGACTTGAACAACATCAGCAATCAACTTGACCTGTTTGACAGTTCATAACACTCCACCCCAAAACAGAGAAATACCCATTTGTTTTTCCAAGTGCCATGAAACATTCACCAAGACAGACTGTATTTGGAGACCACAAAATCAAAGTGTCAATAAACTTGAGGAATTGAAATCACATGAAGTATGTTCCCTGACTACCATAGAATTAAACTAGAAATCAACAACTGCATGATATCTAGAAAATCTCCCAAGTTTTGAAAATAAATAGGTCAAAGTGGAAATTACAAGATAAATTAAAACATATTTTGAACTGAATGAAAATGAAAACACAACATATCAAAATGTATAGGATGCTTAGAGGGAAATTCATATCTTTAAAGGTTTATTTTAAAAAAAGAAAAAAGTATAAAATCAATGATTGATTTTCACCTTAAGAAACTAGAAAGAGTAACTTGAACACAAAATAAACAGGAAGAGGGAAAAATAAAGATAAGAGTAGAAATCAATGAAGTAGAAAATGGACAAATAGTACAGAAAAATAAGTGAAACTGAAAGGCTAGTTCTTTGAAAATATAAATAAAATTGTAAATTCTAACCAGGCTGATCAGGAAAAAGCAAGAAGACAAAAATTACTAATATTAGGAATGAGGGAGGGAACACTATTATAAATTGTAAGATCTTAAAGTGATAATAAGGAAATATTATTAGCCCTTTATGCTACCTCATTCAGCACTTTTGATGAAAATAAACAAATTATTTGAAAGACACAAACTACCAAAATTCACTCAAGAAGAAACAAATAAATGGAATAGCTTTATGTCTACTAAAGAAATGGAATTTATAGCCAAAAAGCTTGACAGAGAGAAAACCTCAGGCCCCAGTGACTTCACTGACAAGTTCTATCAAACATTTAAGGAATGTCAATTCTATATAATCTCTTTCAGAAATTAGAAGAGCAAAAAACTCTTTCGCATTCTTTTTATGAGGGCAGAATTATTCTGATATCAAAATCAGACAAATACAAGACAAGAAGAGACTAGAGACCATATCCTCCATAAACATTAACACAAATACTTTAAATACTAGGAAATTAAACCCAGCAATATATAGGAAAGATAATACACCATGATAAAGTGAGGCTTATCCCAGGAATGCAAGGTTTGATTAACACTCAAATTAATCCATGTGATGAAATTAAGAAAGCAACTTGATTTACAATGGTTTGAAAAAATCTTAGGAATACGTTTAACAACAGAAGTGCAAGACTTGTACACTGAAAGCTACAAAACAGTGTTGAAATAAATTAAATAAAATCTAAAAAAATGAAAAGATACCCGTGTTCATGGATCAGAAGACCTACGATTGCTAAGGAACTTACCAAACAAATCTACAGATTTAACACCAAGTCCTACCAAAATTCCAGCTGATCCTGTGGCAGAAATTGACAAACTGATACTAAAATCCCAGTGAAAATTCAAGGAACCCAAAATAGAGAAAACAGTGTTGTGAATGAATAATAGGGAATTCCCTGGCAGTCCAGTGGTTAGAACTCTGCACTTTCACTGCCTGGAGCCTAAGCTCAATCCCTGGTCAGAGAACTAAGATCCCTTAAGCCACACGAAGAAGAATGAAGAGTTGAAGGACTTCCTGATTTTCAAACTTACTGGAATGCTGCAATAATCACAATAGTGTGGTACTGGTATAAGGATAGACATGTAGATCAATGGATTACATTAAAAAACTCTTAAAATGAAATAATAAAACAGCTTATTTGAAGAAAATTTTCAACAGATACTTTATCAAAGAAGATATATGAATGGTCAATAAGCACATGAGACAATTCTCAAAATCATAAGTGTGAAAATGCAAATTTAAAAAATCCATTGAGGTACCTCTACATGCAGTAGAATGGCTAACCTTAAAAAAAATCTGACAAAACCAGCATGAGCTAGCATATGGAGAAACCGGAACTCTCATTCCTTAGTGCTTGAAATGCAAAATGGTATAACCAATTTGGAAAATAGTTGGCAGTTTCTTACAGACTTAGAAACATACTTACCATTTGACTGCAAGGCTGTCTGTGAATGTTTATAGCAGCATTATCCATAATAGCCAAAAGCTGGAAGCAACCCAAATGTCCATCAATGGGTGAATTGATAAATGAAGGTCAGCATATCACTACGATACAGTACTATTACAGCAATAAAAAGGGATGAATTATTAGTAGTCATGCCACATAGATGAATCTTAAATGCATTATACTTAGTAAAATAATCCAGACTCAAAAACCTAGTACTGTATGTTCCCATTTAAATGAAATTCTAAAAAAGGCACAATTAAAATGAAAGAGAACAGATGAGTGATTACCAAAGTCTGGGACAGGGAAGGAGGAGTAAACACAAAGGAACACAAGGAAATTTGGGCGGTGAGTAAAATAGTCCCATATCTTGATTATGGAAGTGGTACATGACTGTACATACACATTTGTCAAAACCCAAATGGGTGAATTTTATACTATGTAAGTTATGCTGCTACTGCTGCTAAGTCGCTTCAGTTGTGTCCGACTCTGTGCGACCCCAGAGACAGTAGTCCATCAGGCCCTGCCGTCCCTGGGATTCTCCAGGCAAGAACACTGGAGTGGGTTGCCATTTCCTTCTCCAGTGCATGAAAGTGAAAAGTGAAAGTGAAGTCATTCATACCTCTACAAAATTGATTTTTAAAAATTATGAGCATTGTTATTTAATTTCCATGTGATAGTGCTCTGAAGGGAAGGTATAGGTACATACCTATATGTAGGTATAGGCACTTTATATATGTAGAAGGGCATTTAATACGGAATCCTGAAATCTGAGAAGGTTTCCCTGAGCAAGTGAAGTCACGAATGAGGCATTAGGAGGCCCACAAATGACCAGGTGAAGAAGGAAAGGGATGAAGCAGAGGGAAGCAAGTGTGCAAAGGCCCTGGGACCTAAATCCTTCCCACAGCAGACTTTCCAATAGAAAATCCACTTCTGCTTGCCCAACCCTCACACCAGTGGGTAGGTCACCATTGTAATTATTGTAATTAATCATCATGACCACTATTCATTGAGGACTTACTGTGTCTTTGACCTCATACAAGGCAATTACTCCTCATCAGATTTACTCTTCAAAACTGTACCCACAAGGTAGATCCAATTAGTACTCTTTTTATGCATAAGAACTTTGAGGCTTAAGGAGATGGAGTAATTTGTTCCCATTCACATAGCTAGCAAGTGGCAGAGCCAGTATTCAAACTCAGGTTTTTGAAATTCCAGCCCTTGAGTCCCAAGAAATTGCTGTACATAACTTCAGTTAGACAGTTGATTGGTTCTCCTCTCCAGACCAAACTCTACCACCTTTCCAAACTTACCTCATATAACATAGTCTCCATCCCCTTCATTGCCCATCACCTGTAAACATGCTAGTTTGTCCATGTCCCACTTGAAAATTCAGCTCCCAAATCTAAACTTAATAATGTTGGAAGAGAAGGCTTTGTAAAGTTAAGGAATTATTACAATGAGATCACTTGAAACCCTGTTCTGAAGAACAAATAGATTTCATAACCTTATTTAAGGGATATAGACACGGAGACAGATAACTGAGAATCTTTTGAATTTTCTTTTCTGGAAAATAGTGTTGTGTAGGGAGATAGTATGCCCTTGGGAGTCCAGTGCAAGTTGGGTATCCTGGCTTTGACATTCACAGGCTTTAGCTATGTAACCCTTGGACTAAGTTTATAACCTCTCAGTTTGCTTATCTGTAAAACAGGGCTAACAATATTATTCTTGCAGGATTTCTGTGGATCTTAAATGAGAGAACATATGTAAAACGATCAACATACAGCCTGCCAATAGTAAGTGCTTTTTTAAAGGTCATTTTAAAAGTCCTAAGCTGTTAAGATTCCCTAGGGTCTGGCAGCTATGCTTCCTGATTTTAAGAATACTGTTCTTTTCCTCGTGGGCTGGAGAAAAACTGTTTTCACCTTCCTACCTTAGAGATATATCTGAGGCTTCACTCTCTGGGAGGTTTATTCCTCTCAAGTAGCACTTTCATTCCTGGTTGCTGGGGAAGCCCAGAATGTAAGCATAGGGATGCTTCAAGTTTCTATTTTAAACTCCCACCTAGTAACTTGTAGGTTTCTATAAACTTTATAAGCGAATGGGAGTGGATGTGTGGGCAGGAAGGGATCAGACCTGCCAATATAAATAAATACTACCAAGATTTTAAATTTAGGTACCCTAATTGATAATATGAGGTCATTTACTAGAGGTGGGACAAAAGGGGTAGAGTTGAGTTTTACCGTGCCCAGGCTATCTGGTCGTCTCCAAGGCCTTCTCATCCAACCCTTAGTCTTTGGGCATTAATTCATTTCTTTAGTGGCAAGCTAGGCAAGTGTGTGGCAGGATCTCCACCCTTTCTAACTGAAACTGCTCTGTCTACAAACCCTGCTCAGGGAATCTGAGGTAGAAAGGCCTCTGAACTTAAGAGGAAACTGACTGGTGCCAGGGTAGACACCTGACCCAAGGGCAGCCCACCCATAGGCTGACAAGTGACCAATGAGGTGATGTGGTGACATGGACTCTGCCCAATAGGATAGCAGTAATTAAATCTAGGAACCGTGTTTCCTTCAGCAGTGGTAAGGGATTCAAAAGTGGCACCTGGGGTTAACATGCTTATGAGCTTATGTGCAGAGGCTAGCTTGGGCTTTGAGAGAGATGGAAAGAGCAACTTCTGGCTCTGACAGCATTTATTTCCCAGCTTGTCACTCATTCACTCCTTCATTCAACCCTATTTATTGAACATCTACTATACACCAGGCCCTGCACTAGATCCCTCTTGAAATTCAGTATAACCTTTGTTCTCCTGGTGCTTCTTATCTGAAGATAAACATTAATAAAATATAATTACAGATAAATGAATATTTTTTAAGCTTTGATAAAATGTGAAGAAAAGCTATAGGTAGGAAGCTATGAGAGACTGAATGGGAATGTCTGACCTAGTTTGGAAGTCTGGGAAGTCTTGCCTGGAGAGGTGACGTTTGAGCTGAAATGTGAAGGACAAGTAGGAGTTATTTAATTGAAGGGTGAATTTAGGGGAGAACTGTGTTCCAGGCAGAAGAGCCAGTGTGACCAAAGAGGCAGGAGGGAGCACGGCTTATTGAAAGGACTGTCATAAAACCACCGTGGTTGGAGTAGAGTGCAGCTGGGTGATAAATGCCATTTGTATCTATACATAAAATGTCTTTTTCTTTTTTAATGTGGCCTGAGGAGACTCTCTTCCTTGGACACAAAAGTCCAGTGGACAAAAGCACCTACTGTATACCCCAGGTGCTGAGAGGGGTACAAGGTCAATGAAATAGCTTCATCCTGGGCTCTACCATTTACTAGCTATGGGACCTAGGGCAGGTTACCTAGTATCTCTGAGGATCAGTTCATGCATCTGAAAATAGAGACGACAAAAGCATTTGTACAGAGAATTCCCTGGTGGTCCAGTGGTTAAGACTTCGCCTTCCAATGCAGGTGGTGTGGGTTTGATCCCTGGTCAGGGAACTAAGATCCTACATGACTCCCATAGCCAAAAAACCAAACATAAAACAGAAGCAATACTGAAACAAATTCAATAAAGACTTTAAAAATGGTCTATGTAAAAATAATCTTTTTTTAAAAGCAATTGTACAGAGTTTTGATGAGTATTAAAGAGACAAGGCCTATGTGCATGACTAACTTGACTTGTGGCATGTGATGGTGGTTTATTCGCTAAATCATGTCCAACTCTTGCAAGTCCATAGACTGCAGGCCGCCAGGCTCCCCTGTCTATGGGATTTCCCAGGCAAGAATACTGAAAGTTGCTCAGTTGTGTCCGACTCTTTGTGATCCCAGGGACTATAGAATCCATGGCATTCTCCAGGCCAGAATACTGGAGTAGCTAGCCTTTCCCTTCTCCAGGGGATCTTCCCAACCCAGGGATCAAACCTGCATTTCCTGAATTGCAGGTGGTCTCCTGAATTGCAGGTAGATTCTTTAAAGACTGTGGCATATAGTCGATAGTGCTTAATACACACTTTTGATATTAGTCATATGACTGAGAAAGGACTGGGGCTCAATAAGAACTTGCTACTTTTTTGGACTATGGTAGGGGTGGAGGTGGGAGCAAGATTAATACAGTGTTCAGAACAAGGTAGTAAATGATGAGCCAAGGCAGGGGTCAGATGGTAAGCACAGGTAAACACAGCCATGTGTCCATAGGCTGGCATATTCAAAAGCTCTGCATGCTGGGAATAGAGGGGAAAAGATGGAGCTGGAGCCACGATGAGGGGAGCTGGGGAGGGGGCTGTGTGGGGCTGGGGACAGGAGCACACCTTGAGAGCCCAGCTCCACTCTGAGACAGAAAGCCCAGTGAACAGTCATCAGTACTTATGAAGCCCTCATTCCCCACTGAATCCCAGGTTCTAGCAGGTGCTCAGTGTGAAATGGACAGAGGAATGATAGTTATCTAGACACAGAGTCACATCCATCACGGGCAGGGTGAGGGGGTCAGAAGCATCTGCACTGTGGCTTTGAGCAACCTGTCCATCAGGGCCAGGGCTCCCCCCGACCCCACAGCAGGTCACCAGCATCAGCATTCAGTGTTGAAAGTAGGGGGCAATGCCTGAGAGTCTAAGACAAGACCTGGAGCCAGGCCCTCATCATGGGGTTTGGGTTCTGGACAAGATTTATTCCAAAAAGAATATAGAACTTGGTCAGACTTACTGAGAAGGCAAAGATTTATCCAGTCCCATGGATAAATCCTTCAGAGAGAAATGGAGAGTAGCAACATGGGAGGATGTATAGCCTTCTCTCCATGTGTATTTACATATCACCTCATTCCATAAATGCATTGTGGTATGTTTAATATTCATTACTCAAGGGTTGTTCTTTGTTTAAAGCCACTGGGGCAATGGAAACAAAGAAAAATACAGTTGGAAAATTTTAATGGCAACCAGGTGGAGTCAATACCCAAAACATATGCCATAAAATTCTATAAAATTGCCAGAGGTAGGCTAAACATTTGGTTCTGAACAGCCTGGTGGAGTGAGCAAGGAGGGAAACAGGGGCGGTCACCAACTTTATGGGGTTGGGAAGATAAACCACCAACAACTCAGTGAGATGCAGCCGTCCAGGGTGCTGAGGCCTGGGGTGCTTTTTCCCTGGGTCCTCACACAAAGGAGCGCCATGGGTACAAAGGGCTCCGGTGAGCACACTGTTGTGAGCTGCTCTTACGCTTCCTGCCTCAACGTCAGGCTGGGCTCAGGAGCCAGGGTAGACCTGAGGGGCTTACCCTCAGAGTCAGCTGGGAAACAGCTTAGAGAATGAACATTTCTATTCTCCCAGACACATCTCCTCCTGGAGCACGGCTGCAGACCAGCAGAGGTGTTGCTTCAAAACCTGGGGATGAAGGAAATGGACCACACCAGCTTTAATTCTGCATCTGGCACCGGAAGCCCGTGTAAAGTTGGCTTTGGAAAAAATGGAAGGGTAATTAATAAGGAGACTGTTAAGGGAGTGAGAGTTACAGAGCCATCCCCAGCTGTGGGGCTTCACTTGGCTTACCCGCCAGTGACTCACGGGCTTATGAGCAATCCTCATATGCCTGATTTAGAGGACTTACTCACCCTTCAGAGAAAGACCTTAATGCAATAAAGCAAATGTCAGCAAGTGGGACGCAGCTTAGGCTATCACCCCAGCCTGCACCCAGCTTCCCCCTCCCTGCCTCTCCCTGCCTGAGGCCTCTCCAGCCACTCAGCACCTGGACACACTCACACAGTGGGACACATTCCAGGGCTGAACGGAGGCTCAGAGATACGAAAGCAGGGAGAGACCTTAGGTGGACCAAGCCCTAAAGTCTGGTCCAGCAAGATTACAGATTAGCTCTAAAGCACTAGACTTGGGGCAGGGTGAGGGCTAGAAGCCAGGATTTCCCTTCCTCTGCAGTGCTCTTCCCTCCGTTGCTTCCCCTGAAAGCCCTGGTTGGATTGCATAAATGCCGAAGGTAAAGCAGCTTCCCAGTAGGGGTGACACTCTTACTTGACGTCTTTCCAAGGAATCTGCGGGGAAGGAAAGTTTTGTGGGGAGGCCTGAAGCAAAGCTTTTGAGGTGAGACATTTAGAAAGTGCTGGGCTACCCTTGGGTTGGACGCCATCTTGCTATTTGCTGACATGGTACCTGCTGGGGGAGCTGGAGGCTTTTGGACACCCCACAGTCAAGGAGTATGGATTGGAATCCCTGTGTCGGGAATGTGTGGTACCAATCCCAGTCAGTTTCCTGTTCCTCATGATTAGGAAACCGTCCCCAAGAGTAGGCTGGAGCAGAGGCATAAGCTATGGGGACAAGCAAACACTGCCCCTTCCCTCCTCCACCACACAGAGGACATTACTCAGAAGGCAAGCTGATTCAGCCTTGGACTTAAACCCACTCATGGAAGGATTTACCTAGGAACTCCTCAGGGAATTATCTGCAAGAATTAATCCCAAGGGTAAAAAAGAACAAGCATTTAAAGCAAACCTTCGTTCGTTTATTTGTCCCTGGGTCATTTTTCCATATCGGAGAAGGAAATGGCAACCCACTCCAGTGTTCTTGCCTGGAGAATCCCAGGGACGGGGGAGCCTGGTGGGCTGCAGTCTATGGGGTCGCACAGAGTCGGACACGACTGAAGCGACTTAGCAGCAGCAGCATTTTTCCATACTTTTCTGAGAGTCTGCCATACACAGGTACCGGGGAGAAGGCTGACAAGCTTGCCACTCAGGTTTGCTGCAATCAAGGGTCTGAGGAACTTTTGGGACCATCTAACTTAGTTCACTCATTTCATGGATGAAAAAGCTGAGATTCAAGTTGAACTCTTTACCTGGGGCTTAAGGGAGTGAAGAGCTCAGGGTGGATAGATGCTCTGACCACCTCCCCATGTGGCCTGGGTCTAAGGAATTCTCTTGCAAGCGAATTTAGGGAAGCCCCCCAACTGGAAAGCACTGAGTAGACAAACAGCCTCATGCCTGCAACTGCACACTCACCACTATCACCTTAAGACTTCATTTGGATAGAGCCCAGAAAAGTACGTTGGGTCCCCACCTCAATGTACCCCTGCCTGAACTTATCAACAAGAAGCACTTTTGTTCTTTTTACTATTTTTATTTTGCACTATTAAAAAAAAAAAAAAATGACAACCAGTAACATACTGCTTTTCTTCACATTCATATGGATTTTAGGAAATTATTGCCTTTTCCCCTGGAGAAATATCCTACAGACAAAAAAAAGTAGTACCACATTGAGAAATCTGCAAATTCCAGAAGTCAACAGCTTGAAGACAACCCCCAGGAGCAGGGAAGAACACAAGTGTCATCAGAGACGAGACAAGCACATATAAAGACAGCAAGCTGGGATGAGGACCATTTCAATGCCATTGACCCAGGAAGTGGGTACCCTTTCTCTCTTGTGGCACCCACTGCCAGCACCTCAAACAGGTGATTTTTGGTCTATGGTCTAAAGAACTCTTTTCAAATGACACAAGAGTTGCTTTGAGGAGAGGTGCAACGAGAAAGGTTCAAGTATGAGTAAGAATCATGCCCAGGTCCAAAGTCAGGGAAGAACCCACAGTGAGAAGGAAACTGAAAGTGTTCCCGTCTCACTACTTCACCCAACTGACTCCACCTGATCCAAGATGGAGTCTCAAAAGCATCCGAGGGTTCAAATCGGCATATACATCATGTCCCTAAAACCCTGCAGGGTTACTTTCCTGACTAGGTGGTGATCAGCTTATGCTCTGAAGCAACAGAGACAGATATAGAGACTGCCAAAATTTAAAAAAAAAAAGGTGGAAATTGTGCTTCCTTCAAAATGAATTGGCTTCATGACTGCCTTTTCTCCTGGTCTAGCAACTGCTTTCTCCCATGTTGCTGCAGGTTATTTATTGCCTTATGCTTGAAATGAAAAGGCGAATTTTGAGGTGCAAAGACTGGGCAGTCCTGAGGGCGGGGGTCTGGAAGTACAGTAGTCAGCACGCACTGTGCTCTCATAATGGCTTGGCCTTCCTTCAGTCCCGAGGTCAGTCTCAAGTTTGTCTGCAAACCTGGTGACCCCTTCGCTGTCCCACCAGGATAGCAGGACAGGGCGAGGTCTTCAGCATTGCACAGGTATGAAATGTCCACGAGTCAAAATACAAAATCACAGTTGTTCTTGGGGCTGGGATGGCTCCCCCAGCTCGGGTTTAGCAGGATGTGGCTGTGGCCAGGGAGCTCCGGCTGAGCTCTGAGCCTGTCGAGTGGGTGGGCACCGGGGCCAGCACCGAGGTAGGGAACGTGCAGTATGAAGCCTGCACGTCAGGGCTCAGTGTCTGCAAGTGGGCAAGGAGTGAAGGGCCGGCTGCCTCTCCTTGGCAGGAGGGAGCCGGAGGGGTGGGCGCGGAAGGCAGGATCTCAGACTCATACTGTAGGAGCTGGCCCATGAAGCCGAAGTTGGGCGAGACCACACTCCTCCTCTGCTTGATGTAATCAAAGGCATCCTTTAGGTGGAACTGCTTGGTCTTCATGAGGTAAGCCATGCAGATGGTGGGCGAGCGGGAGATCCCAGCCTCACAGTGAACCAGGACCTTGCCTCCCTTTTCCCTGACACAGTCTGGAAAAAACAAGAGACAGTGGGACTGAGTTGGGATGGGGACTCAAAGGCAATTGGGTTTAAAAAAAAGTGACCTAGTTATCAAGTCTCATCATGTCTGCTCAGCAGCAGTGGTCCCACAGTAGGCTTCTGCCAGTCTTTAATCCTCACTGGCGAGGACAGACCTCAGAGTCCCACTGATGTCCATCCCTCTGTAGGACCTACACAAACCTTAGTTGTCAGGGTACTTGCACAGGTTCTGCCACTAGAGAGGCTCTAGACCTGGAGTAACCCCTTCCTGGGGATGCCATTTTAACTTGGGTTTCACAGATGGGTTTCAAGAAGGCTTTGGGAGTATCTTTCAAACTGCCTGCAAGTTTTTATTGCACATTCACATTTTTCTGAGAGGCTCAAAGACTGACTTGGAAAAGCAATTCCTGTCTCTCAGGATCTGATTCTAATGGTGATAACCTAGTCCCCATCCTGGGAGAGGCCTTCCAACCTTCCCGGGCACCTTGTTTGGCTATGCCAGGGCGCGATGCTTGGCTCAGCCCCCAGGGTTCCCACCAATGAAACATACAATAAATAGTGTGCAACCACTAATTATAGCCTTGGCTAAGTGACGCTTACAAGACGGAGGATATAAATGGCTTTGGCAAACTCCATCTTGCACAACAATGGGAGGTGCTGCTAAAAAGCTACCACCGTCAGTTAGCATGGTTTAGCTCAGTTTCACAAAGGCAGGCGGGGGTGGGGGTGGGTGGGGAGGCCTCCTTTTCTGTTCTATTCCTACCCCCAAAAGAGCTATAACTGTTAAAAATGGGCAGGGGTAAAAGGTTAAACATATATACACATCAAATTAAAACCACAAAAAAGAGTCTTTCCAATTCCCTCTTTTGCTAGTGAGGAAACAATTACATCACAGGAAGTTAGACATACCTGGCACTATGTCAGGCCTGAATGCCAAAACACTTAAGATTTTGAAAGGCCAATAAAAGTCAGCCCCCTTACCCACCTCCTTCCTCATGTTTAAAAGGTTTGCAGATGCATCTCTAAGATCTAAAAGATCAGGTTTCTGAGCAGTCAGGAAGGATCCCTTGAGTTTCCACAATGAAAATCTCAAAGGATGCCCCAGGATATCTCCTTAGAGGTGCCCCCAATATAGTCTCTGATTCAAAAGAAAAAAAAAAAGTTCTTGTAAATTAGTTCAAAGGGGACTCCAAGTTCCTAGGATTACAGGGTCATGACTCCACAATTTTCTTCTGCTCCTCCACTGGCCTCCTTTGTCATCCAGCTTTTATTTGGCCCAGAGCCAAATCCCAGAAACCAAAGAGCCTACGGTACCTTGCTTCTGGGTTCCATCCCACCCCTCGGGGCTTGCCTTCCATGTGGCCCTTGGGAGGGGTCAGTGCCAGCGCAGTTTGGCCTCAGTCCCTCCCTCCTTCAGCAGGGGGAGGGGTCTGGGGAAAAGTAGCTCGTGTGCCTTCAGAATGCTGTGGGTTTGTGTGGCTGTGTACACAACAGACACAATGCACAGACCGGATGGGGAAGGAGGCATCTGAGAAGTGATGGGGGCTGTTTCATGACCTCATTGAGAAGCTATCTAGGTAATTAAATAACAGGCTGAGAAGGGCAAGGCATTCCCAGGGACAGGGAGAGCAAGTCAAGGATTTCCCACCCTGAGCCCATCGTTTCGGCTGCCCCTTGGAGACTCCAGAGGAACCACCGTCTCAGCCCAGAGGCTCAGGGGCCAGGGAGGGCAGGCTCAGCATTTTGCTTGCAGTGAGTTTCTCAGTGGGTTTCCATGGAGTAGAAGTTGTGTGTGATGAGCAGAGGGCCCACCACGTGGCAGAAGAGGGGAGCCCTTTAATGGTTCCCTGCACTAAGATGTCACTGCTACACTCAACACCAGCCTTTCCCCTCCAACATCCCCCATAGCCAGAAGCATGAAGACTGCTGCTCAACTTCAACAGCTGTGCAACGTTAAAGAGGAAAGAGGACTCTGGAAAGGGAAGCAAGTCCACAAGAGTGGGGAGCGGTGCCCAGCCTAGTCCCCAAGGGAGATGGATGGGAGAAAAAGATGTCAAATGAAAGAGCAGTCCAGTCCGCTCTGAGGAGTTGAAATCCCAAGGCCCAAAAGCCCTTTCTAGGCAGAGGGACCAGAGGTTCCCAGGCCTACACAATGGAGTAAGTGGTAACTACCTCACGGAACAAAGATGCCAACTTCTCTGTGCGTAAAGCACGGAGCTTGAGTCGAGTGTTACTGTTAATCCAAAATGAGCTGAAAATGCAAAACAAATTGCCCCCAAAGCAGTTTGCCAAAAACCGTGGAAAGCTGCTGGGGCCCTGGGGGTTCAGTACGTTAAGTCATGCTCTCTCGATCCTTCTGTTTTAAAATATTTTCTATTTTAAAAATATCCCAATCTACGCAGAAGCACAGTCAGCGTGGTTCTTTCCCTCTCCTGCGTCCCCGGCATGGAGCATCACTCATGGACGCATTCTGCTTCCCATCCAGCCAGAAACACTAACAGAGCAGCCGTGAGTACTGCCTCAAGATGATATTAACTAATACATTTATCCTGCAAATTAAAGCTCCTATTAAACAGCAACTCAAGTCCTCCCCTCTGTCGTTCTGAGGTGAATCTCTTCTTGGCTCCCACTTGTGGTGGTTGCACAAACAAGATGCTTTTCTTCTCAGTGATGGGGTGACCTCCATCAGTACATCAAAATCCAAGAACACATCCCCCTAAATAACTGCGGACAGTGGCACGTACCAATGAAGTCTATTGCTTCTTGAAAGTGGGAGCTGATGTCAGCCGCGTGGCTGTCTTCCACGGGGATCCATTTGTAGTGTAGGTGCGTCGTGCAGGCCTCGGAGGTCCGCCGGGAGACGTTGAGCAGGGCTGTGATGTGCAGGTTGGCAAGGAACTCGCACTTGGATGCGTGGTAGGCACTTCCAAGGTAAAGGAACGGAAGGATTTCAACTGGGCCGCCCTGGAAGCAGGGGCAAAGGACAACCAGGAAATATTGATCAGCTTGCTCTTCGGGGAGAAGAAAGAAAACAATCCTGACCTATTTGTTTTCAAGTAGGAGGTTCCCTCTCTGGTTTCCAGGTAGAGTTGAGAGCCAAGGCAGTTTAACCAAGAGTTTGGGTAGAGCCTCCAGCCTGGTAAACTCTCTACCCTATGTCACTGCCTTGGGACTCAGGGATAGCAAATCCCACACAGCTGAGATTTTCATTTCCTTACATATATCGAGGTGGCGGGAAATGTTGGCAGCCCTTCTAGACTGACAAGGATGAGAAGCAGGGTGGGTTGGCGGAAGACTTGAGAAGACCATGTTGAAGTTCTAGCTGCCCTGAGTGCCAGGCCAAGCCCTGAACCTTGGGGGCAATCTCGATTTCCTTCTAGATAAAATGGAAAGGATCCAACAAGGTGAGCCCCCTCCTTTACAGTCTTGACCTTGGATGTAATGTGTTTCATCAAACCTAGGACACTATTGATCCTAAGAGGCATTTGGATCCTCAGCAACATCAAAACATGCCTCCCACCATCCCAAAAAGTATATTTCTCAGAAGTGAAAATAACCACTATCTATCTGAAATCCTCAGATAAGGAAAAGCTGTTAGGCCATGAGCAGAGGCTTGGTTTATTTTTTTGTTGTTATTTTCTTAGCTATGCTGCTCAGCAAGTGGGATGCAGGATCTTAGTTGCCTGACCCAGGGATCAAACCTATGCCCCCTGCAGTGGAGGCATTGAGTCTTAACCAGTGGACCATCAGGGAAGTCCCAGGCCTGATCTTTAGGACGGTCGAGTTTTGCTGAGAGATGCTTACATCCTCACCCTTTTGGGAGACAACCTATACCTCAGGTTTCTAGTTACGAAGGATCCAAAGAACCAGAGACCATCTACCCTGCTGGCTGATCAGACTCTGGCAGTCTCAGCATTTCCAGGGTGGCCAGAAAAGCTATCGTTCCACAGCTGGAACAGTGGGAGGCCACGATCTACAGGGGAAAACACAGAGCTGGGGTGGCGGTGGCTGTGACTTTGGCCGCCTTTCTCATATCGTCAATCCGTTTCCTGTGTTTCCATTTCCTGTCCTGGAATAAGAGTGGAATGGAAACTGTCTGCCATCCCCATGATAGGGAAAGGGGCATGGGATGAGGGCTGGCAGAAGAAGGCAGTTCTCAGAATACCCCGCATGGGTGTCTGCTTTTCCTTTCAGGAGATGTTGGGTGTTTAAGGCAAAGGCCAGTTTGACCACTTGAAAGAAACCTAAAGAGATTTTACAAAAGGTAGTAATAGTAACAACTAGTACTTTTGTTAGCTGCCCCTTGGGCTTAACACTTAAGATGTAACTACATAGATGTCTCCCTCTCTTTAGAGATTGTAAAATGCTGCCATACCAGACCTGGGATCCTACTCAGTTTCTCCTGGAGCTTAGCCCAACTAACACCCATGAAACCATATTTCTTTCCTTTTTTGAATCTTCTTCTTAGACTCAAGAGGAAGAAACCAAAGGCCTTCAGAAACCTCAAAGGTTAACACGACCTCCCCCAACTTTTCTCAAGGAAGAAGCACTTCTAAGAAGTAACACTAGGGGCTTCCCCAGATGAGTCTTGGAGACACTTCAGGGCCTCCCCCGGTTCTTGCTTGGCCAAAGGGCTGTGTGCTTTCACAACATCCTGCAAATTCTCATTTCTCTTTCACTTTCTGAGAAAGGGAGGGGGGAAAACACCACCCAAACAAACAAACGCAAATGGAAATCCAGCTAAGCCGGATGCCTATGGCTTGAAAGCCCAGGGTTCATTATACTCTGTAATTTTAACAAAGGAAAACAAACAAAATAATAACCTTGGCACCTCGTCAAGCGAAAAGGTTTCCTGACCAAAGATTCCATTCAAGGAAAAGCCACCTGGCTGAACTTGGAAGTCTGTCCCTAGGGGGCAGAGCTGTGCTCATGGCAGGCAGCTGGCATCTTATGCAGCAGCATCTAGAAGTTTTCCTTCTTATGATTTGGGTATGTTCTTATTTTGTGTCAGGCTTCCCTGGTGGCTCAGAGGTTAAAGCCTCTGCCTGCAATGCGGGAGACCTGGGTTCAATCCCTGGGTCAGGAAGATCCCCTGGAGAAGAAAATGGCAACCCACTCCAGTATTCTTGCCTGGAGAATCCAATGGACAGAGGAGCCTGGTGGGCTACAGTCCACGGGGTCACAAAGAGTCGGACACGACTAAGCAACTTCACTTTTACTTCACTTATTTTGTGTCAAGAACCTAAAAAGTTCCTCCTACCAAGTCAGGTACCTACTGGAATGACCCTCTTCCAAAAGAAGGCAAGTGGCAAACAGAAGAGGGTCCTGAAAAGGACCAGAGCAAAGGATGAAAAGAAGGGAGTTCTGAGCTTAGTGCTGCCATGAACCGAGCTGCAGGATTCTTGGCAAAAAACAATCACCCACAAACTGTGACAGTTTTTCCCTCTGTAAAATGGGAAAGTGGGTTTGATCTCTGGTTTCTGCACATCTGGGTCCTTGCTTGCTTCCCTTCCCCACCCCACCCCCCTCCATCCTCCTGCATCATAGGTAACCCTCTGGCTGAGCCGTCCACTTTTTTTGCCTTTAGTGGGTTGCCAGAAAGTACAATTCTAGGAAGGGAAAAAACCCACATGTTTGTGGACACATGAAATCCTCTAATGTCTCTTGATCTCTGGTTTCAGAATTTATGGAATTATAAGCATCAGAAACCCCTAAAGGAAGCTGCATAGCTACAACCCTCCCCCAATCTTCCTCCTTCAGTTAAAAATACCAAGACACGCCTTTACAGGTGCCGGGTTGGTTTGCAGAAACTGCAGAGCATGAACAATTACACAGAAGACCAACACAGGAAGCCTGAATGTCAGCTCTGAAAACGTCTTCAGGGAAACCTAAACTGCTATTTCGATGCTTCTCTGCACCTCCCAGGCCAGCTAACAATAATATATCTTTCACTTCTCCTTTTCTCCAGAAGCCACCGAGCATCCTGAAGCGTGTTTGCTCTTGACAGCTTATTTGCTGGAAGGAAGCCCATGTACTCTTGGATGGAAACTCTAGTTGGCAAGCAACAGAGGTTCTCCAAAGCTAGAGGCCTCTGCCAGCTCCCTGATCCGCAAAAGAACCAACCAATGTTAGTGATCAGGGAGAGGGAGAGCCAGGGTACTGTGCAAGGAACAGAGCCAGGGGCCTGGATGGCACTTCCACACCACGTACCTGGTCATAGGCCGGCCTGTAGCTGATGTTAAGCACTGATTTCCCGCACTGACTGATGAGGGCTCTCTCAGTTTCAACCTTCTCTTGTGAAATGGGTTTTACATCCACACAACACTCAGGATATTCTGAGTAGAAAGTCTCATATCCCCCTAAAAGACAAAAATAAGAAAGCAAGAGAGATATAAGCACTGACTTTTTTTTTTCAGTCTGTCAGAAAACGCCTAGAATTGATCAATACCCAGAGAGTGGAATACTAAAAAAAGGTATTAAGTTACTATACATTCTGGTCTTATAAAAAAACTGAGCCAAAACAAGTAATAGTTTTTAGAATAGAAATGGGCTCCACAGACAAACACACACTCACTCTCTCTTTCTCTCCTAAAAAGCTACAGTTCAAAGGCAATTATTAACTTTTTTATGTCTATCAGAAGAAGCTTAAGCTGTGAAAGGAAATATATCTGACATCTGGCAAATATTAACCAAACCCCTCCAGACAACAAAAGCCATTTTCTCACATTTATCTAAAATTCAGGTGTAATTATGCAGAATTTCATTAATTCTTGAAAGAAGCTCCTAAACTGGTCTGCCAATCAGCTCTAAACAGGATTATAGATGAAACCCCCTCTATAAGGGAATGGGGTCTTACATGAGGTTTTAACCTCAGGGCCATAAAACAGCCCTGCCTTTCTCCTTCCCAAGGTGCTAAGAACACCGCTGACAGTCCTCTCCACAGGTCCAGTGTAATCAATCTAGTTAATTACCTTCTAAACCAAACTAGAGGAATGAGGCCTTCTGAATTTAATTCTTATCTCCACCCCCAACCCCCGCTGCTTTCCCCTTGATGGCCACCTACCCACCCTTTATCTCCTTATTACCCTCCCCTCCTGAACTTTCTCCCCAGCTATACACACCCTTGTGTGTGCATACACACCCTCAAACTGATAAGTCAACTACCCGCAGGTATGATTCTATAAAAATCCTAACTACATTTAAACTTCTCCAATTGGATCACTTAAGGTAAGAACTACTCTGACCAAATCAGAGAAACTTGAGTATGTAAATTCTTGGGCCCGTGCAGGAAGTGGGGAGAACCGAACAAAAAAATTGGCCCTGAAGCCTGAGAATGCCAACTGCTGCTGGGTGAATAGGCCAGCCTCGTGTGGGGAAACCCCCTGCTTCCACTCCAAAGGGACTTAAGCCATTTCCTAGAGCCTCCAGAAAACCTGCTTCTTTTTCCAGAGAATTGGGGTCAAAACATCTTTGTTTTTGATTTTGTTTTGGCCACACTCTGTGATTTGCAGGATCTTTAGTTCCTGGACCAGGGATTGAACCTGGACCCTGGCAGTGAAAGTGCCCAGTCCTAACCATTAGACTGCCAAGGAATTCCTTCAATCATCAGTTAAAGAAGCATTCTGAGACCATATTTTTTTTCCCCAACGGCCCCCTTTTTTTCCTTCTGTCTTTTGGTGCTGTGATAGCCCCACAGTGGAGCACATGGTGGCTTTTTTAAACCCCTGCCATAGGCAAATGGTTAATGGATTACTCGGCAGTCTCCAGCTCTCTTTCAGAAGCTACAGCCAATTCCTAGAATGAGTCATCTCGCCATTACTGCTTCCTCTCAGCGTGCTGGAACTGCCCCCGCCCCCACCAAGCACACCCAAATCTCCCCTGTGGTCACTTCAACAAATAGCCACCCGGGCCTCCCTAGATGAGCTTCCGGACCTCCACAATGACCAATTTCCCGGTTATGCTGACAGGTCATGCTGGAGGAGGGCAGAGGTGGAAAGTTTGGAGGTATCTGTGGTTTAGTTTCCCCTCCTTCACCACCACTGCCTCCGCCCCCTGCACGGACCCTCAGCTTCTTCCGAAGAGATGTCCCTAGTAAGCAAAGCACTTCCTGCGCCTCAACATTTTCGTTTGTAGGAGACACAATGAGTGATAGGGGACAGGAATCTGAAGTAAGGCAGCCCAGGCCCTCTCAAACTCCAGCATGATGCTTGGGAAAGAAAAGCCTTCAGGTCACCCCATCTCTTGGCTGTAAATAGAGCACTTAAAAGAGCTGGCTGTTAGGAGGACCGACAGGAGGTGCGGGTGTGGGCTGGGTCCTGCTTGCCTGTTGACAAAATATGGCAGGCAGACAAAGAGTCTCAGTGTGACGAGCGACAGATAAACAGGGTCCTGCCTCTTCAAGTTGGGGTCAGGAGTCCTCCAGATTAGATGGTCTGTCTTTCACCCACTCCCATCAGAGGGTTGGAGAGATGGAGCATTCCTCTCTGGTGCCTCACTTGAGATGCAAGAGCTGTAGCAACTCTTGGCTGCTTCAGTTGTCTTCAGAGTGGTTCTGTTTTTGATCACCACTGCAATACCAGGGGAGTTGAGCAGAGAAAGAGGACGGACACTATCTATAAATACACATTGACAATGTCATTTGGTCAATTCATTTTAGTGGGTTGTGTGTGTGTGTGTGTGTGTGTGTGTGTGTGTGTACGCAGAAGGCATTGACAGAGTGTACAAGGCATTACCCCCATGATCTGAGATGCCACTAGATCAAAAACCTGAGCTCCTATCTGAATGTGAGTTAGGTGAAGAATTTTCTTTGGCAACAACTTAAAAGTTCAGCATTGTTGTAAGGCTAAGTATCAAGCAATTTCTACTGAAATTTAACACAGACATAAACTGTGACCTGGCGATTCTCATAATTTTACTAAAAGATAGTACACACACAAAAGCATTTGGACAGAGATATACTCTCCCACACTGCTTCAAATACTAAGGTGTGAAGCAATCTACTTACTGGCTATCATCAGGGGATGAGTTTAAAAAGTGAATAGGGAAAAAAAAAAAAGGGAATAAGACATGTATGCTCTGATATGGACAAGTCTCTCAAGATCTAGTTAGGAGAAAGAGGCAGGAACAGGAAATATACAAAATCATTCTATTTTTAAAAGATACTCATGGAAAATTAATTTATCTAAAGATGAACAAGAAATAGTTGACTGTTGCCTCTGGGGAGTGGAACTGGGTTCTAGGGTGTGCAGAAGATCCACTTTTCATTGTACAGCATGTTACTTTCATTAAAAATTAAAAAAAAAATCATTTTTACTTGAGATGTGAGTCTACAGAGCTGCCTACTTCCTGTAGCAATAACTTCCAAATGTCTTGCGTGGCCCCTTGGAGAGGGCTGGAGGCCAGAGGTAGGACCAGAAGGGGGCTCCTGGAAGATATCTTTCATGCTGCTGGAGAGGCAGAAGCTTTTCCTGTACTCACGGCTAAGAAGAGGAGACCAAAAAGGGTATCAGGAATACAAAGAAATCAGGGGCTCTGTGTGAAACCTCTGCAGAGTTTAGAGGGCACTCTCCATCTCCTAGGGGCTGAGGCTGGGGGTAAGAGAAAGATCTTCTGCTTCTGGTGTCTCCCTAAGAGGAATCAACTGGGGACAGACAGCCTGCAAGAGGTGCTAATCCAGGTGGGAGCTGCCCCTGAATCTCTGGACTCTCCCAATCTGGAAGATGTAAAACTCCACACGTTGCACGGTTCTAAAACAGCGCCCTCACGCTCTCAGCTCACCGCACCTGAGTTCTGAATCCCAGCTATGTTATATCTCAAGGCGATCTCCCAGAGCTGGCTGGGCTGAGTCCTCGTCGTCTCTTCCCTATAGGCTAAGCTTTCCATACACCTGAGGTTAAAACGGACTCACATAAAAGGTAGCAGCAATCACAGGAAGTGATCCAGAAATCAATACTCTGGAATTTGACAGTAAATCACCCACCCACCAGCAAAGTCATCTCCCCCAGCAGGTGTAACGTGCAGACTGGTGAAGCAGCTACTGGAGGGTCTCAAACCAAATGCGCCGCAGTCCCCTTCACAAGCACCCTGTGGCCCCTCTCCTAGGTCCTGGCTCGCCCGCCAACCCGCCGCCAGCCCCCGGGAGACCGCGTTAGGTGCCCCAGCTCTGGCCTATGACCAGTCCAGGGGATGATCCCAGGGCGGGAGAGAGGAGGTGAAAAAGAGTGGGAAGACTAAAGACTGCCAGCTCCAAATGGAGCTGGCCTGGGAGGGGAGAAGGGGAAGCCGAGGAACAATAAAAAGCAATAAAATGAAATGAAAAGGAAGAGAGGGGAGGGACTCGCCAGGGTCAAAAAGGCAAGAGGGTCGATGAAGACACAGCCTAACATACGTTAATTGTCCAGGCGGGAGGAAAGGGGACACCGCGGCGCCACGCTCCTGGGGGGGTGGTGGCGACCCGCGGATCCCTTCAGATCTGTCCATCAGGAAGGCTCCAGAGCGTCGGCCCCAGCGATAGACATGAAGCCGGCGCCGGGAAACCCGGCTCGTGCTGGGCGCTCCCCAACTGCCAAGAAGCAGCGCCCCCAGCAGCGTGCAGCAACCCCACCCCACCGGGCAGCCAGGCCGTCAAACGCTTTCGAGGAACACAGGTGGGGACGGAGAAGCTGCGAGCGCTGACACCGGCCGTGGCCTTCCCGGCGCACGTCAAGCCCCAGGGTGCAGAACTTCCCCGGCGCCAGGATCGAGGAAGGCGCCGGCGCCAGCAGGGGACCCCAGAGCCCGGAGCCGTCCTGGCGCGGGGGGGTTACCGAGGACCCGCGGCTCCGACGCAGCTCACCTTTGAGGAAGTAGACCCGCGGGCCGGCGGGCAGGCAAGCGAGCAGCGAGGTGAGCACTACACGCGCGGCGCTCTCTTCGCGCAGCTTCTGCCAGTGCCGGCTGCCCTGGTCCAGCACGACCACAGCCGCCACGCCGCCGCCGCCCTCCTGCAGCAGCCGCGCGCGCGCCGCCTCGTCGGGCAGCACGTAGCGCGCCGACACCGCGCCGCCGCGGGCCCGCCGCAGCACCACCGAGTTGAGGTTGACGTTCAGCGAGCCGCGCACGCTCGAGGCGGCGAAGGCCAGGTAGGGCCGGCAGTCGAGCACCACACAGCGCGCCGCCGCCTCCTTGCGAAGCATCTTGCGCAGCTGGCGCCCGTCGAGCGACGTGACCTTCATGCCGCCGCCCAGCGGCCCCGCGCCGTGCGCGCCGCAGGTGCCCACAGCCAGGGTGCCCGCCGGCGAGGCCCAGGAGGACGACCCCACGGGGCTGCGGCCGGCCGACCGAGCCCGGCGCCGGAGCGGACGCTCAACTCTTCCCTCCCGCTCCGCACGTTAGGCGCCCGGCCCGGCCACTCGCTGCCGCAGAAGCCGGGGATTCCGCCGGCAGCGCAGCGTTTTATGTGAATGGGTGTGTGGCCTGTGACGTGGCTGCCCATATAAGGCGGAATATGGGTATTTCCCCGCCCCTTCGGGCCGCGGCCACGCCCCTAGGGGGCGGGACGCGCGGGGCGGGCGCCCCAGCGTTAGTCAGCCCGAGAAAGAGGAAGTGGAAGGCGCCTCGCTGTGTTCTCTGCGGCGCTGCGCGCGGACACTCACTCGCGCATCACCGGGGACTGCCGGTGGGTTGTCAGGCATGCCAGGAGGCCGAGGTGACCCACGCTGTGCGGGAAGAGGAGGAAGCGGAGGAGGCAGAGCTAGCGTCGCAGCATAGGCTTTGAGTTTCATAGACGTAGGTTCTGGACCTTCTGGGGGCCGTGCCTGACAGTGCGGTAGGCAGAGCTAGGGGCGCCCTCGGCCGTGCCCCCAGATGAATCAGAAGCAGATTTCAGGCGTTACGGGTCTTTACGCGGGAAATGAGATGATAGCTGGAATTTGCTTCGAAGTCTGAGTTATTGATGACTCAAGTTTGGGCTTGTATTGGTAATCATTGGAGCTTGGTGATGGGTACCTGGGTGTTCATTATACTGTTTTCTCTACTTTATATTTTGAAGTTTTCCACCGTAAAAGTACCCGAAAGTAAAAGTAGGAAGAGAAGGGCCAGCAGTTAATCTCCCCAAATAGATTCTGCCCTCAAAGGATTGATGGTCCTTTTCGTTGTCACACTCCCAGATAAAAATTAGAATGGTTGTAAGGACCTGTTATTGTACAGCACTTGAAACTCTACTTAATGTTTTGTGACAGCCTGGATGGGAGGGGGCGTTTGGGATACATGTATATGTATGGCTGAGGTCCTTTGCTGTTCACCTGAAACTACCACAACATTGTTAATCGGCTATCAGTTCAGTTCAGTTCAGTCGCTCGGTCATGTCCGACTCTTTGCTACCCCATAAATCGGCTATACCCCCCAATAAAAAAAATAATAAAGCTAAAATTTCACCGAAAAAAAAAATAGAATGGTTTTTTGAGGAACCATTTTCTGTCACCCAGAAAATATCTGTGGTGAACTCAGCTGCAGCGTCAGCATGCGCTGTTGATGGAGCTCAGCCCAGCCAACTGTCCAGGTGGCTTCTGGGATTTAGGGGATTATCTGTGGATAAAGTATAATCCCAGGCTGTCTGCCCCCACCAGCCCCAGCAGCTTTAGGCTTCCCATCCCCACTCTTGGGGAACTGGACACACTCACCCATTCAGCAAGTATTTATTGAGGGGCAGCTCTGTGCCCTGATAGCTGCAGAGACACTCTTAGGGAAACAGGCTTCTCCCTCAATCTCAGGACTAACCGTTTTATTGTGAGCCTGAGAGGAGAGGGGACTGCCTGATGGAAATAGGCTGCCTCCGCTAGGGAGGGGCTTGTTTGCTATAAAGGGGAATGACGTTTTTTAGAAGGAGGCAGAAATTGAATTCTGAAATCAAATGCAATCACACCAGACACCAGCTAGCTGGCCATTGCCTCTGGGTCTCAGCTGCCTTCAGTCAGGGGGACTGTCCTCGCCTTGCCAGTGGAGTCTTAATGAAGGTGTGGAAGAAAGGTTTTCTTTCTCTTTGCGGTTATCTGTGCCAGCCTTCCCTGCAATCTGCTCCTCCTCTAGTGTCACCAGAACCTTCTTCCTCCAGACATTTCAACCTACGACCACACATGTATGGAGCACCCACTTGGCCAGGCTCTGTACTGGTCTATGGACACTAATGTGATCAGTACTGCTCCAACTGCCCCCAGCTCAGAGAAGAGGCTCGGCCCAGCCACAGACCTATAGTCAGTGTAACAGAGCATCCATGTGTATGAGGTGGGGTAGGATGGAGCTCTGGAGAAGGCCACCTAGAGCAGAGGAGAGCTGAGGTGAGCTTACAAAAATGCATCGAGGAGAGCCAGGCTGTCGAGGGAGAGAGTGGAAGGCGTTCCAGGCACAGGTAACCCCTTGCTTAGTTGCTTAGTGCTTAGTGTTAGTCGCTCAGTTGTGTCTGACTCTTTGCGACCCCATGGACTGTAGCCCACCACGCTCCTCTGTCCATGGGATTCTCCAGGCAAGAATCCTGGAGTGGGTAACCATTCCCTCCTCCAGGGAATCTTCCCAACTCAGGAATCAAACCCAGGTCTCTCACACTGAAGGCACACTCTTTACTGTCTGAGCCACCAGGGAAGGTAAAGGGAAAAAAAAACCCCAAAAAACCAATAAGAACCTAGCATGGTGTGTGCTGGCGGTATGTAGGAGACTAAGGCATTTCTGGTATATATTAGAAGATTAAGCAGGTCAGGTGGCAGAAGGACTTGTATGTCGTGTGAGGCCTTTGATCTTCGCCTTTGGCTGGAGCAGCCCCAGATGAGGATGTTACTCAGGGACCTGGTCAAGTGAGCATTTGGGGACCTCATTTAGGTCGTCCTGTGGAGGAAGGATGTTTTATTTGAGGGTGGGGGTAGGGTCCAGACTGGGCTCCAGGAGACAGATAGGAGGCTTTTGTGGGTAATCCAGGCCTGAGCTGATAAGGCCCCAGCCGGAACTTGGCAGTGATAGCAGCAATTGAAGAGGCCACACAGATGGGAGAGACAGTTAGGAAGTAAGTTGCCGGAAGGGCTGGGATGAGGGAGAGAGGGGTAGAAGGTGACTGAGTGAATGGTGACACCTTTAGATAGGGACCCTGCAGGAGCAAGTCTGGGTGGGTAGCAGGAGGAGGAGTTGGGGGTGAAGTTTAGATTATTAATAAGTAGAAGTTGATCATGGGCAACCCAAGGGGATAGTGGTAGGGTGGCCTGGCAAGCCGTGCAGGAAGGTCGTCTGTCAACGGGATTTGTCTGTCACTTCCCATGCCCAGCAGTTCACCAAGTCCCAGGACTCTGCCTTTCAGATCTCCTTCCTCAGCTGCCCTTCCTAGTCCTGAGGCCAGGGCCAGCTTCCTGAGCGTGTGACCTGTGTAGCTGCACAAGGCCATACTTAGAAGGGCACAGTGCTTGCTTTAATGCTTGCTGTCACTCTGTTGACATTCTTAATAATTTTCGGACAAGGAACCCTGACTTTTCCTTTGGTCCTGGGCCCCACAAATTATGTAGTCGGTGCCACCCATTTGTTGTTGTTCAGGCTCTAAGTCGTGTCTGACTCTTTGTGACCCCGTGGACTGCAGCATGCCAGGCTTCCCGGTCCTTCACCATCTCCCAGAGTTTGTTCAAACTCATGTCCATTGAGTCGGTGATGCCATCCACAGTATTAGTTAAAGGGGCCCTTTAGCCCTGCCACTGGGCCCTACAGTAGCATCCTGTTTCCCAGTCTTGAGGTCCTCTCCTTGCTCTCTTGTCCTCTGCAATGTGATCTTTCAAAGCTTAGATCAGAGCACAGAGCCCACCTTCTCTGCTCAGAAACCTTCAGTGACACCTACGCACTGTCTGATAAAAATCTAGATTCATTAGTGGGACACCAAGATCCTTGTTCTAACCAACTGGCCATTACCCACCTCCAGCCTTGTTTCTCTCCTTCCGTCCCCCTTTCCCAACTCCAGCCTCCAGTCACACAGAACTGCCCATTTCCTAAACCTGCCCAGCATTTTGCTGCCTCCACTCTTTTCTACAGGACTTGAGTGCCTCCCTCACTCCTTTGTTAGGAATCCTTCTCCACCTTCACACACCAGCTCCAGAGCTATAGTTTCACCTCCAAGAAGTGACCCCTTGGTCCGCCAGCCTGTTTATCAGTTGCCCTCCTGGGGGTTCTCACGCTCTTGCCGTTGCCCCTCCCCCAGCCCGTCACAGGAGTGTTCTCTATCCTGCTGTTAGTCTGAAGGCTCCCAGGCCACACTCCGGACTTTTCCCATTATCGATGACCCCATCATAACACCCAGCGCATGGCAGGAGCTCACACAGTTTTGGCGGGATGAGATCTGGTGCTTGCTGAGACTTGAAAGCAGCAGGCTCCTTAGTAAGCATGCAGGGGAAAAAGTTGGCCACAACATAAATAAGGGCCTTACACCCTGGGTCAGAAGACAAGACAGGAAGGTGTGGACCCAGAGGCCCTAGGATCAGGAAGTAAAATTCGGAAGAGGAGGATGTCTGACTCCTCCCCACCCCCAGCCCCGCCACTGCTTGGGAATGGGAGTAAGGTGCGGGGTGGGGTGGGGTGGGGGTTGGGGTGGTGTGGTTCAAGAATAAAAGCAGAATTTAAATTAGTATGAGTATATGAGGCAAGACCTTGCTCTATTTGTCATTCTCTCTCCGATGCCAGTTCCTCAGAGCTGGGCAAGATTTTTGTGTTTCTTGTCCCTCCTTTGACTGGTCATCTTAGCCCTCAGGCCCTGATTCATTATTGTGATCTGATGTTCTTACCTGGTAGAGGGTCATAGTGCCCCTTTCTAAAAAGTGTAGGCTTGTTCCTTGGAAAAGTGCACACGCAGTTTTCAGCTTCCAGTATCGGGAAGCTGCACAGACCTGGGAATGCCTATGTCTGCCCCTGCTGCCTTCATCTGCCTGTAAAGTGGGGCCAGGTGGCCTGTGGGGATGGATCAGAGGGTACCCCAGAATGCCAGGGCAGGGGCCCAGAGCCATTCTGAATACAACCCAAGGGTCCACTAGCAGCCCCAGCCCTCCAGTGGGTGCATTTTTGCCAGCTCATTTCATTGGCTTTTTTGTTTCTCATCATGAAAGTAGCACATGCTCATTATTGAAAATGTGGAAAAAGCAGAGATGTGAAAATGATGTGTTTTTTTTTTAAGAGCACTACTTTCTCTGGTTTCTTCAAGACTGCTATTGGGTCTGGACCCAAGACTTGCTTCACACCATCTTGGTAAAAAGGAAAGAGCACTGGACTAGGAGTCAAGAGCTGGATTTTTGTTCAGCCTCTGCTATGACCAGCTTTTGCTGTTTCATTAATATTTGTAGAGTGCCTTCCGTGTGTGTAGGTGTTTTTCTCCCCATGGCCCTCCCGTCTCCCTCACCCCCAGGACCTTAGAGTGGAGTGAATACAAAGTTCACTTCAGGATGTAGGCACTTGCTGTGTGACTGTTGAGAATCACTCACCCTTCGTTTGCTGTCATGGTTTCCTCTTCTATAAAGTAGGGGCATTAGCGTCTATCTGTACACCGTGAGTGATAGTGACATAATGTACGTAAAGCTATAGCGTGGTGTAAGCATAAGGTATTTGTATGGTTGTTGTTGCTAATAATAATAATATCCATCAGCAAAGCATTTACTCAGTCAAATCCTGATACACTGGTACATTGTTTCCTCCTCTATAAAATGGGAATGAAAATAGGACTTAGCTTATAAGTTACTATCAGGATTCAGTGGGTTAAGTTACTTCGATGGGACAGCTACTTAGAATGCCTGGTGCATATTAAGAACTCAGTAAACGTTAACTAGTTGAACAGACTGTAGTATTTGTTCCAGCCAAGGAAAGACTTTTTAATGGCTCAGGAAAAATGAGATGGGAATAAGCATAGCAGGGAGGAAGAGGGGTACTTGCTGTTTAAGTCAGCTGGCAGTGAAAGAATTATTGGAAGCCCGTGAACTTGTTCTCAAGGCTTACTGAGTTCGAGGGGATATTTAAAGAGTAAAAATCCCCAGACCAACTTACAGTAAACTAGAAGTGACAAAAAGCCATTCAGATAATAATAAGTGATAAATTGGATAGTTTTGATATGAGAGCCGAAGAAACTTTGTAGAAGAGAGATCGATAAAGCCAGGAGCATTAGAGCAGGTGAGTCTGGGAGAGGGGTTTAGGTTTGATAAATAACTCTTCCAGTTCTAAGAGCAAGAACTTTGGAGTGTGACATTTAAGCCCCTGGTCAGCTGCTTACTGACTGTGTGACCTTGGGCAAGTTACTTCACTTCTCTAAGCCACAGTTCTCTCATCTGAAAAAAAAAATGTGGAATGGGGGGAGATAATAATAGTACCTACCTGATGAGAAGATTAAATGGAGTACCTATGAAAAGCTCTTCTCTGCGTGCCTGTAGCATGTGGGGGGCTCTGTGTGAGCCAGTATTTTTCTTTATGAAAAGTCATGGGCAGCACGGAAGCACAGAATCTTGGCAGTAAGGAATTGTAATTCTATTTTGAAATTTTCCAGAGAGGGAGCTTACTGCCTCATGAGGCATTTTTGAATGAGACCAAAAAAGGAAACAAGCATATCCTGGGGTTTTTATGAGATGCCAGGTATGTGCTGAGCACTTCACTAAATCCTCACAACCACCCTATGATGAAGTACTATTGCCCCAATTTTACAGTTGGTCAAGGACAAAGAGAGAGGGCCAAGGACAAAGAGAGGGCTTTTCTGGTGGCTCAGACGGTAAAGCGATTGCCTGCACTGCGGGAGACCCAGGTTTGATCCCTGGGTTGGGAAGATCCCCTGGAGAAGGAAATGGCAACCCACTCCAGTACTCTTGCCTGGAAAATCCCATGGATGGAGGAGCCTGGTAGGCTACAGTCCATGGGGTAGCAAAGAACTGGACACGACTGAGCAACTTCACTTTCTAAGGTCAAAGAACTGAAGCCGACTTTCCCGTATCTCCTACCCTTTGCTTCCAGGTCTGGAAAAATATTGTGTAAATCTAGACTCTCTGAAATAGTTGAAGATGGTCATCTTGTCCCTTCCCCACCTTATCTTTTCTAAGATAACAGTCTTTGTTCCTTACATAACTGTTTTCCGGATTCCTAGAAGACTTTTAATTTATTTGCCAGAACTCTTTACTTGCGATCCCTGAAACTGGGGTGCAACAGAGAATGTCCATTTACTCAAAATTCAAAGGTCCAGCTGAAAAAGAGTGGCCATGAAGATCCCTAGACATAGGTACAGAAAGGAAGAGATGGAAGAGTGCCAACACTTGAAAGCAAAGATGCAGCGCGTCCTCTCCATTGGGGAGCCACAGACTATTTCTGAAGAAATCAGTTCAGTTCAGTTCAGTTGCTCAGTCGTGTCTGACTCTTTGCAACCCCGTGGACTGCAGCACACCAGGCTTCCCAGTCCATCACCAATTCCCGAAGCTTGCTCAAACTCATGTCCATGGAGTCAGTGATGCCATCCAACCATCTCACCCTCTGTCGTCCCATCTGAAGGAATGGGAGGGGCATTTTTTACTCCTCACCCCCAGCCTCTCTCTTGCAGCATTTCAAGTGTGGTCTAAATGAGTGGGGAAGGGGGCCATTCTTGAAATTACAGGAAGTGGGCTGGAGGTGGGAGGATGTTAGAAGGAGGAAGTTTGTGCTCTCTCCAGCTTTGCCATGGAGATTCTGGCTGGAAAGATAAATAACTGGTAAAACTTACTATTATTATTATTTTTTAATGGGGAGTGTATACCCTTTGGTGAGCATCATCAATGCTCTATACTAAGATCCTGGGGGCAAGAAGATGGGAAAGCTGTGGGGAGAAAACCACCTATAAGTGAAAAGTCCACAGCCTCTGGGTAGAGATCTCCGGCTGCTGGTTTCTCCCCCTTCCCTCTCAATGTGGTTCCTGAAGATGATTTCCAGACTCCAGTCTTTTACCACCTTCATGGACTTCATAATACCTGAGTATTGTGACACCTCCTCTATCATTTCTGAAATTGACTTTACAGAGACTCATTAAAAACAATAAGCAAAAAAAACCAACCACATTTTGTCTTAAATTGTAGTCTCTGAGGTTTAATAACCTAATTCTATTTTTTTGTAGTAGTAATTAAAATCTATGACAATTCAGATGGGAGACTCTCATCTGTATACCACCTACAGTCTCCTCTTCTGCCACCAGGATGCCAACTTGTACGTAGAGAAACAGTGATTGGGTTCTGGAATAAAGAAGACCGGTGCTGAGCCCAGACTCTGGAAGTGGCTAGCAGTGTAGCCTTGTACAAATGCCTTAAACTCTTCCAAGCTACAGTTGCTTCTTGAGTAAAATTGGGATAGTTAAGAAGTTGTAAAGCAGAAACAAAATAATAGAAGTGGAAAGTACCTTGTAAAATGCTGCTGCTTGGGCTATTCCTTTTATCAGTAACTTCCTTGCTCCTGGGGAAGGTGGGGCCTGGAATCCTACCTCCTCTGGGCTAGAACTAGTGGAAAAACATTTCTAAAACCTACAGACTTCAGAGCAAGAGCAGTGCCCAAGGTTCCACCAGCGCTCCGCACCTGACCTGCTGTGGGACTTTGTGGGAGTCACTCCTAACCCCACCCGCACCCCATCCTGACACACACACACCTTCCCTGCCCCAAAGCTCCGTTTCCTGTTTAAAGTGGGAAGAGTTAAGGCAGTTTCAGTTCAGTTCAGTTCAGTTGCTCAGACGTGTCCGACTCTTTGCAACCCCATGAATTGCAGCACGCCAGGCCTCCCTGTCCATCACCAACTCCCTGAGTTCACTCAGACTCATGTCCATCGAGTCAGTGATGCCATCCAGCCATCTCATCCTTGGTCGTCCCCTTCTCCTCCTGCCCCCAATCCCTCCCAGCATCAGAGTCTTTTCCAATGAGTCAACTCTTTGCATGAGGTGTCCAAAGTACTGGAGCTTCAGCTTTAGCATCATTCCTTCCAAAGAAATCCCGGGGCTGATCTCCTTTAGAATGGACTGGTTGGATCTCCTTGCAGTCCAAGGGACTCTCAAGAGTCTTCTCCAACACCACAGTTCAAAAGCATCAATTCTTCAGCTCTCAGCCTTCTTCACAGTCCAACTCTCACATCCATACATGACCACAGGAAAAACCATAGCCTTGACTAGACGGACCTTAGTCGGCAAAGTAATGTCTCTGCTTTTGAATATGCTATCTAGGTTGGTCATAACTTTCCTTCCAAGGAGTAAGCGTCTTTTAATTTCATGGCTGCAGTCACCATCTGCAGTGATTTTGGAGCCCAAAATAATAAAGTCTGACACTGTTTCTACTGTTTCTCCATCTATTTCCCATGAAGTGATGGGACCAGATGCCATGATCTTC
>NW_024070198.1:29768538-29911041 GCF_014754425.2 Oryx dammah | reverse complement strand
TCAGGTGGTCTGGTATTCCCATCTCTTTCAGAATTTTCCACAGTTTATTGTGATCCACACAGTCAAAGGCTTTGGCATAGTCAATAAAGCAGAATAGATGTTTTTCTGGAACTCTCTTGCTTTTTCCATGATCCAGCAGATGTTGGCAATTTGATCTCTGGTTCCTCTGCCTTTTCTAAAACCAGCTTGAACATCAGGGAGTTCACGGTTCACGTATTGCTGAAGTCTGGCTTGGAGAATTTTGAGCATTACTTTACTAGCATGTGAGATGAGTGCAATTGTGCGGTAGTTTGAGCATTCTTTTCATTGCCTTTCTTTGGAATTGGAATGAAAACTGACCTTTTCCAGTCCTGTGGCCACTGCTGAGTTTTCCAAATTTGCTGGCATATTGAGTGCAGCACTTTCACAGCATCATCTTTCAGGATTTGAAACAGAGTTAAGGCAATGCTTCTCAAACTTGATTGTCATAAGATCACCTGTTGTTCAGTCTCCTGGGAGCCTATTGAAATGCAAATTCTCCTCCTAGGACTGGAGATTCTTCATTTCCAACCAACTCCCAGGTGATACTGAGGCTGCCAGCCACAGACCACACTTGGAGTATCAAGGAGTTATTGTACTTAACTCCTAGAGGTTGTGAAAGGCTTAAATTAGACAATACACCCTAAACATTTAGAGACTTAACATAAGTCCTTTAGGGACTTATACAATCAGTTCAGTTCAGTTCAGTCACTCAGTCGTGTCCGACTCTTTGCGACCCCATGAATCGCAGCACGCCAGACCTCCCTGTCCATCACCAACTCCCAGAGTTCACTCAGACTCACCTCCATCGAGTCCGTGATGCCATCCAGCCATCTCATCCTCTGTCGTCCCCTTCTCCTTCTGCCTGCAGTCCCTCCCAGCATCAGAGTTACATGTCAATATTATAGTGATTGGCGTATATGGCGGAGGGTGGGTTGAGAGGTAACCCCAGATAGAGCAGGAAAAAAATGAAAGTGAAAGTCGCTCAGTCGTGTCTGACGCTTTGCGATCCCGTGGACTGTAGCCCGCCAGGTTCCTCTGTCTATGGAATTCTCTGGGCAAAAATATTGGAGTGGTTAATCATTCCCTTCTCCAGAGGATCTTCTTGACTCAGGGATCGAGCCCGTGTCTCTATCATCGCAGGCAGATTCTTTACCGTCTGAGCCAAAAGAGAAGCCCAGATAGAGCAGAGGATGATGAGAGTTCTTTTAACTGTGGGTTTGGAAAAAGCAAGCCCTAGTTTTATGACCCATGCCATAGCTGTGTGAGGTGAGTTTGGCCAGATCTCTTGACGTTTCTGAGCCTCCAAATACCCTTCTGCAAAGGGAAGGGTGACTGAATTAGATGGTGTCTAAGAATTCTCTCAGCTTTAAGTCCAAACTTGTGCAGTAATCTCTGCACACCCCCACCACTAAAGGACACATAACAGGCTTGACCTTGGCCATAACCTTGAGCCACATCTGTTGCAGGGATGGGTCTGCTCTGAGCCTGCCTTGATTGCAGGGAGGATGAATAACTGGAGTGCCTAGCTTGGCATTCCTCGAACTCTGAGTGACATCACCCCGGGAAGCCTGTGTTCCTTGGGTCTCATGCAAGGTGTTGCCTGCTTGGCCGGGGGGCGGGGTGTGTGTGTGTGTGTGTGTGTGTGTGTGTGTGTGTGCAATGATTTGCAGCCTGAACGGGAACAGGCTTGCTGCGTGCTCAGAAAATGGATGTAAAAGGAGGCATTTCAACATTCCATCCCACTGCTTCACTGCACTGGAGGTGAAGGTGATTCACGAGCAAGCTCCTTGCAAGCATACATCACATGCAGCAGACTCCAGCCTTTCTTCATATCCCTCCAGACTCGAGGCTGGAAACCAAGGAGTCAGAACCTGCAAGAAACTTGCCCCTCAGTGGAAGAAATGGGCATCCAGCAACCTAGTTCCTAAACGAGAAGAACAGGGATGCTTGAGTTCCAAGGCTGTAAGCAGCCTGCCAGTGCAGCCCCTTTATTAACCCATGAGCCTGCATTAAGCCCTCACCATGAGCAAACATTTATTGAATACCTGCTAAGCATGTTATTCACCTGAATAACCGATTTAACCTCATTGTATCCCAGTGAAGAGAGCCTGATGCAGATGGGGGCATCCAGGTTTAGAGAGGTTAAGTGACTTGGTCAGGGCCACACAGCAAGACATCCAACAAGTTTCACACCTTGGGCAGAGCCCAGGTTAACCTGACACCCTCCCTTCCTCTGTTATGAACTTGTATCAAAAGCCCTGACCTTCATGGTTACTCTTGATTATTGGCATTTTCTTTTCTCCCCTTGATCTACGAGCCAGCTCTTAAGGACCCTGTAGCCATAGTGGCCAGCCTGGCCCACAGCTGACCCTAGTAAGACTTTTTTTCTCAGTGAATACTTGAAATGGGAGCTCAGGTCCTGGCACTGTAGGGCTCATTCTGGGGCTGAGGGGGGAAGGAAGAAGAGCCCAGGACTTTATTCCTGACCTCGGGGGCTTATTGTCTGGTTGTTATGGACCCAGATTCAAATCTTGAAAGGGAAAGAGGGTCCTTGAATCAGACTGGGTTTGATTACAGATTCAAGGGGCTGGTAAAACCAGAGGGCCAGCCATCAGGGTGGGTCAGGGAGAAGGGAGAAGTTAGAACTGAAACCAGGGAGGATTTACACAGGCAGAGGTGAAAAGGTTCCGCCACTGCAGGAGGAACAAGAGAGGAGGAGGCAGGAATGGGTGGTGGAGGCAGCCAGGTGTCCTCTCCAGGGAGGAGGTCATCTCGGTGGGGGGGCATGAAGACTTTGGGGACGATAAGGAGGTTAGGTCTAGGAACTAATGCCTGCTTTGTGCAATCAGGTCCTGTGCCTATAAAGTCTAAAAATGGTGAATACCCTTTGACCTAGTGATTCCACTTCTGGGAAATGATCTTAACTAAAATCTCCAAAATACAGGGGAGGTAAAGCTATATTCACAACAGTGTTCATCACAGAGCTGTTTATACGAAGGTAAAAATGGAAGCAGCCAAAACATTTCTCATAAGAGAATAGTGAAGAAATCAAGAGACTAGTGAAGAAATTGGCATATCCAACAGCCATTACATGGGATGTTTTCAAAGATTCTGAGCAACATTCAAAATCAATTATGTTACAGTGTTGAGGGAAATGGCCTGTTACAAATAATAACGGTGGCTGCTTATTGAGTGCTGTTTCCTAGGCACTCAAGCTTTCCATATTTGGCCTCATTTAATCAATACAACCACTCCAGGAGGGTGGAATGACTTCCATGGAACAGATTTGCGGAGTGAGGCTCTCTCAGGGAGAGGTGGAAGAGCTGGGATTGGAGCTCTGGTCACACTGGAGTATGTGCTGACCACCACCTGATGTAATGTGACTGCTTCTAGCCAGGAGACCTGAGAGCAATATATCAAATATTAACAATGGTTCTTTTGGGGGGGTGGGAGGTCTGGGGGGTTGATTCCCCCCTACTTTTCTGTGTTTTCAAAATTTTTCCTTATGTAGGTGTGATACGCTTTTTGTATCTTTTCCATATTTTCAGTTACTCATTTTGCTTATCAGGGCTTCCCTATTGGCTCAGCGGTAAACAATTCACCTGCAGTGCGGGAGACGCTGGGTGGGGAAGATACCCTGGAACAGGAAACGGCACCCCGCTCCGGCATTCTCGCCTGGGAAATCCCATGGACAGAGGAGTCTGGTGAGCTACAGTCCAGGTGGCTCGCAAAAGAGTCAGACACGACGACTTGGCTACAATTCTGCTTATCAGAACTTGCAACTTTTTTTTTTTTCCATTTACCAGTAAGTCTCAGTGATCTTAACTTCTTTCAGATGCCCTTTATTCTTTTGTGGGGAGGGGAGGGGGCTCAGAACATTCCATGGTACAGATTTGGCATACTTTTTTATCTGTATTTCCTATTGAGGGCCATCCTAATCTAGACCCTTTTGGACAGAGGGTGTTTTGTTTGTTTTTCGCAGAAAAAAATAAACTAGGGGGGAAAGTACTTCTAGGTGGTTCCGGCAGATTGGAGTTGAAGGGATTTAATTAGGGGCTCCAGACTCGAGGACAATCCCTGTTGGTAAAAACGACTGGCTGGAGTGAGCAGGTCTATCTGATGGATGAGTTTCTCTGCAGTCTTTAGTTTCCAGTAATAATATCCCCACACGTACCCTCGGGGCAGTTCTATCAGCTGACCCCCCTTGGCAGGAGTAAGGCTTGTCTCTCTGGCGGAAGTTATAGATTAGGATTCCTCCTGCCCTGGATTCATATTGACATGTAGCTTAATTCTGTTTGGCTGTGGGCAAATCCTCTTCAGGAAGTCAGTTATCCCAGTGCCTCTGGGCTATCAGGATGTAGGACTGACTCCACTCCATTCACTTCTACCAACTTCCCTGGAGGTCTTTTATAACAAATAGAGTTCGGAAAAACCAGAACCTCAGCCAGTTCCTTACACCTGCTGTGTGGCCGGCAGCCAGCTGGGTTAGGGCTCTGGGCTGTGTGTTTCATTTACATGCAATCAGGGGCCGGAGTTTCATTCGGCTCCAACCTTCTCTGGTGATTCTCTGAGGCCTTAGGGAGAAAAACACAGGGCTGACTCTGACCAGCTGTGTGATCCTGGGTAAGTTAACGACTTCTCTGAGTATCAGTTTCTCATTTGTCAGGTGGGGGCAGTGAGAGCTACGCCATAGTGTTGTGCAGATTAAATGAACTACTGTCATGAGTTTGGCAGCTAGCACATTGACTATGCCTGGAAGCTGAGCAATGAGTTATGGGCATAATCCTTAAGGAGCCTAAGAAGGCAAGCCTTTTGGCTCCCTTTAGCCCAGCCTGCATTGAGATTACCTAGGACTGTCCAGGAGAGCTTGTCTTTGAGATCCTCTGATTCAGGGGTGGTGGTTTAGTTGCTAAGTTGTGTCCGACTCTTTTGTGACCCCATGGACTGTAGCCTGCCAGGCTCCCCTGTCCATGGGATTTCCCAGGCAAGAATACTGAAGTGAGGGGGTGCTATTTCCTTCTCCAGGGGATCTTTCTGACCCAGGGATTGAACCCCACTGCCCTGTATTGCAATCAGATTCTTTACTGGCTGAGCTACCAAGGAATGGGAGGGAAGCCTATTCATTTCTCAGTCAATTGCATGGTACCCTGAACTAATTACGCTAAAAAGCAAGAACAAAACAAGTAAGCTCCCACTTCTAAAGGCACCTCCTAAACCTGTAAGAGCCTAAACTCATCCAGCTGCTGTCTAGCCAGCATGCTATATACCTCCTTACTATATCCATAGATTTGTCTTCATCACATCACTCCATCCTTAGCCCCTGCAGCCAGAACATCAACTTAAAGCTTCTAAGAGTGGAGGCATCACTTAGTGAAGATCTGGTCCAAAATGTATTATAATATTAGAGTGTGAAAAAATTAAGTGAAACAAAAGGTCTGAGCAACTATTGTAGGAAAAAAAAAAAAAAAGCCCAGGTACATACTGCTGGTATAAGAAGTTGCTAGTATAAAAGCATTATCAGCTAACAGCAGCCTCTTTGAGGAGGTTGGGGGAAGCTCTCTTTGTTTACTTTTTTTTTTAATTTATTAAAAAAATTTGATTTGGCTGTGCTGCACTGCATGCTGGGTCTTAGTTCCCTGACCAGCAATCAAACCCATGCCCCCTGCTGTGGAAGCATGTAGTCTTAACCACTTTATTGTTTGAATTCCTGAAAATGAACACATCTTTTAAGAAAGGCAGTTATCACAGCAGTTAGGAATGAGGGATATGTTGAAATCAGGCTTTCTGGTTCGCCTTCAAACTCAGGTGTGTGTCTGTGGACCAGACAGAAGCTCTTGCAGCACATATGTAAAGGTGGGGCGACAGCAATAATACAACCCATGTCACAGGGTTGTTGAGAGGGTTAAACAAGGAGATGCACGTGCTTAGCACCAGGCCCGGCATTCAGTAAACACTCAGGGAAGGTCAGCTGTTACGGTTACTTGTATAACCAAAAACAATCTGCATGTAAATGTTTATATGTGTAAACATAGGACAGGGGTATTTTGAGGCAGCCCCTGTCTTTCTATAATACACTCGGCCCCATAAAAGGGAATGTGACAGAGGAAGAAAGAATAGGGAATGACTGCCTGTTGACTGGCCAGCTCTGAAAGCTCCCCCAACCCCCCGCCTCACGCAATGTTCTCTATTCTCACAAGAGGAGCCGTTAAAGAAAACACTGGCATGGGAAAGGGGGAAATATTTAATAAGAGTCCAGCAAACCGTTTACAGGCCACCCCACCCCCAACACTGCTGCAGGGATGAGCTGGTGACAGAGCTGGAGAAGCGCCACAGGTTTGTCCTGTCTCCTGAACCAGGAGCTTCTGGGGCAGGAAGGAATTAGAGCTGTCCAACTCATTTGCTCACTCGGTGAATATTTACTGAGGGCTGGTCGTATGCCAGCTAGTAGTTCCAAGCCCAAGGATACAGCCTGGACAGAGAAGACCAAAGCAGAACAAACACCAAATAAACAAACAAAAGCTCATAAGCAGAGAGCTTACCTTGTAATGGAGATAGATAGACACTAAACAAAATAAGTAAGACTTGTAGCCTGCGGAGTCGCTGTAAACGCCATGGAGAAAAATTGAACAAGGAAAGGTGTTAGGGGTTACTGGGAGAGTTACCCAGGAGGTAAATTATGGGGAGTGAGTGAGCTGGTGTTCTTGGGAGCTAAACTCTGCAGATTTCTGAACCCCATCCTTATTCAGAGCTTCCTTGAGTCCCAGCCATCGGAGATCGCAAACCAGGCGTTTCTCTGATTGTATGTGGAAGGCCCTGGCTTGGGGAAAACTGAAGGCTAGGTGAGGCACTCTGCCTCTGTGATGCTCCCAGGAGAAAGCCATCCACGCGCTGCTTTGAAAGGCAAAAACCAGGGGAGTCTGGCTTGAGTATGGTCACACTGAAGCAGTGGTTCTTGGCCTTGAGTGGCCTGAACGTCACGGGGTGAAGAGGGTGGGCATGGCCAGGGTTATTAAACTGTGGAGTTTGGATCCTACCACAGTCTCTGGGGTGGTCTGCTGGGAACCCCACCTGGAGAAACACAGGTGGGTCAATTATCTATGACCCAGACAGAAGTCTGCAATCTCAAAGATACTGATTCCTACCCAGTGAACCACCTACTTATTTTAATAATAATGGCTTTATTTTATTGAGCACTCACTGTGTGCAGAGCTCTCTGCTGACACTTCAGATTTATTATTTTCCTTTAAGTCTCACAACAACCTGGTGAAGGAGGTAAAATTCCCATAAGGACACTGAAGCACAGGCGTAGTGGTTAGTGGCAGAAATGGGGCAAAGACCTAGGCTCGCCTGACGCTAAACTGAGTCCGGAAGTTGTTCCCTGCACTGCATCGCTCCGAGGCTCTGCTGCTCACTTCTGGAGCTCCTCTTGATTGCTAGATTGCAAACTGCTTGGGGCAAAAGTTGGCTCTTAGGCTGCCTGCACTCCTCAGACAGAGTTTTCTTGAATTAACCATGCTTTCCTTCTCAGAAGGAGCTAAAATAGCATCTTCTAGACCTTTCTCCGCAGCTATTGAACCCCTAGCCCCTGTAATAGTGTCTTCTCTTCCTCCCTCTGTCTAAGCAGAGCCCGTCCTCCCTGAGCTCCTGGGACTCAACTCTCTCTGCTTGGGGCCTTGTATTTGAGTTTTCAGCCTTCTCTTCCCTTCGATGAGTTCCTCCTGGGCTGTGAGCTAGCTCCTGGCTGGCTTCTTCCCATCTGCCTCCCACGAAATAGTACATAGTAGACTTAGTGAATTCAAGGGGAGCTGGTTGATAGCATTCAGACTCTAGATTTCTGTGGCCATATACCAAGGACTGTCTTTTTTTCTTTTTTTGCTTTCCTAAATGACATTCATTTTTCATTTTTATTTATTTATTTTAAAATTAAAGTATAGTTGATTTACAATGTTATATTAGTTGCAGGAAATCAACCCTGAATAGTCCCTGGAAAAAGAGAAGCTGAAGCTCCAGTACTTTGGCCACCTGATGTGAAGAGCTAACTCATTGGAAAAGACCTCGATCCTGGGAAAGATTGAGGGCAGGAGGAGAAGGGGATGACAGAGGATGAGGATGGTTGGATATCACCAACTCGATGGACATGAGTGTGCGCAAGCTCCAGGAGACGGTGAAGGAGAGGGAAGCCTGGGTGCTGCAGTCCATGGGCTTGCACAGAGTTGGACATGACTGAGTAACTAAGCATGTATACATACAGCAAAATAATTCAATCTGCCCACCTCAAAATTCTCAGCTTAATCCTATCTGCAAAGTCCCTTTGCCACAGAAGGTTATACTTTCACAGGTTCTGTCATGAGGGGGGCATTCCTCAGCTATCCCCACCAACACGAGCAACACTTGATTTTGTCTCCTAAACCTGCTCTTCCTCTACTTTCCTCACCTAAGAATATGATACCCCCATTTACCAACCCAAAACCTGAGGTCCTCCTTGATTCCTCTTTCTCTTGCCCTATGACCCCTGCCATATTTACACATCCAAAATAGATGTCTTTTCACAGGAACATTTCCTCTTCTACCATACAAGAGATCTGGGTTCTATCCCTGATTTGGGAAGATCCCCTGGAGAAGAGAATGGCTACCCACTTCAGTATTTTTGCCTGGAGAATCCCATGGACAGAGGAACCTAGTGGGCTACAGTCCATAGGGTAGCAAAGAGTTGGACACGACTGAGCGACTAACACTTTCACTTTCGCAGAAACGTTTCCTGTTCTACCTCCCTCACCCAAGCCCCTTTTGTCCCTCACTTGGACCTTGGCAGTAGCCTCCTAACTGGTTTCTGTCTCCACTCTAACCAACCAGTAGTCCTTTCTCTAAGTAGCTGGTGGTCTTTCACCTGCTTAAAAGCCTGCAGTAGCTTTCATCTCAGAATTAAATCACCTTGGTCTGGAAAGCCCCACATTATCTGGGAGCCTTCCAGACCATCTCTTGTTTTTCCCTCTTGCCCACTCAGGTAGATGAGCTAGGACTACTTGAGAGTGTTTTCTACCCAAAACAGCAACAATGCCATCCATTAATTGACCTCTCCTCCTTTGCGTTAAGCATTTAATCCTCACAGCAACCCAAGAGAAGCAGTTGGGTTTGGATTCCAGAACAAAGATTTCACTCAAAATAACATTACTATTAATAAATGTCCCTCGGCCCCTCCATCCTCATTTCCCCTACTCCCACACCTTCCCTGCAGACCCTGATCAAGGTGCTTTGAACTGTGGGAATTGTGCCTGATACACCACGTCCTTAGCATTGGCCACTGGGAGTAAGTCTCTACAGAGAACATTCAAGTCTTCAACAGACTTATCTTAGGTGATTTAATCATAAGGAAGGTGATGCTAGTGAAACCTCTCACAGGAAGTCCCCCTTGATTGCTTTAGTCCCCAGAATTCTTACTTTTCTTTCCAACTTGCAGTTTATTTCATTTACTTCCAGGCAGGCCTTGCAGAGGTCATTATCACTTCACTTGTACATAGACTATAAACTCCTTGTGGGGAAGGGGTTTTTGTTTGGTTTTACATTGCTGCATCCTGAGCGCCCACAAAAGGCCTGGCACAGGGTAGGCACAGAAGTATTAGGTGGGTGAATATATCCTATTTGCAACCCGCAGACTGGAGTTGGTCTGGGTGAGGCCTTGTCCTCGCTTCCAGGGATACAGAAATGATCTAAATAACTGTTTACCCTCTAAACTTATGGGGGAACAGACAGACCTGCATGCTCACCACAGACTTCATCAAACAAAGGAGGTGGCCATCAGCAGTGGGGGCTGGACCTGCTTGTTGGAAGGGTGCAAATGGAGTTTAGAGAGACAGTTGTTGCTGAGTCCCTGGTGCGACAGGCAAACGTGGGCCTGTGGGGAATAGAGAGCTACCATCAGACAAAAGTCAGGCACACACAGGCTCTAGAGCCCCACTGCCTGGGTTTGGTCCTCCACTACTCACTAGTTATGTGATCTTGCCTGAGTTATTTACTCTAAAGAAAAGTGCTGACTTCAAAACCTGCTGCAGAGATTCTGATCTAGCAAGTCCAGGCTGGCTAGGAGCCTGTGTAGTTTTTTTGTTATTTGTTTGTTTTCCCAAGCATCTCGTGATTCATTATAGATGGGCCACAGACCATATCTTGAAAAGCACTGGCTTGCAGGCAGAGATCATGCCAATTAGCAAACTGGAGTGTCAGACTTGTATCTCAGTGACATTTTTCAGTATGAAATCATGAATTGTCATTCGAAGTTAAACATTTAAACATGATACCACCCAGTAGGTGCCATGGAGAGGGCTTCAGGACAGCAGCCAAGGAGGATATCCAACAGGCTTTGTTTCCCCAGGCCAGCCCAGGATACTCCCCAAAGGCAGGTAGCAAGAGACTCCGCAAATGTTTATTGATGGTCTATCAATAGACCTATCCATGATGGTCTATCGGTGGTCTATCTAGCTAAACTCCAGCTGGCTAACCCCAGTTCCCCACATAGGTTCTGGGTGAACCACAGAACCCTAGGGAAGACCAGGTTGGTATGGGGGTACAAGAGGTGGTACCCAGTTCTGGTGACTCCATGGCTTGACTAGAACCAGGACCTCACGCCCAGGAACTCTGAGAAGCTGGATATAAATAAGGCCATGAGAGATGTGAGCAAACCTCTCTGAGCCTTAGTTGAAACGCATGGCCTGAGTTTTATAAGGGCGTTCTTCATCTATTCATTCCACAAATATTTAAGCACCTGTCAATGTGCCACGGTAGGCATACAGTGGCGAAACAGGTATCTGTACTTAGTAACCTTATGTTCCCAGAGGGGAATCGGATTATTAATATAAGCAAATAAAATATATAAATTAATATGAAAGGGTAATAATGAAGGCAAAAGAAGAGGGTAGCAGAGGAACAGAAGGTTGGATAGCATCACTGACTCAATGGACATGAATTTGAGTAAACTCCGGAAGTTGGTGGAGGACAGAGAAGCCTGGCATGCTGCAGTCTGTGGAGTTGCAAAGAGTCAGACATGATTCAGCGACTGAAAAACAACAATAATGAAAGGAAGACCATAAATGAGAGTATTTGGATGGAGAATAGGGAGGTTACATTTTCAGTAGGGTGATCAGAGAAGGTTTTTTTGAGGAGATGACATTTATCCTAAACCTGGATAAAGAGGAGTGAGCCATGTTGGATCCAAGGGAAGCATATTCCAAGCAAAGGCTGCAAGGTGGGAAACTGCTTCAAATGTAGGGCCCTGTGCCTTCTACAGCATGGGGTCATTTAGCCTCTGTGTGACTGTCTGCACTGTCAGGGGCTCACACCTTTCACCTCAGGGACACTAGGTTATGAAATCATGTCATTATCCTCTGGAGAAGGAACTGGCAACCCACTCCAGTATTCTTGCCTGGAGAATCACATGGACAAAGGACCCTGGAGGGCTACAGTCTATAAGGATCGCAAAAAGTCAGAAACGACAAGCCGACTAACACTGACTGTAACTATGACAAACACTGATGCAGAACCTCCTGCCAACCATAACCTTTTCTCACATGGGCCTCACACTCGCCCCTCAGGTAGGTGCCTCTCAGGTAGGTACCTCTCAGGTAGGTATGACACTGTGTTACGGGCATTTTCCTGACTGGGATTCTGGGAACTCAAGAGAGTGAAGCACGTGGCCTAGGTCCCGAATTTGTCAAATGTCAGAATGAGGATTTGCATCCTGGGCAAAGGCCAAAGCCCCGGACTCATAATGGATATGTGGCGGCTGTTGAGTTGATGTGACTAGACACCCCTGCCCCGTTTCCTACTTCTCTCTGAGGCAGGGACTCTTGGGCCTGCAGGCCCCGCTCGTCTTAGGCCACTAACATGGCCGCCGGGCCTGCGAGACCCTGGTCCTCACACTGAGGCTCGCCCCTCTGCCATGTAACTAGCGTGGGATTCCTGAGAGCTACGACTTGGGGATGGTGAGCCAGATCAGCTGGGCTGGAAACGTCCTTCTAGGCAACTCCTAGAGGGAAGAGCTCCCGGCCCCACGCTGCACTCTGTTCCCAGCTGCCTCCAGCCTGCCCCCTCCACGGCCCCAGACGTCCGCTTGACTCAGCCTGAGCCCTGTGTGGGGGCGTCCGCTGGGCTTCCGCAACATCCTGTGTTCTGCCTTCTACGTACCTTTTTTTCCATTCCCAGGGAATCCCTCCCATCAGGGTTTGTTTTTACACCCTGGAGCCGACCAGCCCACAGAACAATTAAAATGGCTCCCCCAGGATCCCCCGGAGCCATTCCTGCCTTACACAGTCAGCCTCATGCCTCCAGGGTCTGGCAGGAGCCTCCCTCCCCGCTAAGGTTTCAAGTTCTGCCCCTTGCGCAGCCTCCAGGTTAGGACTTCCTCTGCCAAAGAGCCTCACTGTGTTCCCCACACCCCAACTCTTATTCCCTTTGCTGTCTAAGCCTTGGGAGTGGACACCTGTCATGGCTGTCTATACTGTCATCCCTTTTTCTGCTTCCTCTTGATGTGACTTCCTTTTTTTGGGTAATCCTCCCATCCCCCCACCCCTGCGATTTCCTCCAATCACGTTAATACCCTTTCTTCTGGCCACTGTGATTGGTCCAAGGATGGACATACGACCCAAAACAGGCCAATTGGAATCCTTGCCTGGGACTTTGTGAAAGGAATACAGGGAGAAGAAAATCCCCCTCTTTTGCCTTTGGGTTTGCCAAACTGACATGATGTAAGCCAGGCTGGCACGGTCCACGCCCCTTCTTCTCTTCCTCTTACAAAATGGAAGCACCACAAGAAAGAGGCCAACACACAGAAAGAGGCAGGGAGAGTGAGGAAACGAGTTGCTCATTATTTGAGGTTTTAGAGTTTTTGGTTCTGGCCTCACCTGGATTAATGAGCCAGATTTACTTACCTATTATTTACTTACTACTTACTTTTGCTTGAACTAGTTTGCATTTGGTTTTGGTCACTTGCAACGAGTTCACACAGTCATTCATTCATAAGATTTTTTCTTGTACTATGACATACAAAATACCTTTTCAGGGGTCTGTGCATCTGTTTCTTCATATGATTGGCAATCTCCTTCAGACCAAGAGTTATTGCCTTAAAATGTTTACAATATCAAAGAATATGCATTGATATGCAGTGAATAAAATATAATAACAAAACAAACACTTGATAACTGCTATGAGGTCCAAGAGCTAAAACATGACCGAGATCACTGGTCCTACCAGTGAGCTCCTCCCCTGTTTTGTAAACTGTCTGCCCCCAGTGGTAACAACGATCCTAAATTTTATGCTCAGTATTCCTGACTCTAAAAAAATTTTAAGACGTATTTTTTTGTTTCCTTAAAAAATGTTATTTAGCTTTGTTTAAGCTTTAGAAAAAAATGATATATGTAGTCTTCTGAAACTTGCTTTTTAAAAAATTTTATTAAAGTATATCTGATTTATAGTTTTGTTAATTTGAAACTATTTAAAAACTCATCAGCTGTTTCTAAGATTCATCCATCTTATTGCATATAACTATAGTTCATTCATTTTCACACTGCATAATATTACATTGTGGGAATAAACCATAATTCACAAAGTGTTCCTTCTCTGGTAGTGGATATCTGAGTTTTTCATAGCTTTACTGTTATGAACATTGCTTCTTTAAACATCATTATCCACATCTTTCACACAGGTGCAAGAATTTGGGGGGTATATAGCTAAGAGAGGAACTTAGTGTGCAAGTTCAACTTTTGCAAATGGTGCTCAATTATTTTCCGAGATGATCACACTTACTTCTACTCCCCATGACTGGTATAAGACCCCCCACTGCCAGTGTCCCAACAGCACCCAGTAGCCCTACTCTGATTTTCACATGGTGCCTAGTGTGGTCTTTGATTTGTCATGGGCTCAAAAAATGGTTTATTTACTGACTGCCTGAGACAGAGGAATGGATGGGCTGGATGGGTAGATGGTATGGAAAATGGGAGAAATTTCCAGAAAATTGGAGGAGTAGAGACCATCTTCACCCAGAAAGATGAAGTGGAAACTCTAGTATCTCAGAGAGTCAGTTCCAGATACAGACCACACTCTGGGCTTATCTGGGTTTACTCCCTTGAAGACCTTCATGGTTGCCTGAGTCTGACCTTCATGGCTCGGAAAACCCTCTCCTTATGCACACAAGCTTCAAGGATGAGCCTGCTTTGAGAGCCTGGCCCTTCCCATCTTGGAACATTCCATGTTTTCAAATTGCTGCACACTGAGTCTGAGAGGGTGATCTTTGGAAATCCACTCCTTTGGACAACCTATATCTGTCTAATACCCACTACACTTGGATGGGCCCTAATGTCAGTTTCAAAACAGTCACACTTCCCTGCCCTCTTACTCTAATTTTTTCTTTAAAGTTTTTTTTTTTGGTCATTGTTGTTTGTTTTTGTTTTGTTTTTTAAAAAAGACAATCTTAGTAACATGTTGGGACTCTCTTTCTAGTTTCAGTCACACCTGAAATTCACAATCTTCACACATACACACACACACACCCTCTCAAAGTGCACATTCCTTACTTCAAATCCAAGGCCTATGAGAAGAGTTTTTGTCGAAGGTCGGCAGCTCTGATTGCATTTCTTTATTTAGAACATTGTTTTCTCTGAAGCTGATTCCATTACCTTTGAGTTCACGGAAATGGAGCCCATTAGAAAAGTCAAGAGGCTCCCAAACAGGCTTAGAGTGTGATGCTAAACTTAGGTTCATTTGGCTCCTGTGGCTTATTGACAGGGACCTTTCTCAATTTTAATGGAGCCTGCATCTTCCTGCTTTGTAACCGCCAACCTTCATTGTGGGAAGAGAGGAAACTTGGGGCTTTAGTTCCAGATGTCATCATCCACTGTTATCTCTGCTCCTAAATTCCCTACTCCTTCAGAGAGTGGCTGACCTACTTCCCATAGCCTTGATATGGCTCTCTGACACCCACATCCAGGGCTCAGGCTGGCCCAGGCATGCGCACAGAAGAGGGAGCATTTTGTCCCAGGTCCTGGAAGAACGGGTTTATAGACCTGATCATTGAAGCCAAGACCTGATCCCTTGGCTTCTGACCTGCAAGTTCCCTTCCCCATCTTGATTGCCAGAGCCTGAGTGTCTGCGTAGGCAACCACAACCTTGCCTGGCCTTAGCATCCTCACTCCTGATCTTGCCTATCCTGTTCCCAGCTGGGCTTTCTGTCATCTCTGTGGTTCACAGCAGTCCTGGGACACTGGCTCTGTCCTGGGGTGAGTGAACTATGCTCTCTGAGCTGCAGAATGAGGGTGATAATACTCACCACACCAATGAAGGTGGCCTCACGCTTGACACATGCAAGTTGTCAGGTGTCATGAAATTGGCAAAAAAGAAACATTTGGATGATGCCTTGTATTGACTTTGTGAGGGCATTGCTGTTAGGGTCAGCAGGAACTAAGGGGAGTGAATTGCTCCATCTGCTCTAAACAGCGATTTGCTAGTACTTATTCAAACTGGAAATATGTAATTATCCCTTGAGCTATAAATTCCATTTTTATGAATTTATCCAGTAGAAATACTGAAGACCTACATATGAAGGTGTTTGATGCTATATTGTTGGTATTAGCCAAAATCTAGAAACCATCTAAATACCCACTTTCCTATATGATACAGCTTTGTGATGGTGTAACATGCAGCCACTAAAAAAGAATGAAATAGTGGTTCATGTGTTCTGTGCTCAGTTCTATCCAACTCTTTGTGAGACCATGGACTGAATCTCCTCTGTCCATGGGATTTCCCAGGCAAGAATATTGGAGTGGGTTGCCATTTCCTTCTCCAGGGGATCTTCCCAACCCAGGGATCGAACTCAGGTCTCCTGTGTCTCCTGCATTGTAGGCAGATTCTTTACCTCTGAGCCATATGGCTTGGGGAAAAAAAAAAGATACAAAACAATTTACTATGCTATTTCCATGTTTGAGCAAGCTTCAGGAGTTGGTGATGGACAGGGAAGCTTGGCATGCTGTAGTCTGTGGGGTTGCAAAGAGTTGGACACGACTGAGCGACTGAACTGAATTGATTTCCATGTTTAAAAATAGGATGTGTGATGTATACGTATGTATGTGCTGAGAATGTTTCTGAAAAATTAAAAATGGATAACAGAGAATATGTTCTAGGGATAGAGATAGAGTGGAAGGAGAGTTATCTCTTGCTATGTGCTCTGTACTCTGAAGGTTTTTATCATGTGTCTGTGCAACTTAAACACAATTTTGAAATAGAAAAACAAATATAGTAAGCTGTCTTCTATTCTAATTGCTTCCAGGTTCTTATTTCTGGAACACTGATCTGTCACAAGTAGTGCCTCTGACAATGGCCTTTTAAGAAGAGAAAGACATCATATATGTTAGGGAACTAATAGGAGGATGTGAGAGCCCCAAAATTTGTCCCTGCAAGCTCCCACCCAGGGCTGCTGGTCTCCTGTGGCTTTAAGCCCAGGAAAAGCAGCCCCCAGTCTCCTAACCCTGGCCACATAGCTAGCCACCAGCACCACTTTTCTGGGGCCCCCAGCTCTATGTTGAATATCCCTTGATGTGTGCCCGGCCGGCGCTCAGTGCTTCACAGGCGTTGGTATCAGGTATTGATCTGCTTTCCTCTTCACTCCACACCCACAGCTGGCATAGTTGTCCAGGCCACTGGAGCATCCTCACAACTCCTTGCCACCTTTCCCTCCATCCTTCACACAGCTTCCTGAGTGAACTTTGTAAATGACACATCACAACTGTCATTGTTCTGCTTAGAAAGCTTCCTATGGCTTTCTGTTGCCATCAGAATAAAATTCAGACTCATTTCCATGACTGTGGGGCCTCTTGACTCCCTCTCCTCCTCACCTCCCTGACTGCCCCTTCTCTCTCACTGCTTCAGCCACTCTGGCCTTTGTGTTCCTGGAAGAGCCCAAGCACGTTCCTGCCCCAGGGCCTTTGCACCTGCCATTCTTTTCAGCTAAATGCCTATTCCTCCCGCTCTTCACATACCTGTGTCTCATCTTTTCAAAATGTCAAAAAATGTCACTTTTCAGAGGCCTCCTTGACTACAGTAGGTAGAGAGCGACTCCTCCCCTAAATCCACCCACCACTCCATCTGGCACCCAGATTTATTTGCTTCATAGAATTTATCCATCTCAGCAATGACCTTTTTGACTTGTGTGGGTCTGATCCCTCTCCATAGAATATCAATGCCATTCCCATCCCTGCCTCCCTGGAGCCTGGCGTGGGAGCCATGGGTGTTTACCAAGCGGATGGATACAGTACCTGCCGTGTTGGATACAGTACCTGCCTTGTTGGATACAGTACCTGCTATGTCTCAGGTACTCAATGTTGGTGGAATCTCTGCTGCTTACTTGCTGTGTGGCCTCAGGATATATCACAACTTCTGCAGCTGTGAAGTGGGACAGGCCAGGAGAACCCTGGGCAAAACAGGTTGCTATTCTCTGAGTGAAACTTTCTGTGTTTTTTTTTTTTTTTTCTTTTTCCTACAAGTCTATTATTCTGAAGAAGTTGTGCGGAAACACAAACTCTGATTTTCCAGCTGGGGCCGTTTTCTGCCCACCTTCCTGCTCTGGGAAGCAGCATATGTGCCCAGGAGACTCTCCTCCAGAAAGGGTAAGCCTGGAAAATATCCCAGTACCCAGGGGGAGGGAGGGGCCCCCCTAGAAGAATTGAACTGTCTCTTGAAAAAGTGTGGGAAGAAAGACTGGGGTAAAAGAACATAGACTTATGGGAGGCACATCCTCAGACAATGTCTGACACTCATTGTGTCAGCACAGAAAGTGCTAAATGAATAATGCATGTGACTGTGATTAATTTTTACTATTAGTAGACTGTGTACACTTTGGAAGAACCAGACCGACAATCTCAGATTGTGTATTTTCACAGTCCTCTGCCTCATTTAACCTTCACAGCCGCCCTGTGGGGCAGACACTCATGTTATCCCCCCATTTGGAGTTGACGTTACCAAGGTGCAGACAGGGTGTCTTGTTCAAATTCACAGGTGGCTACAGCACCAGGAATTAAATACATTCAGACTCTTCCTGCTACAAGTCTGAGGTTTCGTGGAGTTTTCCAGGATTCTTTACTTTTGCTCGGCCTGATCTGTTTCCTTGCGGTTATCAGCAGTAAAACGGCCACTATGAAATGAAAGGAGGCTGTGGGCTTTTTCGGGAGGGAACAGGGCTGGAAGAGAAGATGAGGCACCACTCCCTGGTTCTGTAGGAGAATCTGAGATGGATGCCAGAAGGCCGCTAAGTCAGGAGGGGAAGGGCCGAATCCCGAGACCTCCTTTCAGCTTTGAGGCAAGGCAGCTAAATCTCTAAGAGGCCCTGAAGGAGGCTGGACCTGCTGGAAGGGGGCTCAGCAGAAGTGGGTGGAGACAGATCCCTGAAGCAGACTCTTGTGTGCTGGGAACTCGGGTCTCCTGGGGCTGGAGACCCAGGCCTATCTTCACCTCCTGGGGGTTGGGGCAGGGCCCTCAAATCCCAATCTTCAAGCTGTGGAACAAGCCCAGCCTGCAGGTTTTTCCTCCAGAGCCAAGTTCCAGGGGCCAAGCCCCTTTGAGGGGAGACAACACACATGTAAAGAGCTCCTGACTCAGAAGCAGACCCCTCCCAAGATGCTCAGGGCGAGGTCCAGCCCCTCATCCTTACCCCCCAGAATGACACCTCCAGTCTCACCATTACCACTGTTCCTTTGGGATACACACTGGGGTCAAGCCCTTTGCTCGAGTCTGCAGGGAGGTGACATGAAGTCTCTAACACCTTTGTGGGAATTTATCCACACAAGGGCGAGTGTGGGGTGAATATTCTATTCCGGGGGGCTGCAAGGGATTGGGGGTGGCACATGAGATGAGGGTGGAGTACACTAGAGAAGCAGGTCCCAACTTTGCCCTGGGATCAGGGCCTGAAGAACAGGTGGTGGATCCCTGAGGGAAAAACATAAACTGAATTAGGTGCATTTTAATGAGACCATTATATTTTAGGAAACACCTCTGCTAGAGAGTTCCTGCTTTAAGAACCGGATGAAGGCAGTGTGGTCAGGGGCTGGTGCTCAGGGAAAGGCCACCTGGGGTCTGCACATGTCTTCTCCCCCCAGCCCTCCAGCCCAGGCTCCCTCCCCACCAAGGTTTCCGGAGCCGCCACCCACAGAGCAGCCTCAGGGCTGGGCGCTGAGTCACAGGCTGTGGTGCCCGCCAGGGGGGCGAGGGTGGCAGATGGCTTGACGTGGGTGAGAGTGGGGAGGGAAGGGCCTGTGGGAAGGGGCAGTGACCCTGGGCCCAGCGGGGAGGGATTCGAGGAAGTGACCTGGGAGGTGGGCGGGGTCCTGTGTCGAGCCCCCTCCCACCCCCTGCTCTTCCTTTCTCGGTTTCCAGGGATGCCATTCCAGGAGGGGCAGCCAGCCGTGGCCAGGTTGGGGTAGAGAGTGACCCTGAGGGGGCCTGAGGCCCAGGGCTTCCGCACAGCCTGCCTGGCCCCGCTGGTCTGGCCGTGGGAGGCAGAGCCTGGCTGTGTTTACCCAGGCCAGGCACTTCCGGAGCAGATGGGCGCCTGTCAGCGCTGCCAGCCAGGAACTGGGCTGACATCCTCTCAATGCCAAGTGGCAGGTGACTCGGGGGCCTGGACGGGAACATGTGTTCGGTTTTGCTGCTTATTAGGAGAAATGTCTCCAGGCTGAGAGCTGCCTGCACACCTGAGTGAGCACAGCCCCAGCAAGGGGGCACACGGCGCAGACTCTCTGACCCCAAGAGGCCTGGCCCTTTTAGTTACTGAGAGCCGGGGACTCTGGGTCTCTGTTGAGCTCTGCTTTTTGTCGCCGCTATCTTGGCATGTTAGGGTCCTAGGACGGTCATTACAACTGAAAACTGGGTGGTTTAAACCACAGCAATGTGCTCTCCTACAGTTCTGGAAGCTAGAATTCCCAAATCAAGGTGCCAGCAGGGTTGGTTCCTGAGACTGTTCCTGCCTCTCTCTCTGAGCTTCCGGTGGTTGCCAGCAGTCCCATGGACGCCGCCCATGGACGCATCACTCCTGTCTCTGCCTCCACCATCACGTGTGTTGTCCCCTCTGTGACCTCACTGTCTCTTCTCTTCATATAAGGACACCAGTCATATTGGATTAAGGGCCTACCCACTCTGGTATGATGTCATCTTAGTTTAATGACTGCAACACTCCAGTAATAAATAGTAGATCGCTACAAAGCCTTGTCTAATAAGGTCACATTCTGAGGTTCTAGGAAGGACATGGGTTTTTCGGGGGCGATGCTTGGCTTGCTCACCTCATCTCATCTCTAATTCTTCCTCCCTCTCACTCCTTTCCTCCCTCTTCCCTGCTGCCCCCAGTCCCAAGCTCAAGGGGAGGGGAAGCCTGCCTTATTCCCAGGCAGGACTCCGGAGCCTGCAACTGTAAATTAGAAAGAACTCTAGAAATAACTGAATTGTTTTTGCTAAGATACTCTTTCCCATTAAGAGGCAATCAATTTACAACTGCGGTTTTAATCCTTTTCAGGGATTTGGAGGCCTTTGGGACAGAGGGAAGACTTTGGATGCTCGCTCAGGATAAAGGTACAAATGCACATACCTGCCTTCCAACACCCATCGTCCTTTTCTTGGGTTCCGGGAAAGGCTTTCTGGGAGCCAAAGAATGCCTGCCCTGAAGTCGAAGGAGGTCGCAGCTCCTTGGCATCCCGGTGCTTGGGAGCTTAGGGGTTGCCACTCAAGTCAAGGATCTGGGGAGAGTTTCCTCAGTTCAGACTGTTGTCAGTGTGTGTATGTCAGGTAGGGTAGGCATGACTGGGGTAGGGGTGTGGAGGGCCCAAGAAAAAGAGGATGCTTTCATGTGGTGTGAACATGTTTTTTTATTTGTTTGTTTTTTGTTTTTTTCTCTTGCTTCAATAGCCACCACACCAGGACATCATTGAGAGGAGCCCCAGTGCCTGAGTTCTCCAAGGACAAACCCTGAACAGATAACAGTGGCTTCTTCTGGGGAGGGCTATAGCACTGGGGGCCTCAGGGGAGGATTTTCCTTGTTGCTCCCTGTATTTTGGTATGATGTGAACTTTTCTGGTGAGAATGTATCTAAATATTAATTTTGTATGAAATAAAAGTTTTTCAAAGAAAGGCTCTGGTATTCTGGGGTTTCAGATCCCTTTGAACAGCTTATGAAAACTATGGGCTCGTTCTCCCCCATCCTGCCCACCATGTGCCTCCCCAGCTCGGAGGGAGGACCAGACTTCTGACCCTGGAGCTGACCCAGCTCCTTCCCGTGTAGAAGCCCCCCTGCCGCCACCAGCCGGGCCACTGGGATATCCCCTCCCCTGTCCCCACTCCTTACCTGTGTGTGCATGCATGTTAAGTCACTTCAGTCGTGTTTGACTCTGCAACCCTGTGGACTGTAGCCCGCCAGGCTCCTCTGTCTATGGGATTCTCCAGGCAAGAGTACTGGAGTGGGTTGCCATGCCCTCCTCCAGGGGATCTTCCTGACCCAGGGATCGAACCAGCGTCTCTTTATGTCTCCTGCATTGGCAAGTGTGTTCTTTACCCCAGGAGCCACCTGGGAAGCCCCACTTCTTACCCAGTCCCCCCACAAATTCTAGACTGACTTTTCTTGGGGTCACTGTTTCTCTAACCAGAGGCATCAGAATCACCTCCTGTTATTCTTTGAGCCACTGCTCCAGGTAAAGAGCATTCACTGTGCCTCTCGGACTTCACCTGGATCCAGAGATGGGATCCACCCTGGAACAATGCTCATCCCCTCTCTAGGACCCCTGGGAATCACTTGGGATTGGGGAGAATGGGAAACCATCTCCTCTTAAGAGTCAGGATGATGAGATGGGTGGCTTTGAAGACTGTGATGGTCTCAGCTGGAAAAGACCCTGGAGGATCATCCCGCCCCAGTCAGGGACTGAGGACCCAGAGGTGAGGGTGGCTTTTCCCAAGTTCCCCACTGTCCTCTGAGTGCTGTCCCTGGGCCTGGGCCTCTCCTCTGCACTGAGACAGGACTGGGCTACAAGGGGGAAGGCAAGAGGGGTGCAAGGTAGGGGCTCTCTTCCAGGCTCTGCGGATCTTGCCTCACTCTCATCTCAAGGGACTCGATTGAGTGAACCAGGTGTCCCTGTCACCTGACCCAGAAACTGGCATGGAGTCGGGAAGGGAAGAAAAGCAGGAGGAAGCTCAGCCCCACCCCACTGTGAGGAGGCAGCACTGTGAAGGAGGGAAAGGTTTGCTGAGGTCTGTTTCCACTTCTTCTGCATCTTCCTTTCCAGCCGGTTCTGTTCTGCCTGTGTCTCAAGGCCACAGCTGTGGGGCGATTTTTTATTCTCTACAGTAAATGTGTTCCACCCTGGGGGGTGTTTTCATCTTAAAGGAGGACTCACAGCAACTCCAAGGGTAGAATGCAGGGCTGCAAGGCCAGCAAAGTTTTGCAACGTAGGGACTGAGGAGCAGAGGGTTCTCCTAGGAGCAGAGGTTTCTCTTAGGCATCTCTGCCCCAGCCCACATCTGATTAACCCTCCCACATCACTCAAGAAATCAAGATCCAGGTTTCTGGGGGCTGGCCTTGGTACCACTATCACTGATACAAGCATGGCCCTCCTGGGGACCAACCCAGCTGCTGTTTGGAGCATCTTTGCCTGCTGGACTGCCCCGGAAGAGATGAAAGGGTGTCCAAGGTGTCAGATTCCTCCAGCGGCTGAGATTAGAGCCCCCACCACATTGAGGGGGCAGCAGTCTTGGCTACCCGCCAGCTGGTGACCAGTCTGGGCTGCCCCTGGGAAACTCAGTGAGAAGCACAGGCTCCCCTGTCCCCCAGTTCCTTTCACTTGCTGCTGGTGGGCAGTGACTTTTGGAAGGCCAGGGTCACATGGAATGGCTGCAGATCCTAGGTCAGCACTGCAACAGCCACCAGTGAGTTCTTTTTTTTTTTAAGTTTTTGTTTGCTTGCTTTTGTTGTGGTATGCCACTCTCAGGCTCAGTAGTTGCAGCCTGTGGACTTAGTTGCCCCCAGAATGTGGAATCTTACTTCCCTGACCAGGGATCGAACCCGTGTCCCCCGCATTGGAAGGCAGATTCTTAACTGCTGGACGGCTGGGGAAATCCCACCAGTGGCCTCTCAGGAGGCAAATTGTGTGGTCTCTTCTTGGGCCTCTCCTCCTCCTCTGTAGAGTTCAGTGGGAGAGCTAGTCCTCCTTCCATCCCCCTACCACCCCTGCCCTCGACACTCCCCCAGTGCCTACCCTGTGGCAGCCCTGTACCAGCTGGCCTCTGGGATACAAAGAGAACAGGTCTTGCTTCTTACCTGAGGAACTCGGGTGGCAACAGGCAATTTCAGAACAGGCTGTGAGAGCCGTGTTTGGGGTACACCAGGAAGAAAGCAACCCTTCCTGGACAGGCCTCACCTTTCACATCCATGCTGTATCCTCTTCCTCTCTTCTCCCACTTGATTAATACCAGCGCAGGCGGGCTGAGCTCTGGCACTCAGAGATGGGCCAGCCCTGCCACCTCCATCCTCACCGCAGCGTGGCACAGGGAGTCCGTGAACTCATTTAACTGGAAAAGGAGACTGAGGGAGAGAGTAGCTCAGAAGCTAGCCCCAGGCCACACACACACCTTGCACTAAACTCTTTCTCTGTTGTGGTGAGGGTCCCACTCCCTGAGGTCTGGACTCCATTCTCCTTTTTGCTTTCTTTCTGACCCCACCCATGGTCACATCCTCCCACACACTCAGCGGCTGCCTCTCTCATCTGCATCAGAGGCTCTAGCACCCTTCAGACTGGCATCCACTCTTCCTTCCCCACCTGCCAGGCACCTCTACACAGGCATCCTGCCAGCACCTCAGCCCTGCTCTGCCCAAGCCCACCAACTCTTCCAGAAATCTGACTATTAACGGTGCCCCCTGCTCCTGGGTCCCAAGGCATCTCTCCTGCCTCCATCCAGAACGCACACTGCTCTGCAGCACAACAGAGCCACAGGGGGCAGTGACATCCCACTCAGAACCTTTTGGTTGCAAGTGACAGAAAATTTCCATTCAAACTGCTTTGGTCAATCACAGACATTTGAGTAGAGCTGGTCTCAGACCCAGCTGAGTCCAGTGCTTCAGAAGGCATCACTGGGTCTTACCTTTCAGCTCAGCACTCAGCATGGGGCTTAGTTTGACACCTAGGTCCTATGGGGTGGCAAAATGGCCATCGGCTCAGGCCTCCAGCCACTAACGATGAGCAGAAGAGAGAGGTGCTTCTTGCCCTGGTAAATCCTACACAAGCCCTGGGTTTTGCCCTCTTTGCACCAACCAGAGTTTGTGCACAGTCACTGAGGGTAGGAGGATTCAGTGCTCTCACTGGCCAGGCTGGTCCTGGGCTCCACTGGACCAAATGGACACAGTGGTGTTACTAATAAGGGTTTTAACACACACAGGGGTTCCATGAGCTATGTCCTCTCCAAATTTGTGGTGTGCAGGGGAAGGAGAGAAGTGACGGATTTGTTCTGGGGATTTTGGTGGCCATCACTAGGTAAGATTCATACCAAGACACTTTAAGGGTTGAGCCTTAGAATTCACAGTTGAGACTGAGCTGGCTGAGCCTTGGTCCACTACTGACTGACTAGGAGATGCATGGTGATAGACAACCCCCCAGATTTCTGTGGTTGACGTAATGCAAATTTATTTCTTCCCAAGCTGCGTGTTCCATGTAGGGCAGTGGGGTACTCTGCTCCGCACAGTGACTTAGGGATCCAAGTGGTTGAAGGTGCCATCGGCACATCGCCACTGTTTCATGTCAGGGGAAAGGAAAGACTGGAGACTCGTGCCTGGGCTTTTCACTGGCCTCGCTTTGGGTGCGACAGATGTCTCTTCTGCTCATATTTCATTGGCTAGAACAAGTCTCAGCCTCATTGGAAGAGGGTGGGAAACAAATGGTGTATTTGCAGACACATACTATTGCTATCACATCCGCTACTTAGCTGCATGTCCATAGGTGAGTTGCATACTCTCTCTGTGTCTCAGTTTCTCCATCTGTTAATTAAGAATTACAATTGGTCCTTTCTCACAAGGCAATGTCAGGATTCAATCAGTTTCTACATGTAACTATCTCAGAAAAGTGTCTGGCACATAGAAACAGCTTGATGAGGGTTAAATAGCATTGAGGGTTAAATAGTATTGATACCACCTATTCTTAGGATCTCTTCTACACAAATACCTCCTTTACCCCCAATAAAAATTAAATGATCAGACATCATTCAATGATATTCTCATCTAAGACAGGAACATAGAACTGAGTAATTTTTGATAAGGAGTTTAATATTTTTGAACCTCTACTTCATCTTCCTTTAAAACAGATTCCTACTGACCTTTTGGGCCTCGTATAAGAGTCCAGTAAGAAAATGGTTGGTTAAGAAAGTTATACCTACTTTACACTAATCCTGCATACCACAATGGTCAAAATGACCTACATGTATGAAAGATTTGCCTCAGGACTGAAACCAAAGACACTCATTTCACTAGAAACTCTAGGGACCAAGACAACCCTTATCCCCAGCCCCTATATCCTGACTGCCCCCATTGGCCCCCAGTGCCTCATTGGGGTCTTGGCAAAGGCATTCTTCTGGGGGAGGTCTTGTGTTGCAGCCACGTGTGGGCCCAAGTGGTCTTTTCCAACCAAAGAGGGTTAGAGAACCACAGGCCTGTTGTATTGGTCCACAGCAAACAAGATGCTCTCATTTGGCTCTTCACTTATCCTTCATTCAATAAATATTTACTAATGACTTACTATGTGCCAGGGCTGCCCAAACTGCTGGAATTCAGAGGTGAAGAAGGAAGATCTGGTGGGAGCCACAAATAACAGCAAGGAAAAAAAGTAAAGACCTTTGGGAACTGAGAAATATCAGAAAGAAAAATAAAACAGGGCAATGGAGAGAGAGAGGAAAAAAAAGAAGGAACTAGCAACATGAGAGAGAGCAGTCAGGGAAAGGCTTGAAGAGGTTACCCTTGAACAATCGGTCTCACCAGCACCTTGGGAAAAGCATTTCTGCCACAAATGCACCAGGACAGGAATGACGAGAAGGGTGCCAGGAGTTTGATGAGGAGGGGTGATGGAGCAGCAGCAGCAGGCTAATCCCCAGGACCTTCCCTTCACTCCTCGCAGGGCCTGATGCGTTCGTACAAGTCCACCTCCTCCAAGAAGCCCTCACCCTCCTCTCCTGTGGTTCTTCCTATTGGTCTAGTTTCACCAGCTCCCTCTGTTCTCCCTGCTCCCTCTGGCGATGGGTTGTGATGGGAGATGAGAGAGAATTGCAACATGCTCTCCCTTTGCCTTCGCAGAATCGGGGAGATAGATTCTACTTGGACCTCACAGAGGGAAGACAATGCAGACTGTGGGCAAGAACACCAGAAGAGGCCTGAAGGAAAGTCACAGGAGACGTGGGTGAATGAGGCTGGAGGGCGGAGGAGTCAGGGAAGTGGGCTGGACTTAGCCTTGAGAGGGCGAAAAATTGGACAGAGCAGCGGGGGTGGAGAGTGAGGAGGAGGGAAGCAGAGCAAAGGCATCCTCATGGGAAGAAAAGGAGCAGAGGACACCCATGCTCATCAGCTCACGAATCCCAGGGGTTGGCAGGGAAGGTCGGGAAGACAAGGGGGATGTGGCCCACGCATCCTCGCCACAGATGCCCAAGGGCAGGAACGAGGACTCCAGAGCTAGACAGGCTGCATGTGTGCATTCTAAGTTGCTTCAGTCATGTCTAACTCCTTATAACCCAAAGGACCGGAGCCTGGAGAGCTACATGGGATTCTCCAGGCAAGAATACTGGAGTGGGTTGCCATGCCCTCCTCCATGGGAGTCCAGGAATTGAACCTGTGTCTCTTATGTCTCCTGCATTGGCAGACGGGTTCTTTACCAGTGCCACCTGGGAAGCCCTCAGAGCTAGACTAGTTGGATTCAAATTTGCTTTCTGTCATTTACTAATGATGTGACCTTAGGTTACTTTACGTCTTCATGCCTGTTTCCCCATCTGTAAAGCAGTGACCATAACAGTACTGACCTCATTTTATGAGACTTAAGCAAACTCACGTTTGCAAGCACTTGGACCAAATAGTACCTGGTCCCAAGTGAGTGTGATATATAGATGTTGGTCAAGTTGAATGGTTGCTGGTGAGCAAGTAAGACCCAGCTCTAAAGGCAACTGGAAGCTCTTAGCTATTTCTGGGTCGGATGGTGCATGGATGAAAAGGGTTCTCTACTTTGGTTCAACTGCATCTCTTTGCAGGCTGGCTTGGAGACAGAGGGCCTGGGAGCAGGAAGACAAGTTAGGAGTCCACCGCTGTGGTCCAGGCATGAGATGACTGGTGAAAGGACTGTCAGTTAGACTGGAGGGGGTGAAAATGTGGGCCTGGAAAACGAAGTGCTCTGAACACCCAGAGACTGGAGAATTGAGGAGTGGGCTGCAGATGGAGGCTGTAGGACGGGCTGATGGGGGGAACGTGAGACTTGGTCAGAGAGGGGAGCTGGAAAAGACTCGTTTGGAGGAAGATGGTGCACTCAGGTGGACCTGTGCTGTTTTCAAGGCCATGGCAGGCCCACGATGCTAGCTCATCTCCTGGGTCGGAGGAGAGGAATCCTGTGGGGCTGGATTCTGGCTCCTAGAGAGATGTGAGAATGGGGATTTCAGTCTGGTCCTCTGCACACCTGCCTGTGTTAGCAGGAGGCAGGGTAGGCTGGGAAAGGGCAGTAAATATTCAATGAGGCTAGCCTGCACATCCTCTGTGCACTGTATTGACAGGGCAATCAGGAAGGGAAGACCTGCCTGTGCTCACCACTCCCAGACACTGGACAGTGATGGGGCCAGTCCCTCTGGTTACCCATTCCTTTTGCCAGGGAGGGGAGCTCAGAGTCTCCCAACCTTGTCCAAGGATGATGACACTCACCCTGGATTAGGGTCAAAGCCAGGATCCAGGGATAGTGGTTGAGAAGGATAGCATTTTATTATTGATTTCCATTAGCAGATATTGACTGGGTACCTGCTTCAGGATCCAGTGAGCACAAGTCAATTAGGCATTAATCAATGGATTTTTGGGGGTATCTATTGTGTTCCAGGTTCCATTTAAGGCATGGAGCTCAAAGTAAAATGAAATGTTTTATTTCAAAAACTGCATTAGTGTACGTTTTAGTTTTTCCATGTTTAATTATTGATGACAGCAGTTTCAATGCAGATATCAGAGAACTGTATCCTGCTTTTAGTCATGAAAATCTTGGTATAGCTTGGCTTTTAAGTATAATTTATTCCCTCTGATCTTCCCCAGAAAGAGTTCTTTTTTTTTTTTTAACAAATATTTGTTCTGTTTTGTTTTTCTTCTTATGTGGAACATTTTTAAAGTCTTTATTGAATTTGTTACAGTATTAATTCAGTTTTATGTTTTGGCTTTTTGGCCCCATAGCATGTAGGATCTTAGCTCTCCAGCCAGGGATCAAGCCCATACTTCATGCATTAGAAGGTGAACTCTTAACCACTGGACTACCAGGGAAGTCCTAAAGAGTTCTCAGTTGTACGAATAAATGTATTTGTGAAATTTTCTTGGGATTCCATTTTTATTAGTTTCTCAATGTCTTTTTTTTTTTTTTTTAACAAATATAATTCTGGTTTTGGTTTTGTTTTTTTGGCCACACCTGTGGTATGCAGGATCTTAGTTCCCCAACCAGGAATCAAACCCATGGCCCTCTGCATTGGAAGCTTGGAATCCTAATCACTGGACTGTCAGGAAATCCCCTCTTTCTTTTTCTATCTCAGAAAAAAATCAAGAAGACAGTGAAAAATGATCCACACTCCTACTAGTCAATGACCCCTTACTTCTGCTTATTAAATGCTCGTGGAAAATCATTCCAGTGCTACAGGAAGACAGAATGAGATGCAAAATGCTCTCATTATCTCTCCCCCTATACCAGTTTCTCCTCCCAAAGGTCTGTGCTATTCATGGCTTCTTAGGTATCCCTACAGAAACTATTGACCTCATTTATCAGCATTATAAATGCATTATGTACTTCCTCTTCTCAGAAGGTTCTCTTGGAAGTTAAGAACATTGCTCTCTCTGTCCTTTGATAGATGTATGGTTTCAGTTTGTTGTCATCCTGTCATATCTGCATTTAAAAATTAACAGTCAGAGGAACTGGATTCCTTAGGCCTTGGACTAGCTGGGTAACATTAGCAAGTTTCTTTACTTCTCTGAGCATTAGTTTCTCATCACTGAAAGGGAAGTTCTTGTGGGAATTTGACAATGGTATGAATGCAGAAAGGCCTGGTTAGCCAGTAGTCCTCCTGCAAATGTCAGAGCAGTCCCTTAGCCCCTTTTGGAAGGAGACAGGGCTGCCAGTTCTAAATAAATGTTACGGAGGGGGCCTGTCACCAGTTGCCCCTCAGAGTGACCTGTCACTTCATTTCTTAGCTGCAGGAAGAAGAGTGTGGGAGTCTCCTGATGGGAGATGACAGGGTCACATGAATTTCTCACCCTTGGTGTCAGCTTCCACCAGGTGTCCAATCCATCCCGACTCTGGAGGGCTGGTCCCATCTGTCCTTGATGGAGAAGGAATCCCTGCTAACAGCTGGGACAAGCCCCTAAAATATGGCCTGTCACCCTCCTCCTCATCCTTCTCTGATCTCAGGTTTGAAGACCTCTGTGACCCTGACATCAGGGGCAAATGGCTCATAGGAAAGGTCTCCGGCATCCTCTGGGGTCCAGAAGGCAGCTTGGCTACTGTCAGCAAAGCTGCATCCTGCCCAGGAAGTCAAAAGGAAGGGCAAGATTCCAGCCCAGCAAGGTGGGAGATAGTGGCAGACGATGGCAGTGGGTGGACAAAGGCCATTTGTTGTGTCATAAGAAGCTTCTGCCGCAGTGTTGAATCTTGGCAGGTGTCGCTTCCTTGGCCCTCTTAATGGTACACCCACTTTGCAGATGAGGACACTGAGGATTCGAGAGTTGAGCCAAGTTGTTACTCAGTGAGTAAGAGGCACAGCCAGGACTGGATTCTGTGGAGTCCAGAGATTATATTCTGCTCCTATGCCTGGCATGGGTAGATATGAGAGCAGGGACCAAACAGGGCCTGCAGAACTCAAGGCCACAAAGTGGCTGCTCACTCACAGGCCTGGCACACTTCTCCCAGGCTCCACTTTGATCAGTCCTGCTCTGTCTCTATCCTCAGTATCCAGAAGAGTATCTGTACAGAGTAGGTGCTCAGGGAGTCTCTGCGGAATGAAGAAAAGAAAGAACAACAAAAGTGACTGACTGACTAGCTAACTAGGCAGGCCCACCTCATGCTCTGAGGCTGACACTCCCTAAACTTGTCTCAGGGCCCAGGGACAAATGGTATGAGCTTAACACTGAGTTACAGGCCAGATTTGGGAAAGGGGCCCAGACTTCGCTCTATTCCACAGCCCACCTTGCCAGACCTACCTGGAGAGGGGAAAGAGCAGTGCCCAGCTAGGAGAGGGGACGTGTCAGATCTCTCTTTCCTGTGACACATGGAGCCTGGGCTGCTGGAGGACAGTGGCCTCCTGCTCACACCTCTCAGATGGCCTGGGGTCAGTGGCCGGGCAGGTCTAGGCAGGGAGGCACTGACGAGAGGGTTGGGGACTGGGAGCTAAGCCACAGGGCCCCTCGTGTCACCTGGCACGGTGGCTCCAGCTGGACTCTAGGGGCTGCGGGAGGGAGGAGCTGACGGAAGGTCACAGCGGGGTCAGCCTCGGTTCGCTCGTTCCCAGGGGGTCAGACATTCACAGCCAGGCCTAAGAGCAGCACTCATCAATAAAGTAAGAGCAATGACCATGGAGCATTCATTCATTCCACTCAGAACACAGGTGCCTTCCGTGTCATTTTCTCATTGAGCTCTTGCAACAAACCTGAGGAGCCGGGTACTGTTCTATCACTACTGTACAGATGAGACAATCCTGAACAGTTAGGTTGAATGTGGGATCTGAACCACAGAGCCTGGCTCTAGAGCCCTTGCGTATGATCACTGGGGTCCACTGTCATTATCAAGGCCAGACCTCCTTGCAGTCTTTCCCGCAGGGCTGCTGAGAAGGACTCTGCAAGCTTTGGGCCCTGCCTGCCTCCATTGTCCAGGTGAGGCTCTGTGTCCCGTGAATGAGTGGGGAAGAGAGGAGGAAGCCAGCTCTGGGGCAGGGGGTCAGGAAGGGTCCTGGGAGGAAAGGAGCTGATGGAGAATGGGCTGGAGGGGTACTGGAGGACAGGCACGCAGGGCAGGGAGCAGAGCGTGCAGAGGTCCCAAGGTACAGGTGTATTTGGTGAGGCGCCATTCAGTTAGTGAGGAGACTTAAAGAGGAGGAGCTTTGAAGATAAAACTGGAAGGCTCAGTAGGGCTTCATCACGTACCCAGGTCAGGGAGGCCGAGACTGGTGCTTTAGACATATAGCACCAGACCCCAGGATAGGTCTGCACATACATCCCATCCTGCAACCTCAGAATGACCCCGGGAGATAGGGTCTGATGTTCTTTCTTTCTGGGCCTCAATGTTTAAGGCCTTGCAGCTTCTTCAGGGCCGTCAGCTCCCGGGTAAGTCCAGCTCTTCTCTGGAGGGGTTAAGTGCAGTGGGGCTGACCTGATGCTGGAGAGAAACCCAGCCATCCCAGTGTTCCCACTGAGCCCGAGCTTCAGTCAGCCCCTCAGCCAGCCTGATGCAGCCACACACATGACCCCTCTCCCCCCAGAAAGACAAGCAGAAGAACAGTTCCAGCTGATGCCCTGTGAGTAGACATGAGCTGTCCCCGCCAAGCCCTGCCTGGGCCGCCCAAACATGAACTGTTGTCCTTTTAAGCCTCTAAGTTTCAAATACTTTGTTACTTACAACCCATACTTGAAACAAATGGATCAGGAAGCTGCCCTTGGAGATGCTGAATGGGACTGGAGTGGTCTGGGTGAGCCAGGCAGGTGAATCACTGACTAAGATGCTTCTCTCTTCCATGGAGAAGTCTTTCCAGGCAGATCAGAACCAGCCTGGCTCACCCAGGCCGTATCAGTCCCTTTTCTTTGTTTATGGGCCAATACTTGGCTCACTTGTGTCAGTTTATTGAGCAGAGACAGTAGGTTTCCAGGGCTGGGGTCCAGGGGGCCTTGTTCTTCCCCTCATCCCTGAGGAGCCTAAGCTACAGATATGCACACAGTGGGGGCTTGGTTCAGAGTGCCATCTGACACAATCAGTTTTTCCTAAATCAGGCCTACATCCCAAACCAGATGGTGTGTGTCAGTAGCTCAGCCATGTCGGACTCTTTGTGACCCCATGGGCTTTATTAGCACACCAGGCTTTTCTGTCCAGGCAAGATTTTTCCAGGCAAGAACACTGGAGTGGGTTGCCATGCCCTCCTCCAGGGGATCTTCCTGACCCAGGGATCGAACCAGCATCTTTTGCTTCTCCTACATTAGCAGGTGGGTTCTTTACCAGCTGGGTGGAAGAGAAACCTGTGGAGCCAAAGTGCCCAGTTCAAAGCCCTGCTCCACCGCTTGTTTGCTGTATGTCTTTGGACAACTTGAGTCATCTCTCTGAGCCTCTATTTCCCTATCTGTAAAATGGGGAGAACATCTGACCTTGCGAAGGTTAAGAGCTAAGCTTTGGAAACAGCCTAACACAGAGTCTGGCATACAAGTACCCCTAGATGTATACATATTTCCCTCTCTTCATCTACGAAGGGCGAGAAGCTGAGGTTCCAATACCACCCCTGAAACCTCTTCTCTACAGGTCGAACCTGGACTGAACGTCTCGCATCAGGCATTGTTTTTTGTTCTCAGTGCCCAACTGCAGGTCTGCTAGGAAGAGGCTAGTGATGGAGACAGTCCTACTTCTGGAACTAGAAGACCTGGGCAGCTCTACCTCCCTGTCTCTGATAGGGAGACCTTGGGCAAGTCATCTGCCCCTCTGTGTAGGGGGGTTAGTAGTTCCTGCCCTGGCCTGGCAGTGTTGCTGGGAGGCTCCAAAGAAGATGGACATGGAAGAACCTGGCATTGATACAGCATCAAACATGCATCTTGGAGGCGACCCATTTTTCGTTCCTTCTGCAGGGAGTGGTTTACTAGGGCTGTGCTTTCCGAAATGAAATGAAAGGAAAAACCCAGTTCCTCAATCATGCTAGCCACATTTCAGGTGTTCAGGAGCCATGTATGTGGCTGATAGCTACCACGTTGGACAGCACAGATAGAGACTACTTCCATCATTGCAGAAAGTTCCTCTGGAGAGCATTTGTGCTACAATTTCTCCAATAGGACAATCAGTGTGGGAACGAGAAGAGATGGAGACAGAGGAAGTCTGAGCAGAAATGAGTGGATGGCATGGAATTTTTTGGTTGGTTGGTTTGTTCGTTTTAGGCCAAACCATGTGGCATGTGGATCTTACTTCCCCAACCAGGGATTGAACTTGTGCCCCTTGCATTGGGAGCACAGTGTTTTTAACCGCTGGACCGCCAAGAGAGTCCCCGGTTTGTTTCTGGAGACTAGGGGATGGCTACCACCCTCAACCCCCTCCCTGCCAACATCCACGCTGGGCAGCTTCTCCAAAAATGTCACTTTCTCAACATGAGGTCCGGAGCCCTAAAGGCTCTGCCTCCAACAGGAAGTGGACAGAGCAGGCCAGGCCCAGGAGGTTGAGTTGAGCACTGAACACTGATTTATTTCCTGGCCTGGCTGCTGGTTGGGTGGGCCTGTAGGCTAGCTGAGCTTCTCTTTCTATCCCCGGAGCAGCCTGTTTGAAAGGGTGTGGCTGGGAAAAGGAGCAGCGGTGCCAGGACATTGGCTCCAGGGCCCCGTGCTAAGGGACCAATTAGGCAGTCAGGGCTGCATCCCGTGACCCTGTGCCCATCCATGGAGGCTTCCTGGGCCCCAGATCATCTCCCCGATCCAGGCCACTGCGCCGAGAACCCAGCATCCTCAGGGTCACCAGCACCAGCTGGTGGAGCTTGAGTAACAGGCTCTGTGGCAGGGGAGGTCTGCAGAGCAAGACCCCCAAAGGCTCATCCCATGAGAGGCCCAGCTGGGAGGAGGCCCAGCTGGGAGGAGGCCCAGGGAACTGACATTTTCATACTTGCTCTGAGGAGTCCTTCCTGCTCAACCCAAACCAACATACAGACCATACTCATTTATGTACACAGACTCACAGTCATGTACGTACAGATTTATCCAGAGATGAGTGCAGGGATGCAAAGCAGACATGCCCTCCTGGACACAAGCACACAGCTGCATTTACACACGTGCACTTCCAGCTACCAGTGGGCCAGAGTTCCCCCACATCCCCAGGGCCAAAATACTTCCCTTTAACCAGAAGTTTCAAGTGTGTGCTTCTAAACAAAAACAGTCCCAGAGGCCTCCCGGGCCCTCATTGACTATGAATTAAACACCCTGCAGGACGCAAGCCCCATATCTGGCACACAGGCTGGGGGAGGGGGCCACCCAGCTGGACATGTGACATCCCTGCTCTCAGCCAGAGGCTCCTTCTGTCTCTAGACAATGAGAGCGTGAGAACAGGGCACCTGGTCCCCGGGGCTCTCCCAGACACACCTGCCTCCCCCTTCTCCCCCTTCTAATCTATACAACAGCTTCGGTTTTCCCACAGAGCTTCCGGGGCCCTCCCCACCCTCTGGAGCAGGCTGGCAGCATGACAGGTGACAAATCAAAAGTCACTCTCTGCTGAACAGGTGTGTATCACGGCTGGGGGGCAGGGCCAGGGAGCAAGGCTGAAAGCCTAGAAGTCCTGGGGCCCTGGAGGGTGGCGAGGCCTGTGGCTGGAACCCTGTTTTTAGCAGTTCATCAGGGCTGCCGGAAGCAGTGGCAGATTTCCTCCTTTCTCGCAAAGCCAAGTTCATTGCCCTTAGCCTTTATGGACTTTAGCCACCTACTTCGGGCCAGGCTTTTTCCTGAGACCAGCGTTGCACAAGGATTCTCAGGAAAAGACCAGCACCCACTCTTTCCGCCTCTGCAGGCAAACCACCCTCACTCTCCACACCCAAGTTTTCTCTGTCCACCCCCCTGCTGACTCCTGAGCTCCCCCAAACCCTGATCCTGCAGGACCTGTTACTCCTCAGCTTTTCAACTGATGTGCCTTGAGGTTGGTAGGTTATCAACCGCCTCAAGCCCCATCTCCAGACCCAGTAGGGGTTTAAAATGAAGTCACCCGCCCATCTCTGAAACCACAGGAAATGTCCTTGGGCCAACTCAGAGGATTCAATATTTCTCTGCTTTGTGCCCTCTGAAGATCAACAGAGCATGACTTATTAAATAATAACAGATCACCTAAAATAGCAATTAAAAAATGCTAACAGTTAATATTATTTATGTAATAATAGTTCACATAAAAATAATAATAGCTGTCAAGAGAAGGTAAGCAATAGTACAAATTCTACAAAGGCAGGGTTTTTTTAATCTGTTTTGTTTGCTGATGTATCCCAGTAGCTGAGACTAGTGTTTGGAACTTTGCAGCCGTTCAGAAAGTACTTGTTGAATGAGTCCTTACTACACGCCAGGCACTATCCAAGTGCTTTTCAAGCATTCATTCATTTAACCCTTACAATGTGGTAAAGTGGGTGGTATTACTCCCATTTTGCAGACAGGGAAACTGAGGTGCAAAGAAACAAACAAAGTTACCCTTTGACCACCATGTTTTACTGCTTCTCTTGATAGCAACTTGTGTTATAGCACTATGCTCTTTCATTAAACATTTTTTAAACTTAGTTTTATTTTTGGCTGTGCTGGGTCTTCACTGTTTCGTGGGCTTTCTCTAGTTGCAGCAAGCCAGGACTCCTTTTGATCGCAGTGTGCGGGCTTCGCGTAGTGATGGCTTCTCTTACTGCAGAGCCCAGGCTCTAGGGTGGGAGGGCTTCAGCTGTGTGGCACTTGGGCTCAGCAGTTGCAGCTCTTGGGATGCGCTCTAGAGCCCAGTCTCATTAGTTGTAATGCAGAGGCTTAGGGGCTCCACGGTACGTGGGATCTTCCCAGACCAGGGAATGAACATGCATCTCCTGCAACGGCAGGCAGATTCTTTACCACTAAGCCACCAGGAAAGCCCTATTAAGCATTTTTGTTTCATTTCTTTAATAATAATTATTGATACCTGTCTCTCCCACTAGACTACCACATGTCTTAAACACAGACAATGATTCAGAAGTTAGTGGAAGGGGCTTCCCTGGTGGTCCAATGGCTGGGACTCTGAGCTCCCCAGTGTAGGGGCCCCAGGTTCGTTCCCTGGTCAGGGAACTAGATCCCACATGCCATAACTAAGTGCTCACACGCCACAGCTAAAGATCCTGCATGCTGCCATGAAGATCTGGTACAGCCAAATAAATAAACAAATATTTTTAAAAGTTGATGGAAGGGATAAATGGACTTTCTTTTCATCTCACTATATATGTCTTTCACCAAATGTTTTGGAAATGATTGGGGGTGAGGAGAAGAGGTGGGGGAAGGAACCAAGGAGTCAGCAGCTAAAAGCACAGACTCTAGAGTCCAAATGGCTGTTGGAATCCCCATTTCTACCCCTTTCTAGCTATGTGACTCTGAGCAAGTTGCTCAAGCTCTTGTGGCCTCAGTTTCATCATCTGTTAAATGGGCATAATAATAGCCTTTGCCTTCTAGAGTTGTTGTGAGAATTAAATGAGATAATGCTTGCTCAGTGCTTGGCACATAGTAAGGGCTCCGTAAATGGCGGTCATCATCACTGTTAATATGATGTTGGTGTAACTTCTGCTTGCCTCGTATCTGATGTGGAGTCAAGGCCTCCTATTAGTTCTTCCGCAGGCCATACCAGTGGCTTCTTGGCAGGCGCCCGCAGCAGGTGTGACCCACTCCTCCCCATCTGTCAGGGTGAATCCTCTGTTGGTTCCGGTCTGAGCTTACAACCTACTTATTAGGTTAATTAGACGTGACACCTTTCTAAAGATACCCTGGCTCCAAAGCCAGCCCTAACATCTGGTGAAGCGTGCAGCTTGCCAAGGATTGGGGAATGACAAGTTCTCACCAGCCTTCCGTTGGAGCCAGTGGAGCGGGGCGGGGGGCAGGGTTTGGAGAACCAGCCCTTTCCTCTCATTTGGTTGTTGGCTGGTTCCTACATCTTCTCTGGGTAGGACTGCCAGATAAAAGTACAGGATGTCCTGCTCAATTTGAAATTCAGAGAAGTGCCAAGTTTATTTCCGAGTGTAAGTAAGTTCCATATATTGCCTGGGACTTTATATTAAACAATATTTTAATGTTTATCTGAAACTGAAATTAAATGGGTATCCTTTTCCTCTCCTGAATCTGGCAATCTTAGCTCTGGGGCAAGCAGGAGAGTGAGATGAGGAGGAGAGAAGGCCCTGATGTTTGAAGGAGCAGAAGCAGAATTTGCTGGGGCTCAGCTTCCCACAGCTCTGGCACCAGGCCTCCTGGGTCCGAGGCAAGGTTGCCTGGGGACCTACTGGAGCTCACCTCCCAGAGGAAGCCTCAGCAGGAGGAGCAGGGCACTGCTGCCAACTCCAAGTTGTTTGCACTTCCTTGGCTCCCTGGGGCACAGGCCCCCTTTCTGGTTAACATCCTGGCTGGGAGGACCAAGAACAACAGCGTTTGTCCCCTGAGAGGCATTGAGGCCCAGTCCCAGGAGCTCTGCTGGTGGGGATAGGCCTCCAAGGCCCAAGCGGTGCAGGGCCTGGAAGGCCCATCGACCCTGTTACCAGAGGGCCCCCGACACGGTCAGGGGCTGGTCCGGTGTCACATGGGGAGTCGTAAACCTAGAAGGTGGTCCCTGGACATCTCATTTCCATTCCTCCTTGGCTATGTGGCTACTACTCTGCACCTGTCAGAAGGGAAACAGAACAATTTTGATCCTCAAGCTCAACAGGCCTCAAACTAGACCCTTATTTCCCTTTCCAACCTGTTCCTTGACCTGGCACCACAGCTCAGTACATGGCACGCCATCCACCTGGCTTTGCAAACTAGAAACTCAAGCATCACCCTGGGCACCCTCACTCTTCCCGTTTCCTGTAACCGCTGAGCCCTGTTCACGCCAGTTCCTCTGGAGCTCTTGAATTCACCTACCTACTTCCACTGCTGCTACCACCTGTGTCCAGGCAGCCGTCATCTCCCACCAAGACTGTTACATCGTCTCGCGACTGGTCTCCCTGCCTTCACGCCCCCGTCTACAATTCATTCTGTGCCTCGCAGCAGGTGAAACACAAATCTGTTCACGTCAATCTCTACTTGTCCCTCTCACAAATCCATCATTGGCTTCTTACTACTTTTAGGATCAAATTGGCTTCCTTGGGAATTCACAGGGGGTCCAGTGGTTAGGACTCCAAGCTTTCACTGCTGAGGGCCTGGGTTCAATCCCTGGTCAGGGAACTAAGATGCCATAAACCACACGGTCCAGTCAAGAAAAAAAAATTTTTTTTAAGTGGCTTCCTTAACATGGTTTACAAACTTCGGTATGATCTAGCCCTGTCTGTCTTCCCCTCTCCCATGGGTATCCCTCCATCACAATGCAGTGGACTTGAACTTCCCTCATGCCTTCCTGGAACCAAGCTCCGTCTCACTTCGAGGCTTTGCCCATGTCTGACTTGGAGCTTCCCTGGTGGCACTAGTGGTAAAGAACCCGCCTGCCAATTCGGGAGACATAAGAAATGCCTAGAGAATCCCCATGGGCAGAGGAACCTGTTGGATTATCATCCATATGGTCGAAAAGAGTCGGACACAACTGAGCACACACCCGCACGTGTGACTTACCTCTCTCTGCCTCCCACTGGCCAACCCCAACTGTCCTGCTATCCATCAGACCTCCACATAAGTTGTACCTTCCCCAGAAGACCTCCCTCATCCTTGCCAGACTTCAGCAGTTGAGGCAGGGGCTTCTCCGGGGCACCCCCCTAACACCCTGTATTACAACAATTAGGAATTATTACTAGTCCGTCTACACCACTAGCCCATGGGCCCTGTGAAAGGAGGAGCCAAGTCTAGCCTAGTCCCTACTGTGCCTACAGTAACCAGTGTGATGCTGGGCACACAGAAAGGGCTCACTAAGATTTGCAGTCATTATTATAAGTGTCTGGGTAATGTGAGGCTGCAAGAATTAGGAGGAGAAAGGAGAGGAAAGGAGGGCCCAGTCCAGCAGTTTTTCAATTCTAGCCCCGCAACAGAACTACGTGGGTTGCTTTACAGAAATATCAATGCTTGGGCACCATCCTAGAGTCTCTGATTTTTTTTTACATAATATGGGCCCAAGCCTGGGTATTTTTCAAACCTCCTCAGATGGTCTGCTGTGCAGCTGGATTGAGAGGCCCGGGTGAGCTCTAAGTCAGAGCTCATGGTCTCAGCTCAGTAAATTCTTGCTGACTAGTGTCTGCTTCTATTTCTAAGTGGGGAGGGGAACAGACATTTACTCCTGTCCCCAGTTTCCCTTCCTTGGAGAACGACTTTCCCCTCTGCCCTCTCTACCATCACTCTGCACACCCTCCCAAGATACCCGTCTGGCCGTCCCCACTGGCTCTGTGGGGGAGACAGCCAGGTTCAGAGTAAGAACAGGGGCTGGGGTCTAGCCCAGAGGCTAGGTCCTTGGTCTTCCACTGGAGTGGCCCCAGAGTTCAGTTGGCTTAACAAATATTTGCTGAGCACTCAGGCTTGGCCAGGTACCTTGCTGATGGCTGGGAGACAGTTACCGAGTTTGGCTGCTGATCAGCCCTGTATCCAGCTCTGGGCTGGGTTGGGGAGTGGGCGTGGCACTGGCCGTTGTCATCATTAATCCCCAGATCCACCTCCATTGTCACCTAAGCAAAGGGGGAGGTGTGGCTATCATGCCCCCGCCCCAGCTGGCCTCCATGTTTACTGTGACCCAGTGTGACCAGAGCTCTTGCATCAGAATCCTCTGGGAAGCTTGTTAAAAACACAGGTTCCTGGACCTCACCCAGGGTGGGGGGTGATTCAGACAGTCTGGGGTGAGGCCTAGTACTCTGCATTTCCAGCAGTCTCCCTGAGGGATTCCAATGCAACAGGTCCCTGGCGATTCCAATATGTAGCTGCCTTTAAGAACCACAACCATCTCGTTTCCCCAGATGGATTTAGACATCCTGGGAGGAAGGCGGTGCAGGAACAGCACAGTGGTTCCTGGGCTCCAGGGCCCCGGCCACCCCAAGCTGTAACTGACTTGGTTCACGGTCATCACTCCCCACTCTTCTCCAAACAGGTAGTAAAGGCACTGAGCTACGCGATTTGCTTAGTCCTCACCCCAACCAGGAAAAGCTGGTGTTATTCCCATTAATAGACCAGAAAGTTACTTCCTAAGGTCATAGAGCCAAGTGACTGTGCTGGGGTGCTGTCTTTCAAGTTGCTCATCGGTCTTGGGAGAGACTAATTTGTGCAAACCACTGGCAGCCCTGGGCAGAGTGAAATGGATGGACCCAGGGAGGTAAGTGCAGAGCTCTCAGCAAGCGCCAGGAAAGGAGCAACAATCATCTCCTGGGGAATGGTGGAGGGGGCCTCCGAAGGAGGTGGTGGCATTGGAGCTGGACCTTAGTAGATTAATTCAGTTTTGACATTCAGAGGAGGGGAAAGAGTACCAGGCTGAGGATATAGCACAAGTGAAGTCAGAGAGGTGGGAAAATAGATAGTAAAAACAGCAGGTGATCAATGCACTGTAGGGTGCCAGAAGGGACATGGGAGTGATGGCACCGGGCAGGTCAGCCCAGGCTTTTCACTTGCTGGGCCCTGGGAAACGGCCAGAAAGGTATGAGAAGGGAACTTACAAGACCCACCTGGCTTTAGAAGATAACTCTGGGGCTGGGTGGAAGTGGTGAGATGCTCTGCTTCTCTGGTTCTTGTTCAGCTCTAAAGTGGAGAGGGTTGCCTCCTGGACATCTGTCCCAGGATTGTTGTGACGATAGAAGAAAACAAAAGGTGGGAAAGGGTGTTGGTGAGACCCGTGGGGACAGAGGGAGAATCAGAATCGGAATTTGGGGACCGTGTGTGCATTGATGTACCTTGGCTGGAGGCCCCAGCGGCATGGTTACAGACCCAGGGACATCCAGAGAACGTACAGGAGAAGCGCTGGTGGTGGCAGGTGCCACCTGAACCCATATTTGGGAATGGAGAGGGACAGAGAGCAGGATCCAAGCCTAATCTGGAGCAGAACAGTGAACTGACTTGTTTTCCCTTGTGAACGGGGCCCAGAGGACAGATTTTGGTTTCCTGGAGAACTTCGAGGGTGGCTGCCCTTAGCCAGTATCTCATGGAGGTTTTGACCAGCTGCCTCTTCTCTAGTGTGTAGAAAATCGTGGGAGACCCTGCAACCAGATGGGCTCTGGCCCCTGTGAGAGGGATGCAAGTGTGGCCCAGTCCAGAGGGGCCTCTGAGGAAGGGCAGCTGGCCTTGCTGACTGAGCAGGAATGTCTTCTGCTCCCCTGAGAACCACCACCACTCACCTCACCCCCTACCCCACTTCAGCCCCGCAGCCTCAGTCACTCTTCCAGCCCATCTCCGCGGGGACCAGCACTTAGCACTGTTAAGCCTCACAGCTCTTAGAACTGAGCCTTTCAGTCCTAAAGTTCCTGACAAGGAAAGAGAGCCTCAAGGAGTCTACACAGCTAGCATGCAGAAAAGCTGAGAAATTCAAACCCAGGACTGGGCTTCTCCCTACTGCACCACATATCTCTCAGACAGGAGCCGAGGTTTCCTTTACAGACTAACTATCTGGTAGTCAAACCGTAACAAGCTAGTGATAGAAGGGCAAGGTGGGAGTAGGTAAGCTCATTGGAAGATCTGCCTGGAGGAGGCCTTGTAATTCTGGAGGAGGGAACAAGGTCTGGAGGCCTTGGCCTCTCTGGACCCAAACTCTGAGTTTACTCAGTTCCTTTGGAGGCAGAGGGCTGTCTTTCCAGAGAGACACAGCCCTGAGCCAGGCCTGGAATTCCTTCTAGGTCTGTGGGCGTTTGATCTTCAGGAGCCTGGAAGAGCACGCATGGTCTTCAGACCTTTGATGTCTACATACAGACAGTTGCCACATTCATGTCCTGGATACTCTTGGGCCACAACATCCGGGGTATCCAGTGTGTGGGCCTAACTCCCCAGGGAGGGTTGAGTTCAGCGATTCCCATCATTCAATGACACACTGGCTTCATGGTGGAAACTTTCTCAATGGGTGGAGAGATCACACCTTTATTTTATGTTTATGTAACCCAAGGGCCCACTCAGTCATTCCCCCCAACAAAGGGCTAAAGATCTCAGAGGAGCATGACCTTGCCTGTGTAATAACCACACTTTCTTTTCTTGTTCTCCTTTGGTTCTTCTTTTTTTGAACTCTCCTACCTTCTCATAACCTCACCAGCTTCAAGTGACGCAGCCATTCTAATGACCTCTCCTCAAAAACCACAGTCTTAGTTCAGGCCCCATCAACTTTTCTGTGACTGAGCAAACGACCCCAGCCTCCCCTTCGTCACAGTCTCCCCTTCTTCATCACAGCCTGTTCGCGGCTATCCCAACCCCATCTGGGATCAGAACTCTCCTTCTCGCTTTTGCTTTGGATTTTATTTATTTATTTAATGTTCGTACATGAACATCATTATCAGAGCATCAGAGATCTCTACAGAGTTCATCATGAACAACTGCAGCCCTGATCCATCTCCAAGGGTAACCACTTTAACTCTTGAAACTGTTTCTCCGGAACATTTACTTTCACGTCTCTAAATAGCATCTCACACGCGTTCCTCACCATCTTTGCTCGCAGCTTTAGGAATAATTTGTTGATTTCTTGCCCTGGGAGATGAGGAATTTTATCCCCTCCTGCATGCATCATATTCTGTCCCTTGCCACTATCTTTCCAATACAGTAATAGATGATGATTTTGGTTATTTCATTATGTACTGTTGCACTTGTATAACTGTGTAAACACTATGCCCAGTGGAACCACAGGTTGGGCTAGATTACTTTTTTCCACGTTTCCTTGAAATTTGGGTCATTACCAGCTCATGGGCTGTTTTAGGCATCACAGCTTAGTCATCATTTGGCTCAACTGACCCTAGTCACTGACATTATGAATCCAAACCCTCAGCTTCTTTTTGTGAAACATCTGCAGTCAGGCTAAATAGTGCGTTTACCAGCAAGACATGTTCAGAAAAAATCACTGGTGTCTGTTTGCTTTATGTGTCACTAAAAGACCACTGAATGAGGTAGATTCCAGAGTCAAGAGTGTGTGGGTGTGGATTCAGTATCTGCCCTCTGTGGCTATGAGACCTTTCAACAAATTACATATTCTCTCTGAGCTTCAGTTTCTCTTCTTGTAAAATGAAATTAAAAGGTGAAACCACCTACTTCATAGGATTCTAGGATAAAATGAGAGGATACCTGTAACCAAGGCTTCTCTAGTGGCTCAGTGGTAAAAAATCCACCTGCAACGCAGGAAACTCGGGTTGGGTCCCTGGGTCAGGAAAATCCCCTGGAAGAGAAAATGGCAACTCACACCAGTATTCTTGCCTGGAAAATCCCATGGACAGGAAGGCCTGGCGGGCTTCAGTCTATGGGCTCACAAAAGAGTTGGGCACAACTTAGCGAATAAACAACCGGTAACGTACTTTGTACAAGAAAAGCATTATAAATGGTGAACATTAATATTGCCACTGGGTTAATTGTTAGTGGGAATCCCAGAATAAAAAAATAGCATGATTCAGGGACTTCCCTGGCAATGCAGTGGTTAGGACTCCATGCTTCCAATGCAAGGGACATGGGTTTGATCCTTGGTTGGGGAACAAGGATCCCACATGGCACAGTCAAAAAGAAAGAAAGAAAGAAGCAGCATGCTTCAAAAATACCCAGCACTAGCAGAGTGATGAATGGTCATGTGCCTTGTTTCCAGAAGAGTCAGCTTTCCTGTACCACCTTCTCTGAGGAGCACAGGCCTGAGTGCTGTGTGGGACCCCAGCCAGGTGCTGGAAGATGCAGGTGTAGACTGGTAGGATCCTGGGTCATGGGGAAAATAAAATGGTCTTTTCCTGCTCTTATTTTCATAACCCCCACTTCACTCTCTTGGGTGGTAGTTGGGGCATTGCCAGCAACAGGGACTTGTCATGTTAGTACCCCTCCCTCTGGTTGTTCCTAGGAGAAGGATGACTGTTTGACCCCCTCCAGCTCCTTTCGTGTTTATTGGGGGTGGTATGTTAAATTAGCTCTAGCTTGTGCTAATTTTAAGAAATTCACACATAGAAGCATAGAAGAGAAAAATATCTTTTTTCCCTCCTAGAGGTAACTGCTGTTAGCAGTTTGTCGTGTACTCCTCCAGGATTTTATTTTCTGTGCTTCAAAATGTGTGTGGGTGTGGAGACTTGGTTGATTTACTATATTCAGTTATGTATTACAGGCATATATAGTAATAAAATGAGATCACGCCACACATTCAATTCTGCTACTTGCTTTTTTAAGTGATAGTGTTTCATGAGGCACTTTCCAGGTTGATCTAGGTACGATTCACAGTATACTGTGGATGTTTTGGGGGGTCGCTTCCCATTTTTACCCAGACAAGCTGTTTTGTGATGAGCATGCTCTTGGATATACCTGTGCGTGTTTGCGCTGGTGTCCTACTTTCTAGAGTCCTAGAAAGTAGGTTTCTACAAAGGGAAGGTGAAAGTGGTTCAGGAGTGACTCATCCGAGAGCTCTCTGGCCCCTTAGCTCCTTGGAAGACCACACTCTCCAGCTCCCCTTCCTCCTGCCCTACCTCCCTCCACCAACCCACCTCTCCTCCCAGAAGAGGTCTCATCTGGGCCAGGCTGAGGCAACTGGAGTGTCTCATGTGTGTGGCTGAAAACATGTCACCTCCTTTGCTATCCATTCTCATGGAAAACAGAACGGCTTCAACCATTTGGGATGTAGGAGCTCAGCCTTGCTTCACCCTCTGCCTGAGCCTGTATGGTGCCTCCACTACTTGCAAAACTGCTGGCAGGGCTTCCCCAGTGGTCCAGTGGTGAAGAATCCAACTGCTAATGCAGGGGGACACAGGTTCAATCCCTCGTCCGGGGAGATTCCAGTTGCCTCGGAGCAACTAAGACCTTGGGCCACAGCTACTGAGCCTGCTGCAGCTACTGAAGCCCATGTGCCTAGAGACCATGCTCTGCAACAAGAGAAACCCCTGCAGGAAGAAGCCTGAGTACCCTAGAGCCTGTGATCCACAACAAGAGATGTCACTGCAAGAAGCCTGTGCACTGTAACGAAGAGTAGCCCCCCGCTCGCCAAAGCTAGGGAAAGCCCATGCACAGCAATGAAGCCCCACGGCATCTGAAAATAAATAAATAATAAATTTAAAAAACTGCTTGCAGATCAGAAATGACTCTTTTTCCCACCTTTGGTCTTTCCCACAGAGCAACTTGTTTCATAAGATAAAGAAACTGAACCTCACGGAGGAAGTGGCCCTCCTTCCCTGGCCCTGGCCCTGCCCCTGGCCTCTGGGTCAGAATCTAGGCCTCTGGACACAGCAGAGGTTGCAGGGGTGGGGGCAGAGGGAGTGGGAGGTGGAAATGGGTTGTGGAGGTGGGGAGGGGAGCTCTACACCAGGACCTTCCCCGAGTCACCCCATTCAGTGCCATTGGGGGGCCCATGAGTGGGGACAGCATGGTTCCCATTTCCCAGGCGAGGAGACCGAGACAGAGCTGGGCGTGAAACTAGAGCTCTCACACTCTCCAACCTCCCCTGCCCTGCCTCTTCTCTCAGACTTCAAATCTGAGCTCTGGACTACATTGCTCAGGTTTGAGGACTCAGGTAGCTAGCAGCCCTTCTTCCAGATGTTTCTGTCCTGCAGAATATGTTTCCAATGATGACACCGACTCCAGTCCCAGGTGAGCCCAAACCCAAGGTGTCCCAGGCTGGCCGCTGGAGGCCTTGTCTCCCCTACACACCCCTCTACACCCCAACAGGATCAGAATTGGGGGTCCCTAGCCTCTTCACTCCTTGGTGGTGACCTGGTGACCTGGTGAGTAGGATTCGAGTGGTGGGAAGAGCCCCATTTCTTCCCTGCCCCTCCCTTGGGCGCAGGTTGTCGGTTCCTCTTGGGGAACATGCCTGGAGGGCAGGGAGCCTTGGGGACATCCACCTGGGCTCCCTGAACTTGCCCTCTGCTCCATGGAAGCTGGGGCTTCTGGGGCAGGGCCTTCCTCCCTGGGCCTCCAACCTCCCGATAAAACAGCAGCGCCGGTTGCTGGGCACTGTCAACAAAACACTCCCCACAGGCCCAGCCCTCGCTGGGGATTGAGAACAATGGCCTCCCAGGGAGAGGCCCCATTTCCCAAGCCTGGCTCAGAGGGAGAAGTTGGCAGGTGGCTCCCGCTGCCTTGACGTTTGGAGCAATTGTCAGAAAACATGGTCTCTTCCTCAGGCATGCCTGCCACTGTCCTTCTCTCAGGCTTTCAGAAGGGCACTCAGATGGAATAAGAGCCCCCTCTGAACCAGTTTGCTCAAGCACCCCACAGGAGCCCTCCAAAGGGCAGGGAGGGTCCAGTGGCCCCCAGCTCCAAAGCCCAGCTGCTCGCCCCTCTGTCTGATTGGGGTACAATCCACACCATCTCAGACAGGCAGGGGCTCCTCAGCAACCCTAAGGCATCCTCTCCGCTCCTTCCCCAAGCCTATTCTGTAGTTTCATCATCTTCAGTACTATTTTTTTTCCTGATAACAAAAGCAGGACTGGCTGATTATTAAAAAAATATTACAGATATATCTAAAGTGGAGGGTGAAAGCCATGCCAGCCCTGATAGATTGTATGGTAGGCTCACACTGCGTGCCTGCATCTGCAACTTGCTTCTTTGAGGAGAGGTCTTTGAAACCGAAACCCATCATGTCATCTTCATGCTTCACCCACTCCTGAGGCTCCTCGCTGCTCTCCTGGGCTACGAGGCCCTGCCTGCCTCCCCTGTCTGGTCCAGCATCTCCCACCTCCCGGCCACATTGCCTCTCTTTCAGGCCCTCTGTCCCTCCCTCTATCACCTGCCTTCACACAGGCCTGGCCCATCTGTGTCCCCACCTGGCATGCTAATGCACCTGGTGAATACTTCTTCTTTCGGGTCCCAAGTTTCTTCTTCAGAGAAGCCTTTCCTGTTCTCTCCAGCCATGGAAAAGCCCTGCTCTCTCCCATCACAACTACAAAAATTACAGATTTATATGTAACTATTTGATGGTCTTATTCCCCAACTAGTTGTTGTTATTGTTTAGTTGCTAAGTCATGTCCGACTCTTCTGTGACCCTGTGGACTGTAGCCCACCAGGCTCCTCTGTCCACAGGATTCTCCAGGCAAGAAAACTGGAATGGGTTGCCATTTTCTCTTCCAGGGTATCTTCCTGACCCAGGAATCGAACCCTCGTCCCTTATGTCTCCTGAATTGGCAGGCGAATTCTCTACCACTAGCACAACCTGGGAAGCCCCCTCAAGGAGGGTAGGGATCTCTTTTGTTCACTACTTATCTCCCAGTGTATGGCACTTTGCACACAGTCAATAAACATTTATTGAATAAATGGACATGTCAAGTACTAACTTGCCAATTGCATATGTGGGCCCAGCACGATGGTGGGGATGGTGGATATTCTGTGGAATAAAGACCAAGGCAGGGTTTCAAGGGCTGAGGAGGGGTACACATCAGGGTGGAGGGGAAGGGATTTGGACAAATGCTAGAATTTCATTTCAAAGGGCTTCCAGGGTGGGGGTTTTGAGTCCATCTGCAATATGGTTGAGTCATTGTCTGATTGTCTTCTCTACTCTTCCCTTTACACACAAGAGGAATCTTTGCTTCCCCTTCTCTTCACTTCTTCCCTCCATCCCTCCCCCAGATCCCTTCTCCCTCTTAGCTCATGGCTGAGGTCTACAGACAATTTATGTTTAAAGGACAATGGCTGACTGGCTGGCTGGCTGGATGATGGATGCGCAGATGGGACATCCATCTGATGGATGGACAGCTGGATGGATGACAGATGGGCAGCTGGATGAATGGAAAGATGGATCGATGGATGAATGAACCAAAGAACTAAAAAAAGCCAGCAGAACCTCAGGGATCTCTAGTCCACATTGATTGCTAAAATGAGGAACTGAAGTCTAGAGATGTGGAGTACGTCTCTCATCACTTCCCCTCTTCGAGAACTCTGTTGATTTCCTCTCTTTAGCCTATAAATATCTTGAAATGGCCTCTAACCCAAACAAAACAAAGCAACTCTACCCGCTCTTCCCTATGATCTTTCCCCTGACCTTGGGGCCTCCTCTTTCCTTTAACTGCCTAACTTCTTGGAAGACTTGTCAACTCACCCCTTCCATCACCCCTTAACCTCTCAGCCCTGGCCTGCTATCCACATCTCCATGGCAACTGCTGTGAAGGTGCCACTTACCAGGGACCTTCTGGGCTCTGAGCCCTTCCTGTGCCTCAGGTAGTGCTTGGCATTGTCATCAGCTCTGCCTCTTGAAACCCTAAATCCTTGGTTTATTCTGGGGACCATTCTCTTTCTGTCCAGAAAATTGGAACCCTGAGGGGCATGTCTTTCTCCCAGCTCCTCCTATCACAGATTTAACCTCAGCCCTTTCCTTGCTCTCATTCTGTAGTCTCCCACCAATTATCGGGTTCTCTCTGTGTAGCCAGCACCATACTAGGCTCTTAGTTGCATCATTCCTTATAATCCTCTCATCCACCTTCTGATGTGGGTATATTAGTTTCATCTGCACTTGGCAGACGGTGGAGATCCAGTGAGGACCAGTAAATCGCCCAATGCTACCCACTGGATAAGTGGTGCCTTTGGGACTCAACTGCGGTCTTGCTATTTCCGGGTCTATGCTCTCACCCCTGAAGCCTACTTCTCTGTTGTCTCACTCACACTCAGACCTTATGACTCCCGAGTTAATATTTTCAGAAGTGACCTCCCTCTGGAACTCCAGACCTGCTCTTCTAAAGATCTGATGAAATTTTTTTCTTAGATGTCCTTCCAAAATCGCAAATCCAGACTTCTCAGATCTCTTGCCAGGTGATCTTACCAGTCCTGCGCTCAAATGCCTGCAGTGGCTCCCACTGCGGGTCCATCTAGGGGAAAACTCTCCCCTGCTGCTCTCAGGCTCTGCTTTGATCTGGACCCCCATCCCTGCCTCCATCCTCTTCTACCTCCTCCTGCTTCTGACTCTGTCTCTGAAGGAGTCTAATGCTCCCTGCTGTGCTCTCTGCTCGGAGAGTTCCTTCCATCACACCTCCCCCTTGCCTGACCTCCAGAAATCCTCTCTTTCTAGAAAATAGAATGGTAAGAAATGCACTAAACATCGAGTGGTTACCTCCAGATGAGTGGGATTCCAGGTGACCTTCATTTTCCCATTTGCTCATTGTTTTCCAAATTTCCAATAAGGAATATGTTTTACTTTATGATCAGTAAGGAACTTGTTCAAATAATTAAAAAAAAAAATCTTGGTTTGCCTCCTTAAGGCTTTTCTGCAACTTTGTTCACCTGAGGCCTCCCTAAAGCTCACGGGTGGTCTGCCTCCCCTCCTGAGAGCTGTGCATTCTCTCACAAGTGTGATCCTCCTTGTCCCTTCCGCCCCCTCCCAGTTCCCTGGTGTGCAGGGGCACCCCAGAAACACAGGAGGAACACAGTATAGATAGACTCATTCATAAAAATGTTCATCAGGGGAGCAAAAGACTGGAGATGCATTAAACATCTATCAATAGGGGCCTGGTTATAAACTTCTTGGTAGTTAGTTTTGGGGCTTGCGTACAGCCACTAGAAAGGAAGAGATTACAGCTGCCAATAGGAACCAATTTCCAAAATATGTCATTAAATAAAAAATAAGATAAAACTTCCAGGGATTTCCCTGGCAGTCCAGTGGGTAAGACTTCACCTTCCAATGCAGGGGATTTGGGTTCAATCCCTGATCTAGGAGCTAAGATCCCACATGCCTCAAGGCCAAAAAACCAAAACAGAAGCACTACTATTAAAAAAAAATTCAATAAAGAGTTTAAAAAGGTCCACATCAAAAAATAAAAATCTTTAAAAAAAAAGGCTTCCAGAAAAATATGTGTTCTTTGTTCACATTTACATTCAGAAAGGATAGACTCACATATACGTATGTATACGTATATATCCATGGAATATTTTTGGAAGGATTCTCCCAAGCTGGTAACAGCAGGGGTTTCAGGGTTAACAGGGGACAGGGGAATTGTATTAAAGGGATCAGAGGAGGCACGAGTATTATCTCTGTTCGGCTTAAAAAAATTGTTTGCGTATACCTTTAAAAAAGAAAACACTGACAAACAGAACAAGGAGCCCATAGCCATCAGGTAAGGGGGAGGACCGTCAGGCAGGGCTGAGCCTTGGTGAGGAGAGGGTGGAGCTCAGACAAGACCTTCCCCCGACCCCCACCATCCCTGCTGATGGAGCCGGACTCCTACTGTGTTCTGAGGGCCCACTTGAGGCCCCACGAGATGGTCCCCAGCAGGGAGCTAAGGCTGAGAGCTGTGGAGGGATCCGCCTGCTGGCCCCCCACCCCATCCCAGGAGCAGGCAGGTCATCCCGCGCCTGTTTGCGCAGGATGCTTCGCCACACCCTCTCGGGGCAACGCAGGGCACAGGCCAGAGCAGGGGGATGACTTGGCTCCTTGGTGGCTGCTCTCCCACAGGACGAAATAGTGTCCTGTGCTGGGTGTGGTGGGAAAGACCTGGTTTCTCCTTTGGTTAGGGCGCCCTGAACTTGGTCCCGAGGCAAGGGCTCTGTTCATTTATCTTCTCCCACACAGGGATCCTCTGGGAGGGGGGGCTGGTCAGGGACCAGACGGTACACCCTAGCAAGCTGCTGGCCAGGGAGGGAACTGTCATCAATGATGACGGTAATTTGCATTTCTTTGGAGCCTTTTATCTAGAGATGTTAAAGTACAACATCTCAACAACTCAGATGTTTGTAGAGTAGGGATTTGTCTGAATCAAGAGCTTAGGTTGGTTGGAGAAAGAAATGGCAATCCAGTCCAGAATTCTTGCCTGGAGAATTCCATGGACAGTGGAGCCTGGTAGGTTACAGACCATGGGATCACAAAGAGTCAGACATGACTGAGTGGCTAACTTTCACTTTCACTTTTCACTTTCAAGAGTTAGGTGACAAAGGTAAAGCTATCTAAACCCTTTCAGCACCATCTCTTCCTGCTCTCAAACAGGGGCCCACGTGCCTACTACCTTCCTCACCCCAGGCCTTAGGGGTGGCTCTGTCCCTGACATCTGCTGATTGGCTGCACTGGGAGACATAGACAGTCTTTGCCACTTTAGATTAATTCAGCCATCGGCCAGAACCACCTGTGCTGACCTCATCCCTTTGAGCAGCCCACCCTGCTGGTGAGGTTGGGAATGTGGGTGAAGTGGCTGTGGCCACTTGAAAGGCGGGTCCCTTCTCCCATCCTAGCTTCAGTCGCTTCAGCCATTAAAAGGGCTTTAGACTTCTTCAGGGCTTGCAAACCATGCTAAACAAAATCCTGGCAATTTTCAGGAGAGCTCCATGGCTTTTGCCAATGCTCTGTGCAAAGACAGTTTCCAACACATACTTGATGCTACGTGAAAATTTATAATAAGCATCAACATGCACATTTAGAAGGAATATGTGATTTTTCACACGTTGGATCCCACTTGTGTTCACAGGGATTTTATAAGTGACATAGTAACATGATGGCAATTTGGACGTAGAGAAGAAATTCAAACTAATAGAGCTCTACTAATTGTATACATGGGGGGCTCATGCTCTGTCAAACTTTGTTTGGAGGAGGGTTTGTCTTCTAAAGGGGCTTCTCTGATAGCTCAGTTGGTGAAGAATCTGCCTGGAATTCAGGAGACCCCGGTTCGATTCTTGGGTTGGGAAGATCCGCTGGAGAAGGGATGGGCTACCCACTCCAGTATTCTTGGGCTTCCCTGGTGGCTCCGCTGGTAAAGAATCCGCCCGCAATGTGGGAGACCTGGGTTCTATCCCTTCGTTGGGAAAATCCCCTGGAGAAGAGAAAGGCTACCTGCTCCAATATTCTGGCCTGGAGAATTCCATGCAGTCCATGGGGTCGCAAAGAGTCGGACACGACTGAGCGACTTTCACTTCACTTCGCTTGCCTTTCTAAAGGTGTGACAAGGGTTGGGCTCAGTCACCAGAGGGAGAGACCAGGAGAGGGATAGGACAGTGCTTTTCTGCCAAGGGACGACTGTGGCCAGCAGCTGTGATGGGGGATGGGGGTGGCGAACATCTTGAGATCTGAGCCCTAGTCTGAAGAGTGCCACTGCCTGGCAGAGGTTTGCAGGATCACTTCTGGAAGTCACCAGCACGTGATAGTTTCAGACTGATCTGAAGGAGGGAGTGTCTGCTTTCAAGCAGCCTGGCAGAGGGAGCTGAGCCTTCTAGGAGCTGCCTGGGACCAGAGACCAACACTAGGTCTAGTCACCTGCTGTGAGGTTCCGCTGTGCCAGGCACCGTGCTGATACGGCCCCCACGTGACTGCATTGTTCCTCTCATTTACACAGGGAGGTTCGGTCTCATTTTAAAGGCGAGGAACCTGAGGCAGAGATGGTGTGACACCCCTCAAGTCCTGCAGGACAGGAATGTACCGCTGGGGGTCAAATCTCAAGCCATAGTAGAGCCCAGCGACCTGAACTTTTGATAAACCCCAGGTGACTCAGGCTTCTGATGCAAGTGGTCTGTAGAGGAATTCTTCACTACCTCGCTGTTGTTTAGTTGCTAAATCCCTGCCTGACTCTTTTGTGACCCCCATGATCTGTAGCCCACCAGGTTCCCCTGTCCATGGGATTTCCCAGGCAAGAATACTGGAGAGGGTTGCCATTTCCTTCTCCAGGGGAATCTTCCCAACCCAGGGGCAGCTCCTGCATTGGCAGGCAGAGTCTTTATCGCTGAGCCACCAAGGAAGCCCTACCTTGTGCTGGGTCCCAAGAATGGGGATACTGGGCTGAAGAGCAGATGGTTCTGTCCAGCAGAGAGGCCTCATCAGCACCATTTCTTACTGGCTTTTTATCCACGAGGTGGCCCTGACAGAATGATGTCACAGAGAGGTCTCTGGCACCTGCAACAGGCAGGCCTCTGCTTTTTCCTTTGTTTTCATTTCCCTGTCAATAAAGTGGGAGTGGACTTCATGGTACCTAGGTGCCCTTCTTGTGCCAACATCCTGAAAACTCATCAGCAGCCTGGGTGACCTGCGAGGGGTCAGTGGTTGGAATGGTGAAGGTCTTGCTCAAGTCAGACAGCGAGTGATCAGTGGAGCTTGGCTTCATTAGTCTGTTGGTTTCCAGGGCCACAGTGCCTCAGCTTCCAAGCTGTGGCATCTTCAAAGCTGGGGCCACTCTCATGGGAGAGTGGTCTACGCGAGCACAAGGAGAGGGGGTGTGCCGTCTACAGAGAAGCTAAAAACAAAAACAACACTGACCGAAAGCGATGCACAGGAATGCTCAACAACGTCAGTGGTTAAAATACTCCTGAGAGCTGGGTTGCTCTCACAGCAGGCGCGTTGGTGTTACCCACCGCTGCTCTGCCGCCTCGGTTACGTGGGTGACGGCAGGCAGTGAGCCGTCTCAGAGGAAGGAGATGGAGGTCAGTTGGTTGGGGATGGGGGTGGAGGGGTCCCTGATGACGTGACTCCCATCCAGTCACACCAGCCGTGACAAAGAGACACAAGGGAACGTGGTCTGGGTGACTGCAGAGCTCATTTACTGAAGGCTAAAAATAGGTGTCCTGCCGCAGGTGGGTGACTAAGCAAGTGCAAGGAACGCCCCTGCTGGAGGAAAGGTGGCATCCAGGGGCCCTGACTTCCCCCAGGTGATAGCGAGGGGCTGACGGACAGGGGCAGGAACGTAGTCTATGTTTTACAACTCTTCTCTCTCTGTTTCCCTCCCCCAAACTCACTGCTCAAAGCCATCAGTTGCTGGACCAGGCCAAATTAGAGGCCAGACCCCCAGATTATGGTAGTTTTCTCCCAGGACCTGAAGGCAGAGGAGAGAGAAGGGTGTGTGTGTGTGTGTGGTCGGTGCATGCATCCATCCACACGTGGTTGGTGGGAGGATAAACAAGTCACAAAAAGACGACACTGTGGTCTGCCTTTGCCTCTGACTCCCCCTGGCCCTTACACACACATGGTGGGATTGGAGGAGGACTGCTGATTTCCTGACTATTCTCTGGGATGCTCTGTGCCCAGGGAAGTGAAAAGTGCTCCTTTCTCCCCATTCCAGACTCTTCAGGAAGCCAGCAAAGTCCTGGGCTTCTATCTACATCTCTAGAGGCTCAGCAGAAGCTGAGGAGTGAGGCAATTATCTGATGAACTAGGCCGCACCTCAGGCTGCTGTCTGAGTAGACTGATGTAATGGGAAGAGGAGGGACCAGACACATGGGAGTCCTGGTTCTGCCATTCACTTACTGTGTGACTTCAAGCAAGTTCATTTTCCTCTCTGGTCTCAAGTTTCTTTTCTGTTTATCCATTTATTTATTTTTTCAACAATGCATAGTAAATGCCTACTGGCCCAAGCAGCTGTGCATACCATGCTAGATACAGGAAAATAACATCTATGGAGGATGAAAAATGCCCAGGAAGACTTTGAACCTCCCCCTATGGAAAACTGGCACTATTTCTCCATTCCTTGACTCAGGGCTGACTTTGTAACTCGCTTTGGCTAACAGAATGTCAAGAAAGTGACACATGACTCTCATTCTCATCTTCCTGGAACCCAGCTGCCATGTGAGGAAGCCCAAACTAGTCCATTGGAGAGGTCACCCAGAGGAGAAGTGAGGTGGCCTTACCAATGCCAGTCCTGTGAGTTAGCCCATGTGGAGACCCTAACCCTCAGCAGACTGGCTACCAACAACAGCGGGAGCTCAGTCAAGACCCCTCTGAGTAGAGACAAGCCAGCCCAACTGAGAGAACTGTAAGGCATGAAATGGTTGTAGTTTTTATGTGTGACTTTTTTGGCCCTACTGCCCCTTGCATGCAAGATCTTAGTTCCCCAACCAGGGATCGAACCTGCAGCCCCATGCACTGGAAGACAGAGTCTTAACCACTGGACCGCTGCTGCTGCTGCTGCTGCTGCTAAGTCGCTTCAGTCGTGTCCGACTGTGCAACCCCAGAGACGGCAGCCCACTAGGCTCCCGCATCCCTGGGATTCTCCAGGCAAGAACACTGGAGTGGGTTGCCATTTCCTTCTCCAATGCTGGGGAAGTCCCAAAACGGTTGCAGTTTTAAGCCATTGTTTTGGAGTGGTTTGTTACGTAGCAAAAGGTAATCAGTATAAGAAACATTTGGGCTTCCCCAGCTGCTCAGCTGTAAAGAACCCGCCTACAATGTAGGAGATTCAAGAAAGGAGGGTTCAGTCCCTGGGTGGGGAAGATCTCCTGGAGGCAGGCATGGCTACCCATTCCAGTACTATTGCCTGGGGACTCCCATAGGCAAAGGAGTCCATAGGGTTGCAGGGAGTCGGACATGACTGAAGCAGCTGAGCACAGCACAGCACACACACCATGAGCGTTTATTGACCACTGCCGCTGTGCCAGGAACCATGCTGAATGTTTTACATGTATCATTTATTCCTCACATCGCCTATCTGAGGCAAGGGTTGTTATTCTAATTTCCATGTTACAGATGAGAGCACTGGGCCACCCGATAGAGAAGTAACTTGACTCAAAGCAAAGAACAGGTGAGTCAGGGAGCTGGGGTTTGAGGCCAAACTTCAGAGCTCGCTCGGTGGAATCATAGACCTTCTTGCCCTCATGGAGTTTACAGGCTAGTGGGGGGATGGGTGTGAAGCAAAGACGGAGGTAAATACACATCGTGTTCAGTGATATGTGCTATGAAGGAAATGGGTGCTGTGTCTACTCACAGGGAAGTCCTCTGTGATGGGCGGGGAGGGACTGAGTGAGGCTGGGCCACCTCAGGCGTTTGCACTGGAAACCTGATTTCCTAGCTTCAGTCAGCCAAGCGGACTGTAAGAAATGCAGATTCCTGGGCCTCAGTTCCCAGAGATTCTGATTTGGTGGGTCTGATTGATTAGGAAGTTGGGGGCCTGGGCATCTTTTTTTTTTGTTTGTTTTTTAATGTGCCCTCTGGGTGATTTTTATTATCGGGGAAAATTGAGAAACACAGCTTAGTAATGTCCCTGAGGGGACTGAAAATTACGGCTGCCCAGCCCTCATTCTGAGATTTTGATCCAATGTGTCTGGGGTGAGGCCAGGAATCAGTATTTTAAAAAGCTCTTCAGGTGATTCTACAGTCCCACCTGGGCTGAGAACTGATTCTAGAAGATTCTTCAGGGTCCCAGCGTGCTTTTCTTGATCTCTTTTGAGATACCAGGGTTACCTGGTGCTGATTAAACCACCCTTTTAGTGATGCAACACTGTGGATGCAGGCCCAGGGTGGAGCCTGAGGCAAACCCTTGGTCAGAGACTTCCCTCTGATTGAACGGGCCCCTCCTCACAGGCCACCCCCAACCAGATAACCCTGCCATGGGCCCCGGGGGGCTCCCTGTGGCTTCCAAGTCACCTTTACCTTTTATTTGCTTTAGAGTCAAGCTCTCCTTTCATGACTACTACCCACAAACATCTGCCTTCCTCTAGGGCCGTACAAGGCAGCCCCTCCGACAGCCCAGCTCAGGGCCCTCTGGGGCACAGACTCTCTGCACTCTGGATAATGGCAGCGTCGGCCCTGTGGTCACGTGAGAGGTGTGCTTGTGTGTAGACGATTTCTTGTCTGGTTTCCTGCTCTTCTTCCAAATAAGGCAGGAGGGCCCCTGGGGGTTGTTCCCGATGCAGCTTGATTTAGACCAGAGAGGATGAAAGAATCTGTTCTTGGCATGGGGCCTGCCAGCCTTGGGCCGGAAGAAAGTTTGCTGGAGGTGAGGGCAGAGAGGGAACAGCCAGACCCAGGTTGCTGTCGTCCATCCCTGGAGCAGATCTCTCTGAAAACCTCAGGAGCTAAGAGGTCGGCCCTGCCTGCCTCTCCTCACTGCAGAGACCCGTGAGCAGCTCAGTGGGTACAGCCTGCCCTGTACGCGGTGCAGACGGCTGCCCAGAGGAGGGGCCGGCAGGGCGAAGGGGTGAGGCCTGACCTGTGCGGAAGGAATGGAAAGAATGAGGCACTGACTCACCCTCAAGCTCCTGTTCTAAGAAGGAAAGGACATGTTTGGGGGTGTGGCTGGGAGCAAGCCAGGCCAGAGGGTACAGTGAGAAGTAAGAAACGAGGCCTCTTGCTCAGGGTTAAATCATCCTGGGAAGGGGCTGGTTTAAAAACTAATAATAATAATCCATTGGTGGTCTCTTCTTTCTTCTGATCCATCCTTCTCACTGGAAGCTATCGTAGGAGGCCCCGAAGGCCGCATGAGGCCGGCAGACTTTCCTGAGCCCCGGGCTAACAGTGCAGCTGGGGGCCCATCCCTCAGGAGATAGGACGGACTTGGCATCCTGCACCCATTGGGCAGGGCCTGTGTTTGCCACCCTGCCTTGTGCTCTCTGCTGGCGTCTCCACTCCCCACCCACCCCCACCTCACCAAGCCAAGAAGGAAGAGTGTCTGGGACCACTTTTTCTATGTAGCACAAAGGGTTCTAAATGGTATACTTAGGGGCTAGTAGAGGGTGACCCTGGGTATCTATTTGTATGAGTCAATTTGCATGGGGGGAGGTAGGCCTCTGAGAAGGAACTTGATGAGGCAGTAGGGGTGGGGCAGGGAGAAAAACAAGGGGCCCAGATGTGACCTTCTGTGTCCCCATAATTTTGGTTGCACACGAAAGAAAACCCAACTTTTTGCTTAATGTGAAACCAGAATGCGTGGGCCTGGGAACTGAAGTCCAAGGGTGTGGTTGGTTTAGATGAAGCTTGATCAGGGACTCTAAACAGTGTGACATTGTGACCTGGTGCTCGAAAAACCTGTGGTCTTTTGACTCAGCTCTTCTCTGGGTAGCAGCTGAAGCACAAACAGTTTCCATACCATTGGCACAAAGTGGCTGCAGAAGCTCTGAGCCTCACACCTTTGTGCCAGGACTGAGAACCAGACCACTTCTCCAACAGCTCAATGTTCTAGAACTGAGTTTCACTGGCTATGATAGGCCTGACTTTAAACAATGAGTGTGGCCAGGGGGATGAAGGATCCTAGTGGGAGGAGAGGTAATTCAACACTCTCCACTTGGATCTGAGTATGGAACAAGGACAAATAAGGGGGTTTGGTCACTGTGGTGATGGGGGGAGTTTCACTGTAATCACATGAACTTAGCTGAGGCTGTTGCTGCAAGTGAGTAGATGGGGACAGGCTGCCAAGAAACAGGGACCCCCTCACTCCCTTTAGAGAGAGGGCTGTAGGGAAAAGCTGAGAGGTTTCTTATCTAGGCTGCAGTTTGGCTCACAAGTTAGAGAGAGGAGCCATTTACCTATTTGGGCTCAGAGCACAGAACAGTTCGCTATGGTGACTGAGGACCTGCCCCCTGGGAGAGTGCCAGGGTCACAGCCTCAGCCTGAGAAGCAGGGACCTTGTGGGCCTCAGCAAGGAGGTGGAGCAGAAGAAACTGGCCCTGGGCATCTGTGGGACATTCAAGGAGCCTCCAGAGATGACTTGGGGGTAAGCCCACCAAAGTCTCACAGTGGACCAAGGGATAGCATGCCTGGTGTGGGTGCCTTAGATGTCTGTGATGGAAATAACTTCAGGCTTAGAGTCTAAGATTTGGATCTGGCCATTGCTAGACCACTTCTTAGGCATTTGGGCAAGTCTCTTTCCCGTTCTTGGCCTTAGTTTACTCCTCTAAAATGGGACTGATGCCTCTCACCTCAAAAGTTGATGTAGGGATCAGGTGAGGCAGGCAGCAGATGAACTGGGAAAAGGCTAAAGGGCTGCCTGAGAGTCAGGCCCTGTTATCTTCTTTATCTTGATTGCTGGTGGCCGGAAGGAGCCACACATCTGTGCCCGGAGGCCTTCACGCAGAAGGAAAAGCGGCAAGAGGAACAAGCCCCACTTGTACCAGGTGGAAGTTGGTGGACAAAGAGGCCCTGGGGCAAGGCCATTGGTCAGGGATGCGGGCTGCTTTCTGGGACACTCCCCTTCCCTCCTACTGAGTCAGAGGAAGGGCCCCAGGCTGGGCATCAGCCCTGCAGGTTCTACCAGTTATCAACAGGGAAAGAAGGCCACCATCAGTAGGAACAGACACAAACAACCAACATGCCCATCCCTCCACAAACAACCTCCTCCTACAACCCAGATGCAAATCTTCCTCCTGAGAGCTGGGGGAGTGTTCCCAGGCTCCGTCTGCCCTTCCTCCCAGCCTCTCCCCAAGGCCCAAATAGCAGGGCCCTCTGGGTGGGGATTGCATGTTTCTGGGAATGAAGCTGGTTGCAGGGACCCACATTCCTGAGGCTTGAGGAGCTCAGACCAGCCACTCCCCAAATGCTGGGTTTTCTCTGCGCTCGTCCCACACCATCCTTTCTCACTCCCAGGGTCTGGCCCAGAAAGCTGACTGCTCTTCTTTCTGTGGTTCTTGATCTAGTCCACCTGTTAACCAATTAGCCTTTCAGTGGAAACATTTCTTTGACTATTTGCCCCAGGCAGGGAGGCTTGCTCTTACTTACAAGGGAAAGATCATTCTCTTTGGCCAGCACTGGAGGCCCCCAGGGGTCTCAGCCTCTACCCACAGGGAATGGTCATTATGGTGAGAAAGGCATTGGGTGTGGTGTCAACTAGATATGGTTTGGATCATAGCTCCTATGCTCGTCAGCTGTGTGACTTTGGTTGCTCCACTTCTCTGAGCCTCAATTTACTTATCTGGAAAGAAGATGGCAATGTCTACAGGGCCATTGTGAGGACAGGAGAGAGTTGCTACAGAGCTCGATAGGGTTTGGTAGGTGAACCTTCCCATCCTTCCGTATCCATTATCTTTCCTCATCTTATTACCAGGTATCACTTTTCTATCCCATTCTTGTCTCCAGTCAAAATGACTGGCTTGTTTGTTCAGCAAGCATGAACAAGTTACTATCATTTTCATCTCCACAGCTCTGGGAGGTGATGCCATTAAGCTTGTTTAAGAGGCTATTATGGCTCAGAGAGAGGTTAAGAGCTAGAAGGCTACTAGGCGGTAGAGCCAGGATTTGATGCCAGGTCTTTAAGAACTATGGGAACCCTAGTCTGCTGGTTTCCATGAACAATTTCTCTGCCTAGAATATCCTTCCACCTCCTTTCCTTTCTGGATTCCATTTGTCATTCAAGGTCTCATTCCCTCCATCTCCTCCAGGATACCTTCTGAATCATTGAGGACACCTTTTATTGCAAGTGATAGAAAATTCCATTCCAAAGAGGCTTAAGCAAAGAAATGGAAGTTTGGGGCACAAGTAACCCAAAAGTCCAGTAAGTGAGGTTGGATTTAGAGCTCAAATAATGTCATCAGTATTTCCCTTATTTTCTTTCTTCCTAAATCTTGGTTTTGCCTTCTTTTCTGAAGGCTGAAGTTTCAGGCTCCATATGGTAGCAAAAAGGCACAGCAGTCCAGCTTTTATATTCTTACGAGTTTCAGACATAGTGGAAAGAGTGAGTCAATTTCTCCATACCTCAAACTTAGTCTGAAATTGAGACATGTTGTTTCTGATCAGTATGACATGGGTCAAGAGCCCATTTTGAGATCAGTCAATATGTTCCGGGGGCTGGAGTCTCTGGGTTAGCTTAGACCTGAATCACCTGTACCTTCAGAGGTGCAGAGGGGTAAGCTTCACTCACCTTTAGAGGGAAATTGAGGTAACTTAACAGGGGGCAGGCACCTGGATATGGATAGTGAAACAAATCCATAAGCTACTGATACTTTCCCCCTTTTGTGAATTCCTGCATTCCTGCTCTTCTGGTGGGCATCTCTGCTAGGCAGTAAACTCCTTGAAGGTAAGGACTCTTTGTGTGACCTTGAGGTCTTTGTAAAGCACCTGGAAAAGAATGGGTGCCAGTGACAAGCTTTTCAATCAACTAAAGTAACTATTCTGAACTCAGTTCATCCAACCTAGAATAGAAACACTCTAGCTATTCCAGAGAGGAGTGATTTATGACTGGATATTATTTTCACCTCAGAGAATCCATGTTTTGAAAGACTTAATCTGAGATGAAATAGCTAAGGGAACATGTTTGGACCCACAATATCCAGGCTCAGATGCTTGCATGTGAGCCTGAGTAAGTTACTTCACCTCTGTGTGCCTGAGGATCTTTTGTATTAACAGATCCACCTCATAAGACTGATGTAAGGATTAAGAGAAATTATTCACATAAAGCTCTTGACAGTGTCTGGTGTGTGTTTCTGCTCTAATTCTTAGTGATTAACTCAAAGCAGCCTTATCACAGATAGGATTTCTGTTAAGCCTTTTCCCCTCCTGACTTTTCATTTTGGAAAATCTCAACCTACAGAAAAGATGAAAGATCAGTACAATGAGCATCTCTCTGCTTTCCACCTGAATTTGTAAGTCATTCACACTTTGCCATGTTAGCTTTCTCTCTCCTTTAGGAGGTAAGTTGCAAGCATGAGGACCATTTACTTCTTGATACATCAGCTATTATCTCCTGGAGAACAAGGACATTCTCCATCAGTATTATCATATTCAGTAAATTTAAATTGAGGCGATAATGTTATCTGGCATATGCTCCATATTAAATTCTCTCCAAGTGTACCAGTGATGTCCTTTTTAATCGAGGCTCTTAACAAGGGTCATGCAGGTGATTAGTCATCCTCTGCCTTTTCTTTCTTTTATGGTTGTGACATTTTTAAGGAGTCACTGCCAGTTGTTCTGTGGAATATCATATAATTCGGATCGATCTGATTTTCTCCTTGTGGTTAGATTTAGACATTTTGGGGGGCAAGAATATGATATGATGCAATCTCATTGCATCATATCAGGAAGCTCATGATGCCAGTTTGTTCCATTACTGATGCTGCTAAATTTGCATCCTTAGTATCCACCAGATTTCTCCATTTAAAATATCTGTTCCCCTTTGGAATTCTCTGGGAGCCTTAGATTGGGAGTCACTGACTCTACTCCAAAAACCAATTGCTTCCATTTATCAGCTCTTCCTGTTGTCAAACACTGCTGAGTGTCTATCTGGATTCCCTCACTGGATGTCAGGACTCTCCAAGATAGCTGTTATTATAGATGAAGAAATGGAGTAAGGCTTCAGGAATTCAGGCATGCCATAGAGTAAATAGTAGAGGGGCTTCCCAACTTTGAGCCTGTGCTATTAAAGTTTATGTTCTAGGGCCATCCAACAGAACTTTCTGATGAGGGAATGCTATATCTGCAGTCTATATGGTAGCCACTAACCACAAGAATAGCTGAGGAACTGAATTTTAATTTTTTTCCAATTTCAATTGAATTTAATGGCCATATGAGGCTAGTGGCTACTGTATTGGACAGCGCTGTCCTAGATTTTCCAGGGGGCCCAGGAAATACCTAGCACTTCCTCTCTTGCCTTGTTGCAGTTATTTCCTTCACAGTAAATTTGGAAAACTCAGCAGTGGCCACAGGACTGGAAAAGGTCAGTTTTCATTCCAATCCCAAAGAAAGGCAATGAAAAGAATGCTCAAACTACCGCACAATTGCACTCATCTCACACGCTAGTAAAGTAATGCTCAAAATTCTCCAAGCCAGGCTTCAGCAATACGTGAACCGTGAACTTCCAGACATTCAAGCTGATTTTAGAAAAGGCAGAGGAACCAGAGATCAAATTGCCAACATCTGCTGGATCATGGAAAAAGCAAGAGAGTTCCAGAAAAACATCTATTCTGCTTTATTGACTATGCCAAAGCCTTTGACTGTGTGGATCACAATCAACTGTGGAAAATTCTGAAAGAGATGGGAATACCAGACCACCTGACCTGCCTCTTGAGAAATCTATATGCAGGTCAGGAAGCAGCAGTTAGAACTGGACATGGAACAACAGACTGATTCCAAATAGGAAAAGAGGTACATCAAGGCTGTATATTGTCACCCTGCTTATTTAACTTCTATGCAGAGTACATCATGAGAAACGCTGGGCTGGAAGAAGCACAAGCTATAATCAAGATTGCCAGGAGAAATATCAATAACCTCAGATATGCAGATGACACCACCCTTATGGCAGAAATTGAAGAGGAACTGAAAAGCCTCTTGATGAAAGTGAAAGAGGAGAGTGAAAAAGTTGGCTTAAGCTCAACATTCAGAAAATGAAGATCATGGCATCCAGTCCTATCACTTCATGGGAAATAGATGGGGAAACAGTGGAAACAGTGTGAGACTTTATTATTTTGGGCTCCAAAATCACTGCAGATGGTGATTGCAGCCATGAAATTAAAAGACGCTTACTCCTTGGAAGGAAAGTTTTGACCAACCTAGATAGCATATTAAAAGCAGAGACATTACTTTGCCAACAAAGATCCAGCTAGTCAAGGCCATGGTTTTTCCAGTGGTCATGTATGCTTGTGAGAGTTGGACTGTGAAGAAAGCTGAGCGCTGAAGAATTGATGCTTTTGAACTGTGGTGTTGGAGAAGACTCTTGAGAGTCCTTTGGAGGTCCAACCAGTCCATCCTAAAGGAGATCAGTCCTAGGTGTTCATTGGAAGGACTGATGCTAAAGCTGAAACTCCAATACTTTGGCCACCTCATGCAAAAAGTTGATTCATTGGAAAAGACCCTGATGCTGGGAGGGATTGGGGGCAGAAGAAGGGGACGACAGAGGATAAGATGGCTGGATGGCATCACCAACTCGATGGACATGAGTCTGAGTGCACTCCGGGAGTTGGTGATGGACAGGGAGGCCTGGCATGCTGCGATTCATGGGGTCTCAAAGAGTTGGACATGACTGAGCGACTGAACTGAACTGAAGGAACAGGAATCATCTTGAGCACAACAGTTGCTGTTATAGGCCCCTAGAGCAACTCAAAACAGTAAGGCTTTCTAGCCCTCAAGAGTTAACAAGGCATTCCCTGCTGCGCATGGTATTCAGAGGTACCAGATGGGAAAGTTGGATGGTTTGGGAGGTGCGAAGGCCCCTGATGGCTTCTGAGATGGGAATAAGAAATGTCCTTCTGCAGCATCCTAGAATACCAGCCTCTGGACTGGCATCCTAAGCAACGAGGCTGCTGCCTGGCAAATAAGGAATATTGAAGATCTCCCAGGGGGCAGCTAGCCTCCAGCTGGGCCCACTCCTGGAGGACAGTAGCTGGAAGCAAAGGGAAGGGCAAGGAGAGGCCCAAATTGGGCAGGGAGAGGGCATCAGGGGGAGAAGGTGAGGAGATGTTGGGATGGAGCCAGGATGTAGAAGGGCCAGGAAAGAGCCCTGCAGATGGTGTGGTTGAGGGGAAGGGAAGGGATGGCAGTGGCCATTGGCAGGGGGGAGATGAGGGAAGGACACACAGACCAAGGAGTGGAGACTCAAACAGCCCTGGGCAGAGGCAGTGCCCATGAACCCTCACCAACTTAGAAGTGAAAACCCTTATCATAAACCACCTGCCTGTGTGATATAACTGTCAGCCACAGTTGAGTAAGGGAAAAGAGCGCCTGAGAAGTGGCCTGGTACTATGTAAGCAGGGCATTGCCTTCCCCACCAACCGACTCTTCTGTGGCTGCAACGTCCCCTCAGTTACTTTCCCCAGCAGGACGATTTTCTAATTACATCTAACCAGCCATGCCAAGTGTGTTTCCCACTGCATTTCATTTCCGGGCCTGTTGAACACTGAATTAATTTTTAATCACCCTGGAGGTATTGAGTTTAATTACCCAGACTGAGAGTGGCAAGAATTTTGGGGGTTGCTTCTCGGGAACAGGAACAGGTTTGTTTCCAGAAGGCTGAAGGTGGGGAGTACAATTCCCAAGTGTTAGTCACTCATTCGTGTCCAACTCTGTGACCCCGTGGACTGCAGCCTGCCAAGTTCCTCTGTCCATGGAATTCTCCAGGCAAAAATGCAGGAGTGGGTTGCCATTCCCTTCTCCAGAGGATCTTCCTGACCAAGGGATCAAACCCGGGCCTCTTGCATAGCAGGCAGATTCTTTACCTTCTGAGCCACCAGGGAAGGTGAGGACAGATATCCTGACTCTTCAGCTAGAGCTGTCTATTTGTGAGCATGCTGCACATCCGGCTCTGCAGTAGGCAGGGTTGGAGGCAAGAGGAAGTAGAACATATGGTCCCTTGAGAAACCCGAGCTTGGTTTGGAGAGAGTCTCCCCCACGCAGAGAAAACAGAGCTAGGACCCAACACAAGACCTTCTGGCCCCAGGTCCTTAATAGTGGAGTGAAATCTGCCCTTCAATTCACTCAACCCAGCGCTCTATTTTGCTACACCATCCTATCTGTTCAAATCCAAAAGTCACTCTTTTTTTTTGCATTTTCTCATGCCAGCTGGAAGGAGACAAGGCTGCCCCCCTTGACGTTCCCCCTTCCTGACTGGAGGTGGGTACTCTTCCCTCTGCCACGTGGAAATGCCACGGGCCAATTGCTCTTACTAGAGACAGGTGGAATTTGGGTAGGTGATGCCATCCCAGCCAAAGAGTTGTGAGGGGGCCACAGAGACTGAAGGGTGCCAAGCGGAGTCCAGGAGGGAAGGGACCAGGTCCACAGGACCATCTATGTTCCTACAGCTTTGATTAATGCATTTTTCACTCATGGTCTTCGGTCACTGCTCCTTACTTAAACTGCTCCTGCCCTGGGACTTCCCTAGTGGTCCACTGGGTAAGACTCCTTGCTCCCAATGCAGGGGGCCCAGGTTCCAACCCTGGTCAGGGAACTAGATCCCGCATGTTGTACTGAGCGTTTGTATGCCTACACTAAAGATCCAGTCAGCCGCAACTAACACCTGGCATGGACAAATAAAAAAATAAACTTAAAAAAAAAAAGGCCACTCCTGCCCTGACCTGCCTAGGGCCAGTGGAGAGGACAATCCACCAGACTAGAAGCTGCGGAGGGCAGGGCTTCTGGCTCAGAGCCATGGTTATCAATGTTCACCAGGCCATGCATCAGGGAAAACTTAGACATTCATTCATCTTCCACTTTATCGTCACAACATCTTATGAGATACAGTGTTATATTTGTTTAACAAATATTGATTGTGACCTTCTTTGTGACAGGCACTGTTCCAGCCACTGGAGATGATGCATTAGTTTAGCAGACAAAAATCCTTGCCCTTGAGGGGCTTTTACTCTATTGATTGATTGCACGTGTCAGAGAAACAGCTCAGACTGGCCGAGAGAGGACACATGGAGCCTTATATAACTAAGGAAACAGAGGATATGTCTTAGGCATGCTGGGAGCCAAAGCTCAGGTTAAGTCATCTCACTGGGACTCTTCTTCCTCTTAGACTTTCTTAGTTCTGCCTCTTTTGTTTTCTTCCTTTGCTTTACTCTCAGGCAGGCTCTTTCTGTGCAGTGACAACACAACCACTCAAAGCTTTAGGTTCACGTTCAAATAAGCCAAAAGAGAGCCTTCCATTCTTAAAGGGTCCAGCAAAAATCCCAAACCTAATTCTCATTGGCTGGATTTAGTCATATGTACTTATCCCCAAATGCATCACTTAGTCTGAGAGAACAAGATGCTCTGATTGGCTGGGCGTAGGGCATATGTTCGGAGAAGGCAATGGCAAGCCACTCCAGTACTCTTGTCTAGAAAATCTCATGGACGGAGGAGCTTGGTAGGCTCCAGTCCATGGGGTCACTAGTAGTCGGACAGGACTGAGCGACTTCACTCTCACTTTTCACGTTCCCGCATTGGATAAGGAAATGGCAGCCCACTCCGGTGTTCTTGCCTGGAGAATCCCAGGGATGGCAGAGCCTGGTGGGCTGCAGTCTATGGGGTCGCACAGAGTCAGACATGACTGAAGAGACTTAGCAGCAGCAGCAGCAGCAGCAGCAGCAGGGCACATGTTTACTCTTACTGTCGGCAAGGGGGTCATTGCCAGGAAAACCATAGGAAAGAAGATTTGGGGAATAGTGGTTTCCCAAGAAGAAATCATGGGCTGGAGGAAGAGTGAATCAATTTTTTTTTTTTTTTAATAGAGGATGAAACTGAGGTTCGGCAATATTAAAGGACCTTCCCCAAGGAAGCAGCTAGTGTACATCTGTACCAAGGATCTGAACTCAAGTCTCTTTGACTCCAGTGCCTGAGCTCTGGACCCAGATATGTCATGAACCCCTTCCTCCCAGAGCACCCCTTTGGGCAGCAGCAGACTCACCAGCGGAGCCATATGGGCCAGGGTTAAATCTAGACTCTGCCCTTGATTTTGTAAAATCTCTGGGTTTCAGTTTCACCTTTGTGAGATGGGTCAAAGGGCACCTACCTCGCAGGAGTTTGGGGAGGAGTACCTGAATCCCAGAAGTTAAAAGTCCCTGAAGTGACACCTAGCTTGAGCTCAGTGGGAACTGAGTGAACTTTAAAAATAATAAATCACAGAAGAGGAGCTAAAGAAAAGATTTGGTAATGGCTGGAAGTGTGACATCTCTGAGTTTTCAAATTCTCTCAGGCTCCCTCAGCTGTTAAATACTTCCCTGAATCTCCTTCATGCAGTGGGGTAGGGAGTGGCCTGGGGTGGGGTGGGGTTGAGCAGGAAGAGAAGGGCAGGAGAAACAGGGGAGTCAGGGGGAGAGGGAGGGCTTCTCCTCACCCATGAGAATAAGACCCAATTTCCCGTCTATTAATGTCAACGGAAAAGGAAATCCTGCTCCAGGGCTGGAGGGAAGCCCCCACCCTACCCCCCAGCCTCCGCATATGCACTGGTCTGCGGAGGGAGGGGAGGCCTTCCCCAGTGGCTCAGTGGTAAAGAATCTGTCTGCTAATGCAGGAGACACCGGAGACGCGGGTTCAATCCCTGGCTGGGGAAAATGGGAAGAGCTCTTGGAGTAGGAAATGGCAACCCATTCCACTATTCTTGCCTGGAAAATCCCATGGACAGAGGAACCTGCCAGACTACAGTCCATGGTGTTGCAGAGTTGGACAAGAGAAAGGAGGGAGGCGGAGCTTCCCCTCCTCTGCCCCGCCCACAGCCGGTTTTGTGATCTCTCCTCCAGGTCCGTACCAGAGAAGGGACTACTGGAGGGTGTCAGGAGTACATAGGCCTGTATCCCTGCATTCTCATATGTCTGCTCCACCCCCTAGCCCCCCGCCGCATACACCCTTCACAGCTGAGAAGAGAATGTTAGCATGGAGGCTACGAACTCTGGAATTTGGATGGTTTGTGTTCAACTCCCACAGTCTTTACTGTGTAGCAGCACAGCCTATGGCGAAGGCTGATAGTTACTCACATGAGGTACCCACCACATCACCCCTACCCCCAGTGTCTGTTAGTAAACACACACACACACACTTTTCCTTGGAGTTCCAGTGTGCTCAGCCCCAAGGAATGGAATATGATTGGTCCAAGCCAAGGGTTGGCAAACCATGGCCGGAGGCCAAATCTGACTGCCCCTGTTTTTGTATGTCCCACAAACTCAAACTTTTTTTTTTCTTTTAAACACTTCCAAAATGGTTGAAAAAAATCAAAAGAAAAGTAATATTCTGTGACCCATGAAAATTATACAAAATTCAGCTTTGTGTTCATAAATAAAGTTTTACTGGTGCACACCACACCCATCTGTTTATGTAGCAGTTAAGACTGATTTCACTCTACAAAGGCTAAGTTGAGTGGTTGCGAATGAGATGGATCTGGTCCACGAAGTCTAAAATATTTACCCCTGGTCCTTCACGGGGCTTCCCTGATGGCTCAGTGATACAGAATCTGCCTGCCAAAGCAGGAGACACGGGTTCGATCCCTGGGTTGGGAAGATTCCCTGGAGAGGGAAATGGCAATCTACTCCAGCATTCTTGCCTGGGAAATCCCATGGACAGATGAGCCTGGTGGGCTACAGTCCGTGGGGGCGCAAAAGAATCGGACACGACTTAGTGACTAAACAAGAACAAAATCGTTCAAAGAAGTTTGCAGACCTTGGTGTGAGCCAGTCATAATCCCTGCTCCCTTCCCCCACCCTTTCTTGCAGAAGATTCCGGCTCCAGTCCTTTCCAAAGACAACTAAGTCTGTTGTAGGTATTTGTCTAAAAGCATTGCTTTTCTGAAAGAAGGGGACAGATACGGCCGGAATTTCCCTTTCTTCCTACTTCCTGCCTGAAGCATGGGTATGTCTGACGCTTCCGTCTTTTTCCTTTAGGGTTCATTTCCTGCCAAGGATGGGAAAACACAAGGTCAAAAGTCCAGTTAAAGGGCTGGCTGGGGTCCAAGAAGAGGGGAGTTCCACGCTGGGCATCTGCCTGGGAACCTGAACTGCTCCTCACGCAGACCAGGTTGGCTCAGAGGGGCCACCAGTCACCCGGCTGGACTGAGGCAGGGTCAGCCCCTCCTAGAATGTGTCTGATGGTTCCTGCCCCAACAAGGACATCCAGGGATGGGGAGAAGGGCTGAGAATCCTGGTGGGGACTACTTCCCTCTGTCTAGGTCCCTACTTCTAGCTGAAAGAGTAGGTAATGAAAAAAGTGTTGAATGGCTAAGTGGATGGATGAGTGAGGAAGACAGAGAGGAAGGAAGGAAAAATACAGTTATTAAAAGGCTTTCACACACATCCTCACAGCAAGCCTGTCAGGTTACAGGCTAGGTGTTATTGTGCCCATTTAAGAGAAGAAAACTGAAGCTCTGTAAGACTAACTGACTCTCCCAGAGTCACAAGAGATAGAGGTTGGAACCCAAACCCCAAACCTGGTCCAAATTCCTGGGCACAGGCCCCTTGTGCCCCTCTCTTTGGTTATCACCTCCAGGCCATGCTAGGTCTGGTATAAGGACACAGACAAAGATCCTGCCATCACCTCAGCAAAGCATGAAAGGAACTTTCAAGATGTGGGTCTGGGCATCTGCCAGGAAAACCTCTTGTCTACATCGCCCAGTTCTGCTCTAGGGACCGCCAAGAATATGTCATCTCCTTAGCAGGTGCTCTGTACATATTTGTGGAATGAATGAGTTGCCTTGTGTCAGTACAAATTCCTCAACAAAAAGTCATAGGCTACAAAATCCAAAAAACAGCAGGTAAAGTTGACGTCACGTTTCCTAGCTTTGCAGTGGCATGGAATGTGTGTTTGGGTAGCAGAATAAGCCTCCTGTCATGCTTTACAAGCAAATGATAGTCATCACTGTGCTCATAAAAGGACAGTTAACATGCACACTTGTTAACATGCCAACTCACTACAACAAGCCCGTGATGGGAAGTGTCTCATTTAAACGTCATGGCAACCTTATAAGGTGGATGTTATTGCTCTCCTCATTTTGTGGTTGAGGAATCTGGGGCTCAAAGAGGTTAAACAATTTTATTAAGGTCACACAGCTAGAAGGGGGCATAGGGTGATCCAAACCTAGGTGTTTTGTCTTTAGGGAATAACAAAGGAGGTGACAGGAGACTGGGATGGGTCTACAGGAGGGGTCCCTAGGATCTAATGCCTGATGCTCTGGGGTAGAGCTGATGTAATAATAATAGAAATAAAGTGCACAATACATGTAATGCCCTTGAGTCATTCCAGAACCATCCTTGCCTCCTGGTCCATGGAAAAATTGTCTTCCACGAAACTGCTATGTGGGTGCTCAGTAGCTCAGTCATGTCCAACTCTGAGACTCCACGGACTGTAGCCCACCAGGATCCTCTGTCCATGGGGTTTTCTGGGCAAGAATACTGGAGTGTTGCCATTTTCTTCTCCAGGGGATCTTCCCCACCCAGGGATTGGTGGGCAGATTCCTGCACTGGCAGGCAGATTCTTTACCTCTGAGCCGCCTGGGAAGCCCTCCACCAAACTGGTCCCTGGTGCCAAAGTGGTTGGAGACCTCTAGACTACAGGACTGGCTTTGGGGGGCAGGGGGCAAATGCTCACCCCCAACCAGGTAACTTGTATGGAGGATGGTCGAGTTAGAGTGCTGACAGGGAAGTGATGGGTGCAGAAGCAGGGGTGGGTGAGACCTTGTCTGCCCACAGGACATGTCTTTTCAGCTGGCCTTTCTCTATCCTGTGCCAGGCTCAACCCTAGTGACAACACCCGTATAAATACTGTGTGTTGGGTAGGGGTGGAGGGCAGTGGACGAGGAGAGGCCGGGCCAGGCTGGAGTGATTAAGACTCTCATGGAGGTGCTGGGGATCTATATGTTAATACCTTTCGCAGCCATTTGGGCCTCTATTAAGGTGCAACTTATAGGAAACAAGCTCCTAGATGCCATCCAGGCTGGGGGAAAATGGGAGGGTAGGGAGTGGCTCACAGGGTCTCTGCCGGACCCAAGTCTCATCCAGGTGGGGCAGCTGGGGCCTGGCATTCGGAGCTCCTGCATGAGGTCCACAGGCCATACAGGAAACCTTTCCCTGCCTCGGGTGCAGCATCACTTCTGACCTCTTTTTCCTGGAAGGTTCCAGGATGTCTGCTGCCCTGGGCTGGTCCAGGCTATGGCTCCTCTATCCTGAGCTCTGGGCCTTGGTGCTCACAGACTATCTGTTTGGGGGCTTCTGAGTGATGTCATGGATGAGGTGACCCGCATGTTGTTAGCTGATACCTACTCTAAGTCCTGCAGGACCCAATGACTGACTCAGGTTGGGTGCTCAATAGAGGTTTATTGCCCAGCTGTGTGATTGAAGAGGCTCAGAGCTCAGAGGCTAGAGGAGAAAACAGAAGAGGCACACCCCAGCCCTCCAGGGATTTAAAACCTCACTCCCCAATAATAACACAATTAACAGTTAAGTGTTAAATTATGAGGCTCTCTCAAGGTACTCTGAGGATTTAAAATGGGGACTGGGGCCCTTCAGCAAGCTTCCTGAAGGAAATGTAGTCAAGTTGGTATGAGTAGGGAGCCTGGAGGTGGGTCTGAGTGTGGAGGAGTGTAGAGATGAGTCTAGTGAGAAATGTGGTGATGTACTAGCCTTTGGAATGGGAAGGTCCTTAAATATCCAGTCTGATGGCCTTATCGTAGTAACAGTTCTTGATTATGAAGGTTCACTCTGTGCCAGGGACACTCTCAGGCCAGGTACATCCTTTTTACTTAGTTTTCATGCCAACCCTGTGGTGGAGGTATTATTATTGCCCCCATTTTGCAGGTGAAAAAACTGAGGCTCTGTGCTCAGTAAATTGCCTATACAGGAACTGGACCTACCTTGTCTAGTACAGTGGCCACTAGCTCTGTATGACTAATGAACTCTTGAAAAGTGGCTAATCCTTAACGAGCTGTGCTGTTGTGGAAAATCACACACTAGGTTTCAAAGACTTACTATGAAACAAAAAAAAAGAATATAAAACATCTCATTAAAAGCTCTTTTTAGGGGATTTCTCTGGCAGTTATGGTTAAGCCTTTGCTTTCCAATGCAGGGGGTGCAGGTTTGATCAGGGGGCTAAGATCTCACATGCCTCCTGGCCAAAAAAAAAAAAAAAGACCCCAAAAAACGCAGAAGCAAATTACAACAAATTTAATAAAGACTTTAAAAATGGTCCACATCAAATAAAACCCTTTTTGGTATTTACTACATGCTGAAATGATAATTTGGATTTACTGGGTGAAACAAAATATATTGTTTTAAAATTAATTTCATCTGTTTCTTTTAACTTTTTTTCATGAAGCTACTGGAAAATCACACACGACGTGGGTGGCTCGCGTCATATTTCTGCTGGATGACATCCTTCCAAGTGGCTGTCAGCCTCAACATGATGTCGATGTGTTTGTTTCCTAGGGCTGCCATAACCAAATGCCACAAACTTGGTGGCTTAATCAAGAGAAAGTCCTCATCTCCAAGTTCTGGAGGCTGGAAGTTTGAAATCAGAGTGGCAGCAGGGCTGGTTCCTTCTGAGACGGAGGGAGACTCCTTCACACCCCTGTCCTGAGCTTTGCTGGCAATCCCTTCTGCTCTTTGTCTTCTGATGCATCAGCCCAGTCCCTGTTCATCTTTACACGGCATCTGACCTCCTTGTGTGTTTCTCAGTGTCCAAATTTACCCTCTGTATAAGGACACTATTCATACTGGACTAGGGGCTCACCCTACTCCAGGATGACTTCATTTTAACCAAGTACTTCTGCTGCTGCTGCTGCTAAGTCACTTCAGTCGTGTCCGACTCTGTGCGACCCCAGAGACGGCAGCCCACCAGGCTCCCCCGTCCCTGGGATTCTCCAGGCAAGAACACTGGAGTGGGTTGCCATTTCCTTCTCCAATGCATGAAAGTGAAAAGTGAGAGTGAAGTCGCTCAGTCGAGTCCGACTCCTAGCGACCCCACAGGCCCTATTTCCAAATAAGGCCACATTCTGAGGCACTGGGGATTAGGGCTTCAATATATGAATTTTCATACTGTTCATGGGGTTCTCAAGCCAAGAATACTGAAGTTTGCCATTCCCTCTCCAGTGGACCACATTCTGTCAGACTTCTCCACCATGACCCGCCCATCTTGGGTGGCCCCACAGGGCATGGCTTAGTTTCATTGAGTTAGACAAGGCTGTGGTCCGTGTGATTAGATTGACTAGTTTTCTGTGAGTATGGTTTCAGTGTGTCTGCCCTCTGATGCCCTCTCGCAACACCTACCGTCTTACTTGGGTTTCTCTTACCTTGGACGAGGGGTATCTCCTCACTGGCTGCCCCTCCTGACCTTGAACATGGAGTAGCTCCTCTCAGCCCTCCTGTGCCCACTCAGCCACCGCTCCTTGGATGTGGGGTTGCTCCTCACACGGGGCTGCTCCTCACGTGGGGTTGTTCCTCAAAATATGAATTTTGGGGGCACACAATTCCACTCATAAGAGATGGGGAACTCCCTCCCTCTCCAGGAGCTCATTCCATATGTATATTCCCAGGTGTCTCAGTTTTAAAGAATCCACTTGCCAGGGTAGGAGATGTAGGTTCAGTCCTAGGATGGGAAGATCCCCTGGAGAAGGAAATGGCAACCCACTCCAGGATTCTTGCCGGAAAAATCCCATGGACAGTGGAGCCTGGAGGGCTACAATCCCTGGGGTCGCAAAGAGTTCGACATGACTTAATGACTAAACAGCAATTTTAGCAACAACGATCTTCCTCTTGTGCTAGCCTATAGATCCGCTAAGGATTCCTTCTTCAAATCACTTGCAGGTAGGTGCCCATGGCACCCCTGCAAAGTGGGGTCAGGGGCTGGAGACACCCACATTTTGTTCCTGGAAGCCCAGGTGTGACTGGCCCTACCCATGGTGAGACTACCTCTGTTAAAGATAACAGATAACTGGAGAACTGGAGAGAGAAAACTGATAACAGAGACAAGGTTAAAAATAACCCAGGGAGCAGAGACTGCCAGGGTGACCTTAGCCCTTTACAACTTTGATTTACAAATAGCTCTGCCGGGAGGTCACCTGAAATGTAAAAACCTCATCACCTCATCAGCTGACACAGCTTTCTGTTCAGTGGTCTGGGAATTTCCAATCCTGGGGAAATATGACCATAACAAGGTGGACCACTTCTCTTTCTGTTTGTCCTGGCAGCCCTTCATCCCCTTCCTAAGAATAGGAAAGCCTGGGGTGGGGAGCTCTGTTCCTGTACGAGGAGGGGGTTGCCTTGAGAGGGCTCTGCATTCCTTTAGAGAAGGTAGATACCCAGGACCAGCTACACTCCTTGCATTGGCATGACTTAGGAAAGTCACAGAGTCTATTGGAGCTGCTATTTTCTGATCTACAAGATAGAAATAAGAAGGCTTGCCCTGCCTCCCTCACCAGTTACAGTGAGGAGCAATCTAAGAGGCACAGCTGGGCCCAGGGGTTCAGGAATAACCAAAGTAGGCACCCAGTTTCATCAGCATCTTGATCCCCTCTCTTGTTGTGCATTAAATTCATTTGGGGCCAGGTGTTAAGTGCATTAGGACCCTCACCATTCAAAGTCTTGTTCCCAGGAGAGCAGCAATAACATCATCTGGGAGCTTGTCAGAAATGTAGACCCCCAGGCCCCACCCCAGACCTGCTGAGTGAGAATCTACATCTTAACAAGATCCCTAAGAGATCTGTGTGCTCACTGAAATTTGAACAGGGTCACTTTCATGGGCAAAGCTTTTGTTTGCCCCAGGTCTATTCCCCCTTCTTCTGGTTCAAGTGATTTTTCTTTGCAAGAATCATGCCCCTACCCCTACTCTAGTTTAATGTGTTTCTGTGGGGTTTATCTTCTCTGCAGATCCCCAAGGGGGCATGAGAGCTGGTCCTGGCCAATTGGAATCAGGCCTGGAACTTTGGCTGGAAGAGTTGGGTAAGAGGAGCTCTCTGTATGCAGCTGCAGGATGGAAGCCTGGATCAGCAATGTGTGTGTGTGTGTGTGTGTGTGTGTGTGTGTGTGTTTAAGAGACAGAGAGAGGTAGATTCCTGATCACATCTTTTCAGCTTCCCCCTTTGTCTAAAGTCAAATAGACTTTTGGTTTTTCAGTCCATATAGCCAACCAATTTACTTTACCTAAGCCAGTGTGAGATGGATTTCTTACACTTGCAGAGAAAGAACCTCCTCTCCACCATGCTGCTGACCCAAGAGAGTAAGGCAAGGTTTTCATCCCTGCAGAGTTCAACACTGACTACTCCAGGGGCAGACAAGAAAAGGTCTTTATGGTGATGAATGTGTGGTGCCCAGATAGTTATTGTTCAGCCACTAACTTGTGTCCAACTGTTTGTGACCCCATGGACTGCAACACACCAGGCTTCCCTGTCCTTAACTGTCTCCTGGAGTTTGCTCAAACTCATGTCCATTGAGTCGATGATGCCATCCAACCATCTCATCCTCTGTCACTCCCTCCTCCTCCTGCCCTCAAGCTTTCATCAGGATCTTTCCCAGGGAGTTGGCTCGTCCCATCAGGTGGCCAAAGTATTGGAGCTTCAGCTTCAACATCAGTCCTTCCAATGAATATTCAGGGTTGATTTCCTTTAGGATCTCCTTGCTGTCCAAGGGACTCTTAAGAGTCTTCTCCAGTGCCCAGATAGAGAACAGTACAAAAGGGAGCATGTAGCCAAGCTTCTCAGGGGGAAGGGTCAGGGGGATTCCCCAGAGAACATGGCACCTGAGCTGACTGTGAAGACAAATGGAGTTAGCTGGGTCAGCAATGCAGGCGAGAGCATTCCAGGAAAAGGGAGCTATGTGAGCCAGGGCATGGCGACAGGAGGCAGCATGAGGCACTCAGGGTCCTACAGTTCTCAGGGAGGCCCTGAGACTCAGGGAGAAGCCAGGTCAGGAAGAGAGGCCAGAACTTGGTGGGCTGCAGTGCTATGGAGCTGGGACTCTCTATGGTTACCTCCTGGGGTGTGCCCAAGAAACTGATGGTGGCGGGGATGGGGAGGGGGGTGTCAGGAGGAGGAGGGTCTCACTACCGAATAAAGTTGACACTCAAGGGCTCCATTCCTGAGGAACAAATCACACCTGCCCTTGGAAACCTGAGGGGCCCCCTGGTGCCATGGGCGGGGCGTTGGCATCACAGTCGGAAGATCCAGCTTGAACTCTCAGTTCTGCCACTAAGAGTGGTATGAGCTCTGCACGTTCCTTCACTTTTCTGGTTCTCATCTCATAAAAATGGAAATTCAGAATTCCTGCCTCTAAAGGGCAACAGTGAGAACTGGCTGAGATCATGATTTAAAAGGACTTCCCAGGTGGTGCTAGTGGTAAAGAGCACGCCCGCGGGAGTGAGTGAAACTGCCTGCAACAATGCAGGAGACACGAGAGACACAGGTTCAATCCCTGGGTCAGGAAGATCCCCTGGAGGAGGGCATGGCAACGCACTCCAGTACTCTTGCCTGGAGAATCCCATGGACAGAGGAGCCTGCCGGGCTACAGTCCACGGGGTCACAAACAGTCAGACACGACTGAAGCAACCTAGCACACACACATGATTTTTTAAAAAATAAACAGTTTAAATCCACAAAGCAAGCCAGCCTACAGTCTAGAAAGGGGAAGGGAGGAGACTGTAGGCCAAGTCCCTGAGAGGAGTGTACAGGAAGTTCCCTCTCTGCTGACCCATAACTTCTGCACCTTCTTGCCCCCACTCATGAGCATCCTGTCTCCATCAGAGGGGCCATTCCAGGGGTCTTGCTCCAAGCCTCCGCCTGGCCCTACATGGCTAATTCCAACGGTGCTGTCCTCAGGCGTGTGATTATGAGATAGTGCCGTCCACAGGCACTCCCAGCCTGGGCTCTGGGTGGAAAATCAGCATCCCCGAAACTCTGTGAGAAGACCTCAGGGGCTTCCCACTCTGGGGCCCGAAGCTTAGAACCACAGGTGCCACCTATGGAGCACTTCCTGTGTGAACCAGCCACCAGACTGAACGATGACTCGCGCTAACTGATAAATATTCCCCCAATTCATAGCAAACCCATTTTAAGGGTAAAGAATGGCTCAGAGAGGTAAAGATACTTGCCTGGAGTCTCACAGGTACCAAGTGGTAAGACAGGATGGAGAGCTGGGTAGGTCTCCTTGAAAGCCTGGCTCTGTCCTCCGAGCCACACACAGGGCAGCCTGTGGGGATGCTCCACCTTCAGCAATACACAGCGGAGGGAGGGTTGACTTTTTGGCTTCCCCTGCCCCTCCTGTCCCTGACCCCGCTCCCTCACCACCACCACCCGACACACAGACACACATTTCACACTCCTTGGACCTGAAGAACAGGATGGAGGCAGCCCGGGGATGGATTTCCTCTGAGGGAGGGAGGTAGGGGGAATGTCTGACCAGGCAGGTGACAGACGATGCCTCAAAACCCTTAGGACTGGAGCTTTAATGGTGGAAGGATGGGTGGTGAGTGACACTTTGGCCAGGGGATCCAACCTGAACCCTCCCCTCTAAAGCGTACCTGTGGAGCAGTATCTACTCCTAGAACCAGGCGTGCCTGTACAATTTTCCCTGCTTTGCCTCCGGGCTTCCTGCTGGAACTCTGGGGCCATTAACCAGGGCATGTTCATGCATCAGATTGCCTGAGCACATCCCTACCTGCAGGCTGGAGGCCTAGGTAAAGAGAGGACAGTGGCCAGGGGTGGAGATCACCCCCGGGGCCCAAGACCACTTGCTGAGGAAAAGTCATTCTCAATTCTGTGGACTTGTAAACTGAGAGCAAACTCACAGGAAATGAGTTGCCTCCAGGCTGAGGTAGGGGTTTCTTTTACCCAGCCAGGCCCCCACCTCCTTGAGGTGGTGATCAATATGTGGGGGTGGGGTGGTTCAGGCTGAGTAGGTCTGAAACTCCCTAGGTTTCCCTAAGAGCTCACATGGAGCTGTCGGGGGTGGTGGGGGTGGCAGTGTGGGGCAAGACCTCAACCAGGATCTCCCTGCCTCCACAGAGGGTGGAGGCTGCTTGCCAGACTGCTTTCCTAGAAGCCCAGGGCATCCTCACCCTGCAGCACGCGTACCCGGCCATGCTGAGAGGAGGGAAGATGGGACTCCGGGGTGCCTGGGGACAAGTGAAAGCTGTGAGAATGGTCTGCTCCCTACCTGGTCAGAACTGGGAGTTCTCTCAGTGTCTGTGAACCTGCGCTGTGTGCATATCGTGGGTGGAGGTGAAAGAGGTGGGAGGTGTGAGTATAGGAGCCGTTTAGCGTGTAAATTTTATGCGGCTCCGTCCGTTGTGGGGGCTGCCGGTGGGGAGCAAGGCTGTCTGGGCAAGTCTGCTTTCTGTGTCACGGCTGGATGTGGGCATGAGCTATCTGCCAGATGTTTGAGTCCACATGTGTGTCAGTATCCCTCCAGTGGGACAAGCGAGTTCCCATGGTGATGTGAGAGAGTGTGAACCCACTGAGTGGATGGGCAAAGTGTGTCCATCTAGGGTCAGGCTGTGTATTTAGCCAGCGCCCATTACTGACCCAAGGGCAGAAGTTCTCATCCCAGGGCTCAAATTGCCCTCAATTAATTGCCGGTTGATGCCTGGCTAATACCCCAGCCCTTTGGGTCTCTCCCTAATCCCATCAGCCTTCTCAGAGCTTAGCTGTTGTTGTTCAGTTGCTAAGTCATGTCCGACTCTTTGCAACCCCATGGACGGCAGCACGCCAAGTTTTCCTGTCCTTCACCATCTCCTGGAGTTTGCTCAAACTCATATCCATTGAGTCAGTGATGCCATCCAACTATCTCATCCTCTGTCATCCCTTTCTCCTCCTGCTTTCGATCTTTCCCAGCATCAGGGTCTTTCCCAAGGAGTCAGCTCTTCCCATCAGATGGCCAAAGGATTGGAGCTTCAGCATCAGTCTTTCCAGTGAATATTCAGGACTGATTTCCTTTAGGATGGACTGGTTTGCTCCTGCTATCCAAGGGACTCTCAAGAGTCTTCTCCAACACCACAGTTTGAGAGCATCAATCCTTTGGCTCAGCCTTCTTTATGGTCCAACTCTTACATCCATACATGACTACTGGAAAAGCTGAGGAAGCTACAAACTGGTTGGCGGCACAAAGCCTCTAGGTCACATTTTTAAAGGAAAATTGCTGGTGACGCTTCTGTCCCCCCCTTCCAGAAAGTGGCTTTTGGCACAGCTGTGTCATCATGCTAGGCTGGCGATGAGGAGCACCCGAAGATTCTCCCTTATCCGTGCTGTCAGGAATCTGGGGGCTGTTAGTATAATAGAGCCATGCACCCCATTGTGCAAGGCGGAAGAAAATGCCTGGGCCTTTGTGTGAGGCAGAGAGGAAGTGAGGCAGCAGGGGGCAGTGGGTGGGGGAGGCTGGAGACTGTGTGGGGCCCTCTGAGAGGGGCTTCCTGCCCAGAAACAGGGTGACCTGGCCGGCTTCTGAGGCTCCAGGGCAGGTCTGACAGTAGCACCTGCAGGGATACGCTCTGGACCTGGGGGATGAGGAGGGGAGGGGCTGTCTTTATGCTCAGTGAGGGAGCCACAGCGGGAGAGCAGGGGAGGGGGCATCTTGCACCCACATCCCTTAAGATTCTAGGTCCTCTCACCTGTGTGGCAATCGTTAAGACTGGAATTGAAAGGCCTACCAACTGTCGTGTCAGTGACTTCACAGGAAAAACATTCCTTCCCTCCCCCTCTTCTCGTACTATCCCTCAGATCCCGTAACCCACCTCCTCCAAAGACTTCACAGTTATAAATAAATTCATTCCTTACTTGTTAAAAGAAAGGTCATACTGGATGACATAAGCTGCTTCGGCCCTTCAGCTCCACCCACTCCTGATTGCTTCTTGTGCTTGCTGTACTTAGTTGCTCAGTCCTGTCTGATTCTTTGTGACCCCATATACCCCAGGCTCCTCTGTCCATGGGATTCTCCAGGCAAGAATCCTGCAGTGGGTTACCATTCCCTTCTCCAGGGGTCTTCCTGACCCAGGGACCTAACCCAGGTCTCCTGCATTGCAGGCAGATTCTTTACCATCTGAGTTACTTTCATCCTCAGGCAAAGGTGGGCTCCAGCAGAGAAAGGTCTCCCACTGCTGCTCATCCAGGGAGGGTTGCTGGCTGACACTGGGGAAGGTGTGTACCCTGGGGCCTTATCTTGATTCCAGCCCCACCTCTTAAAACACAGAGCCCTGGCAAACAGGGCTGTTGGAAAGAGAATTGCCATATGACTTTCTCCTCCTCTTGAGCTTCGTTGAGGGAAATTGTGAGGAAATAAATTTCTTCCCAGTATTCTGTAGATTGGTTCCAGCTAGCTTCCCCGTGGCACAGAAAATGATAGCAACATTTATTGTGTACTTCATGGCAAGGGCTGTTAAGTAGATCTTGAAGGGAGAAGCTATGAACAGTTCTGTTCCTTAAAAGAGAGACAGCAGGTGACTCTGCCAAGCTCACATATACAGCAAATCCAAAGCCAAGACTGAAGCCCAGGAGTTGACCATCGGAGCCCTTGTATGTACCCACCAGGCTACTGTGATTCTTAAGAGAAGGCGGATTTGTCATATGCAGCTTGAGGGGAGGAGAGGGGTGCGGGGACAGAGGCGGATCATTACAGGGAAGCTGAGTCACAGGGCAAGTATTTCTGGAAAGGAGCCCAGCCCCGGAGTTGGCTCGCTGAAACGGTGGGAAAAGCTGGACACAGCCGGCATACACCTGGAGGGAAGGACTGAAGGCTTGGCTTGGCCCGTGGGTACAAGTCAGGATAGAGAACAAGAAAGGACCAGTATCCTGAGCAGTGACGGTTCAGGGCCTGGGGCTGGTCAGAAAGTGAGACCCTGGAGCAACCCCCGGCCCCTGTCTCTGATGCTCCAGGTGTCCCTGGCTCAGTAGGCAAAACCAGTGTTCTAGTCAGTTCTGGAGTCTGAGCTGGGCTGGAGAGCACACTGGGGATGGAAGACCTCAGGAGAACTGTAATCTCCGGAATGGGTCTTTGGAGGAAGAGCTGGCCAGCACCATGGATGATGGTGGAAAAGACTCCAGCACCATTTTTTCTCTTGATATCTTGAGATTCTGCCTCATTAGTACACAGAGAGCCTCCTGAACTTTTCCCCAGCTGCATAATATTCTGTCTGTGGACATTTCATAATTTACTAGCCAATCCTATTCTAGTGGGGGCTTCCCTGGTGGCTCAGATGGTAGAGAATCCACTTGCAATGCAGGAGACCTGGGTTTGATACCTGGATCAGGAAGTTCTCCTGGAGAAGGAAATAGCAACCCATTCCAGTATTCTTGCCTAGAGAATTCCGTGGACAGAGGAGCCTGGCGGGTTACAGTCCATAGGGTTGCAGAGTCAGACACAACTGAGCAACAAACATTTTTACTTTTTCACACCTTAGGGGACATTTAATTTGTCATCTGCCATGATAAGCATTACACTTTTGTCTGTAGGATAAATTCCTAGAAGCAGAATTAACAAATCAAACAGTACAAGCCTTTATAATTGTTTGACATGTTGCCAACCATAGTGATTTACTGATTCACCAACGGCGAATGGAGGTGAGAAGAGATCCCACCAGAGGCCAGTGGGGCACTTTTCCAGCAGCCTCTGGGAAATCCATAGCCTTTGCCCCTTTTTGGAAGGTGGTGGGTCAAGGACACTTCATCCAGTGATTAGCACCTAAAGAATTAGTAAGACTTCACCATGGCAGAGCTGCCTGCTTGAGATGTGTTATGGGGAGAAGGCTATCCAGGTGGCCCCAGCAGGGCAGGGATTGGGGTGGGAATGGACAGCAAGCAGCACAGCAGTGATAAGCCTGATTCTTTTTAAAACAAGTTTAAACAACACCCAAAATGATCATTTCATGAGTAACCCATGTTATAAATAGCATATCTTATTATTCCTAAAATAACCAAACAACTCTACATTTCTAAGAAATGTTTTGAAATGTAAAATGATTATTTTTAAGGCTAGGAAAAATAAGTCCAAATATTAACAATAACAAGATAGAGGCTAAGATAGAAATGGGTTTTAGAACCAGACAAACCTGAGTTGAGCCCTGTTCTACTCACAGCAGCTCTTCATTAGGGCTCGGTTTCTATGGTCATAAAACGGGGCTCATATCAATGTGAAGGGTCAGGGGGCAGGGGCTGGTGTGGAGAGTGGTGGGGTGGGGGGCGTCCTTGAAGAGTGGTTCCTGGCAGAGTTTGCACTCAACGACTGGTGACTCTTATCACTGCAGGATGGTGACCTTGTGGTTAGTTTTTTCCTTTTATATTCTGGTCAGTTTGTTAGATGTCTTATTTTTAGAATCAAAAAGAAAGAAAAGAAAAGAGAAAACCTCACGAAACAAAGGAAAGGTGAAGAGTGATAGGTGACGAGTGATATAAGGGAGCAAAGGGCAGAGAGACAGATGCTCTTTAGAAACTGTGGCTCTGGGCCTGGAATTTAACCTGCAGTTAACAAGGTTCAGAGAGAGTCAGGTGGGCGAACCCACGGGTTTCCTTATTAAGAATTTCCTGCCTTTGAGCCCACCCACCGGTCCCCAGTATACATATCTCAGGGAAACCCCAAGCTAACAAGCCCTTCCGCACGCACGCCCACTCCCAGCAGGCAGGCCGACAGGGCTGGGGTTGGGGTTTACCAGAGCCCACCCCACCTCGCCCTCCACCCGCTGCTCTCACCCTGAGCCCTTGGGCTGGGGCGTCTGATGTTCGGATGATGTCAGGTAAGGACCAAAGACCAGGGGCCACAGCAGCTATGTTTTGTTCTACATGGCTCTGCCTCACCTTCCTGTACTTTGTTTTTTTTTATTTATTGCAATATTATTTAAAATTAATTTTTATTTGAGTATAGTTGCTTAACAGTATTGTCTTCTTTTTTACTGTAAATATTTTAAGGTCTTTCTTTTAGGTAAATCCCGTGCTAAATGACTTCAGTTGTGTTCAACTCTTTGAGACCCTATGAACTATAGCCCACCAGGCTCCTCTGTCCATGGGATTCTCTAGGTAAGAATAACGGAGTGAGTTGCCATTTCCTCCTGTGGATCTTCCCAACCCAGGGACTGAACCTGAGTCTCCTGCGTCTCTTGCATTACAGGTGAATTCTTTACCACTGAGCCACTAGGAAAGCCCTTAGGTAAATTGGGCTTCATCAAAATTCAAAACTCTGTGCATCAAGGACACAACTGACAGGGTAAAAAGGCAACCCACAGAATGGGATGGAATATTTACAAATAAATATCTGAGAAGGGATTAATATCCAGAATATATAAAGAATTCCTAAAACTTAACAATAAAACAATCCAATTCAAAGATGAGAAAAGAACTTGAAGAGACATTTTCCCTAAGATGATAAAGAAATGGCCAGTGAGCACATGAAAAGATGTTTAACATCACAAATCGTTAGGAAAATGTAAGTCAAAACCACAGGGAGATATCACTTCACATATGGTAGCTATCATCACAAAAGCAGAAGACAAGTGTTTGGCAGGGATGTGGAGAAACTGGAAACATATGCATTGCTGGTGGGAATGGGAAGTGTGCAGCCTCTATGGAAAACAGCATGGAGATTCCTCAAAAAATTCATCATAGAATTATGTATCCAGAAATGCCACTTCACTTCTGAGTGCATATACAAAAGAAATGAAAGCACAGACTCAAATAAATGTCTGTACACCATCATTCACAGCAGCTCTCTTCACAGTAGTCAAACTGGAAACAACTCAAATGTTAACTGACAGATGAATAGATAAGCAAAGGTGCTGTATACAAACAATGGGATAGTATTCTTTCTTTCCTTCTTTTTTGACTGCGTGGCATGTAGGATCTTAGTCTCTTGACCAGGGATTGAACCTGTGCCCCTTGCATTGGAAGAACGGAGTCTTGACCACTGGACCACTCAGGAAGACCCCAGTATGCTATTGGGCTGGCCAAAAAGTCTTTTTTGGTTTTAAGGCTTCCCTGATGGCTCAGGTGGTAAAGAAAAGTAAAAGTCGCTCCGTCGTGTCCATGGAATTCTCCAGGCCAGAATACTGTTGTGGGTCGTCATTCCCTTCTCCAGGGGATCTTTCCAACCCAGGGATCAAACCTAGGTGTCCTGCATTGCAGGCAAATTCTTTACTAGGTGAGCCACCAGGGAAGCCTAAGAATACTGAAGTGGGTAACTTATCCCCTCTCCAGTGGATCTTGCCAACCCAGGAATTGAACCAGGGTCTTCTGCACTGGAAATGGATTCTTCACCAGCTGGACTACCAGGGAAGCCCCTAGACAGTAAAGAATCCATCTGCAATTCAGGTAGACCTAGGTTTGATCCCCGGGTCGGGAAGATTCCCTGGAGAAGGAAATGGCAACCCACTCCAGTATTCTTGCCTGGAAAATCCATGGACAGAAGAGCCTGGCAAGATACAGCCCATGAAGTCTCAAAGAGTTGGACACCACTGAATGACTTTCACTTTAAAAAAATGAAAGACACACATCCTTGATTTTCATGAAAAATTTTATTAAACAGTGTGTTCGACTGAACGACTTTCACTTCACTTTACTTTGCTAACCAAATGAAATTTGGGGCCAACCCACTATCTTAAGAAATTCTAGCAGATGCTACAACATAAACCTCAAAGACACATTAAGTGAAATAAGTCAGGCAAGAAAAGGACAAATATGATTCCTTTATAAGGGATTCTATTCATAAAGGATACCTGGAATAGACAAAGTTTTCGAGGTAGAAAGTAGAATAGCTGTTACCAGGAGCTGGGGGAGATGGGAAACTGGAGTTACTGTCTAATGGGTATGGAGTTTCAGTTTGGGGTGATGAGGAAATTGTGAAGATGTACTAATGTCACTGAACTGTGCAATTAAAAATGGTTAAAATGGTAAGTTTTACATATATTCTACCATAATAAGAAAAATCTAATGGAAGGACTATTAAATATCTCTGAGTGTAGAGAATAGCTTGCTCATTCTACAGAGAAATAGATTGAGGCTTGGAGAAGTGGGAAAAGAGTCATTCCTTTAACATCATTTTTGATACCTGAAGTGTAACAAGTATTCTTAAATTTAAACAATACAGATTACATGAAACCGCTTTGGGCCACCCTTCTTAGCCACATCCCCTCCCCAGGGGGTAACAATGGTGAAATCACTTTGTGTGAATTCTTCTAGATCTATTTTGGTAGGTGCACAGAAATGGAACCATTTTGTACTTATTTTGCAACTTGCCCTTTATACTTGGTGCCGTTTCTTGGAGCTCTTTCCCGGTCAGTTCACATGAGCCAACTCATTCGTCTACATTGCTATGTCGTGTGTCAGAGAATACATGTTGAACAGTTGAATGTCCCCCTACTGTTGGACACTTGGGCTATTCTCAGTATTTGGCTATAACAGACAATTCAGCATAAGTTCCTCTTTTTTGCGCATGTAGAAGAGTTTCTTTAAGAAAACGTCCATTTACTTATTAAGGTTACAAGCTTACATGAATGAATGTCAGTAAAAAGTTGCCATATATTAGTGCTCAGGGATGGCTAAATATTTTCCATCATAATCTCACACATCATTACTCCTCCAGTTAACCCCATGAGGAAGTCCAATCACTGTCCCCACCGATAAGGTCTAAGTCCAGAAAACGTGAGTCATTTGCCCAGATCACAGAGCTCACAAAAGGACCCTGGGCCAACCGTGAAAGGCCCCTCAGTCTGTGATCTCCTAAAGACAAGGCCTCGGGGCTCTTTCCTGCTGTGTCCCCGAATCTGTGGTTGGTCTGGAATGTCACGGGCACCAGCAAATACTCCTTAAATATGGCTGAGCAAATGAAGTGGTGGCTGGGTGTATGGAGCCCTCCTGCAGCTGGGGGCAGTCTGTGGTCTGTGTTTGTTCACAGCCCTGTCTGTCCACTCATTCTGCCCACTGTCCTGGCCCCTGGCCCCATCAGGAAACCTGGCTCAGACACCACCAGTCTCTCAGTCTCACCCTCAGCTGCCCCACAGCACTTCCCTCAACTCCATTCACCAAAGGGTGAATTATTGACCGGGTGCCCTGGACCCCCTGCTCCGACACAGTCACCATGCCCAGTCACCTGACCAGACCCACTGGGCCTTCAACACTCAGCCCAGCCCAGGCTCTGATCCCTCAGGGGCTCCCAGAGCGCTTATCCTCCTGCCCTTAGATGCTTTCTTGTTTAAAGTTAGAATGGCCATTATCCCCTTTGAAGATGCTTCTCAGTGTGTCCCATATAGATGAAGAAGCTGAGGTAAAAAGAGGCCACATGACCTGCCCAGCATCCTGGGCAGAGGGCAGCGGATAGCAGCGGGCCGCAGACCCAGGTCTTGGCGGCCTCCACGGTCAGTGCCCTTCCTGTCACACTCTGGCAGCTTCCGAGATAAACCTGAAAAAGGCTCACTTCTTATCGAATGGGAGTTGCGCAGGATCTAGAGCTGGGAGAAACATTTGCTTCCTGATGCCAGCTCTGCCCCCAGAACTACACGGAATTAATCCCAGCCCCGGACATGTGGCAGATGTTTCAAGCGCCCGAGGGGCCGAGACTGTCGGCATCCAGTTTCAGTGGACCTCTTGTCTCCTGTTTCCCTGGGGCTCTGACTCGACTTCTCTCTACAGTCAACTCCCTAAGAGCAATGCCTTCTCTTAGACTTCTGGGGCTTCCTGCTAGCTCCTGACCTGAATAGACGCTGATTAAACATTTCTTTTACTCCTGTTTCGGTCACCTGCTCTTCAGCTTTTGATCCCAAATCAAATGGGGTCAAGCAGGCAAGGAAAATCATCAGTTCCCTGTGTAAGACCCAAAGTTCTGGTCTTCCCAACGACAGCGTCTTCCGTTGCTGGGGGCCTTTGTCTGCCCTGGGCACTGTCTGAATAGCCATTGCTTCACTTCCTGCTCACATCAACTCCAAGAAGAAGGGACAGAATCTGAAGAAGGGAGGACCTGAAGTAACTTACCCACAGTAATACAGCTAAGGTATCACAGCCTGAGATCAAAACTTGCCTTGTGGCCATTACACTTGATATTCTCCGATATTCTCCAGCTGTCTCAGCCAGGCCCCAGTAGGAAACGGCACACTCAAGTTGGGTTATTAAGGAGGATGAATAAAGGGACCCTATGCAAAAGTGTGAGCAGAGTTAGGAGAGCCACAAACGAGATCACAGTACCCCTGGCTGGAGCTAGCACAAATGGGAGGGGATGGTTATGGGCACTTGAGCCCAGAGGCTATGTAGAGGGGCACCCCCTGGCAGGAGTTGTGGTCTTCAATGAAGGGACATAGGCAGTGATCCTCCAAGGAGGGAATAAATATTCCCAACTTACTCATGCCTCTTTTCCTCCTTCCATCCAATCTCCAGTCAGCGTCCCACTGAACAAATCTATCCGGAAGCCAGGGAGCAAGAGAGCCCCTGATATGATTCACAAAGGTCAGCTTCAGGGCACAGAGGAGGGTTAGAAAGTGGATGGGGAGGGGAGGGCAGTAATCAGAAGGTCCCCAGCACACTGACCAATCTGGCAGGATTTCCAGACTCAGAAGTTGTGGCTGAAAGACCAGTATATCTTGGGATCTATGTGTCACAAACAGAGATGGAGATTTTCTTCCTTTATTTAAAATTCAACCTCATTTGCATTAACCGTGTCTTAAAAGCAAACGTTTCTCCTCCCCATCACCTCTACCAAAGGAAACAGGCAGATGGAAGGCTAAATGTTGGGTGGGCCCTTCCTAGGCAGGGTGGCAGTGTACCCCAGAACTCAGACCACTCAGTTCTACCTTCCTTTCCAATAAAGGACCCCAGACCCACCATGAGCCTCCACCTAGAAATGTAAGTACTTTGCGAAGGAAGAACATTGGATGAGACCACAACTCCCTAAAGAGCTCAGGTCACCAGTTCTGAAGCCTTTACTGAGAATGCATTGCATATGCTCCACTATACCCATGAGGAGGGCATACATTTGAATCAGACCCAGGCCCTGCCCATGTTTGGCACAGTCTAGTAGGAAACTCAGGCACATAAAACATAAATTAGAGAACATCATGGTAAATGTACTGGTAGAAGTGTGTACACGTACAACTCAAAAATAAAAAGGCAATAAACTAAAAAAAAAAATAAGCAAAGGACTTGAATAGACATTTCTCCAAAGATGTATAAATGGCATATAAACACAGAAAAACATGTTCAACACCATTAGTCATTAGAGAAATGCAAATCAAAACCACAATGAGTTACCATTTCACACCCACTGGGATGACTGTAATCTAAAAGGCAGATAATAACAAGTGCTGGAAAGGTGTAAAGAAATTAGAACCCTCGTACACTGTTGGTGGGAATGCAAAATGCACTTTGGAAGAGTTTGGCAGTTTCTCAAAATGTTAAGCATAGAATTATCATATAATCCAGCAATTCCACTCCTAGGTATATACCCCCAAAATTTAAAACATATGCTCACACAAAACCTTGTACACAAACGCTCTTAGCAGCATTGTCTAGAATAGCTCCAAACTGAAAACAACCCAAACATTGATTGAATGATAAATGAATAAGTAAAACATGGTATATTCATACAATAGAATATTCTTCACCCATAAAAATGAACGGAGTACACTCAACTGATAGCAGTGAAGCTATTTCAGTATAGTAAGTTTTCATCTTTTTCCATGTGAGGGAATGTAAAGCAATTAATACCTTAAAAATGAAAATTATAAAAGTTTGAAATGAACATTAAGAACAAGGGAAATTTATGAAAAGAAACAAACCCCAGGATTTTAAATTGAACATGTTTTCTCTTTTCCTCCATAAAAATGGGATTTAATATTTAATTTTTAATGTTTTTAATTAATTTTAAAATCTGTTTATCCAATTTAATTTTTGTTTGTTTTGAGTTCTTGTTTTTGGCCACACTGTGGGGCACGCAGGATCCTAGTTCCCCAACCAGGGATGGAACTCATACCTCCTGTACTGGAAGCACAGAGTCCAAACAGCAGAACTGCCAAGGAATTTCTGTTTATCCAATATTTATTTTTAACACATATCACGTTTCCATTGGATTCTTTTTTATATACTTCCAGTTAATTTAAAAGAAAAAATAACCCACACAGGTAAATAAATAAGAGCACTGGGTCTACTAGAGGATTATCTAGGCAGATGATGTTTTATTTTTTTTAACTGAATCTTTCATATAGACCCTTCATCCTGATGATGTTAGGTGAGGTTGATAAGTATGCTGAGAATTTATTAATCGTCCTCTTTCTCTTATGACCATAGAAGTCATCCGTTTTATTAGTCCAAGAAATGCAGTCTTTTTAAAAAAAAAAAAATCTGAAAAGTGTTTTTGTCCTGCCTTCTTCTATCATCTCCTGCCCTACTAAGAAAAGGTGAGCACAGAAACACATGGGGAAATGTGATGGTGAACCAATATTTACAAAAACAAGAGCACATATTTGAAACAGATTCTGGTCTCTTATAGACATTATAAATATTTTCTGTGAATTAAAATTGTGATACTTAATTATACTTTTACCAATCTTTACATGCAGTGCAAAAAATTATATGGAAACTGATGGAATCATCTCAGTAGGAATGGATGAAAAAGTGTGAGATGCGTAGAAAATTCATTTAAACTTAATACTTAATTTGTTTAGTATATACATCTAACTTGCTAAATAAATCTAGAGTAATTCATTTTCAATAAGAAGCTACTGTTTTCCTATTGTGTAATAACTATCTTATTCAGGAAAAAAGCTTGGTCAAACAATAAAATAAATTGTTAGCTTTAAAAAATGAAGTACTGGATATATGCTACAACGTGGAGAAATCTTGAAAACATTATACTAAGTGAAAGAAGCTAGACACAAAAGGCCACGTATTGTATGATTCCATTTGTATGAAATGTCCAGAATAGGTGAGTCCACAGGGAGAGAAAGTAGATCAATGATTGCCAGGGACTGGGGTTAGAAGGGAAAGGAAAGGAATTGCTAGTGGGTGTGGAGTTTATTTGGGGGATGATGAAAATGTTCTAGACTTAATAGTGATGGTTGTACAGTTTTGCAAATATGTTAAAAACACTAAATTGTACATTTTAAAAGAATGACTGTTACAGTATGTGAATTATATCTCAACAAAAAGAAATAAAGAGAAATATACAACAGGATGAAGGTAAGCAACCCACAGAAAGGATAAGGATAGTTATAAGGGCTTCCCAGGTGGCTCAGATAGTAACGCGTCTACCTACAATGCGGGAGACTGGAGTTCAATCCCTGGGTCAGGAAGATCCCCTGGAGAAGGAAATGGCAACCCACTCCAGTACTCTTGCCTGGAAAATTCCACGGACAGAGGAGCCTGGTAGGCTACAGTCCATGGAGTTGCAAAGAGTCAGACACAACTGAGTGATTTCACTTCAGGTGGCTCAGTGGTAAAGAATCCGCCTGCCAGTGCAAGAGTCGTAGGAGATATGGGTTCAGTCCCTGGGTCAGGAAGATCCCTTGTAGGAGAGCGTGGCAACCTGCTCCAGTATGTTTGCCTGGAAAATCTATGGACAGGGAAGCCTGGTGGGCTACAGTTCATGGAGTTGGAAAAGAGTCAGACATGACTGAGCAACTGAGTGCACACACACACACACACACACACACCCTGAATAGTTACAGCTTTGTGGGGAGGTTTCCCAGGGTAAAAGTACCGTCTAAGCCTGGTTTCAAAGGACCACTGAGGTTCATCAAACAGACTAAGTGGGAAGGAAGGTCTTTTTAGGCAGAGAACAGCACGTGCAAAGGCCCAGCATGAAAACAGTAAACAGTGTGGGTTAGTCTGCTCCCTACAAGTCCTCTAGTCATTATGGGCATAAACCTTGGTGTACAAACTCAGAAGTCATTTTTTTAGAAGAGGAATTCATTTCTGACTCCGAGCCCCATTCCTCCAGACTGAAGAAAATTTCATCCCCATCATTTTCAGTGTTTCTAGGTTTGTGAGATGTTCAAGATCCTATTCTGTGCCAAGACATGGGATCAGCCACCAGTCTCCATGGCTTAGCCTGGAGATGCCACTGTCCCTGTCTTTGACTTCCCTGCCTCCATGCTAAACAGGGGTCTTGGTCAAGGTCAGAAACCCAGAGCAGATGGTTCCACAAGCCTGATGCACTGGAAAGAGGGGCTGAGCGTCAGGGGACTCCTCTCCAGGGTCTTGCTGTTTCCATACTCTCTGCCAGGAAGCAGAGCCAGGTGGGGCTCCTTCTGCTGGCAGCCTCCCTGTCTCCCACAAGAATTGTTTTCCAGGCCCCGGAGCAGGTGATGTAGGGAAACCTGCTCTTGTCTGCTCCCCTAGGACCTCTGTCCATTCTCGTCACTCTTCTCCATTTATCTCCTCTGCAAACTTCCTAAACAGCCCTCGGACTTTGAACAAAGATCCAGCATTACTGTCAAACTACTCCCCCTTGAATAAGAGAAAGGAAAAGGAGATACTACAAAGAGGAAAAAAAAATATATATGTTTTAAAATATGTAGCTTTTTAAGCGACCACAGCATCTGATGAGATGGGCTCAGTAAGGCCACAGGGAGAGGAGTCCCTGCCACGAGCTCAGCCTGAGGCCACTCCACCCTTCACTGTGTGACCCTCAATCACAGGTCTTTCATTAGTTGGCACAGGACCCATACCCCTCCCCTCCCCGCCCCCCGCACCCCGTGCTCTGCAAGTCCCTGCCCTCAAGGCCTTCAATCCTGCAGAGTGTGCGGGGAGGCGTGTGGGGGGCCCAGGCTTCCACCCAGCCCTGAAGCAGGGCATAAATTTGAAGGCGAGGTTGCAAAACCAGGGCCGTGGAGGTGGAGGCAGGAAGGTGGGTCCAGACACGTTCTAGGACCAGATAAGGGTGGGACAGAGCGGGAGGAGATGAGAAGCGAGACCATTTGGCCTCCCAAGGCCAAGAGAGTTAAGAGGACAGCCAGGAAGAGCAGAGCAAAGTGGAAGCACACAGAGCAGGAGGCTGGTCTGGGTTCCGCTGTCCCTTATGGGTTGGGTGGTTGGGAGCCATTTAAAAGGTCAGCATTTGCAGGGGCAGGAGCTGTCAGCCTATGGAACCGACAGCTAGGATTTGCAGGCAGCAGGTGGGGGTGCGGACTTGGGGAGGGGGAGCTTCCTCAGGTGCAAAAGAGGGTCTAGCAGGCTGTAGCTGAAGCCTAGCGTGGGCCTGGGGTCCACTGGGAATCCATCCCTAAGGCGTTCCCACGGGCGGGTGATGGCCAGTGGGGGAAAGCAGAGGGAATCAGGACGCAAAGGTGAAAACAGTGGTGGGGTCAGCTGACCTGGTCACCAACTTTGCTTTGTGGGGAGGATGTTTATTTAAGGAAAATCACTGTTTACTCAAAGCTTTGGGCCGCAGCCCTCAGGGGTGGAGTTATCAGTGAAAGCTGCACTATTAATCAGTTGTGGGGCTTGGTGACAGACCTTCTTCCCTTCCGGAGAGTGGGAGGGACAGAGCAGAGAGGGAGGAAGGGACAGAAGGGGGCTGGCCGGGCCCCAGACAGAGTGAGAATGACTGATCCCAGGAGTAGGAAGGTCACAAAGGAAGTGGCCTTGAGGTGGCGCCAGGGCCAGGAGGGGTGCAGTGGGGAGCGTTGCCATGGCGCAGCAGTCATGGGACAAAGCTGGACGGAAATCACACTGTGGGATGCTCCCTGGCCAAGGCCAGGTTGCCCAGAAAGGAAGGGCAAACTTCCTGGATGGGCACCCGGTACCGAGCCCTGAGGAGGAGGGCAGAGATGGGAGCCGTAGTGTTGTTAAGACAGTGGGCTCTCTTGGCCAAGACCTTGAACAAAGCTTGAATAGAGCATGTGCCCCAAAGGATATGTGCTGGAGGTGAGGCTGAGCTGTCACTCAGTAACTTCCCAGCTGCTCTCAACTCTGTTTAGCTAGCTTGGGGAAAGGGAGGGGTGTGGGCCTGCCGCCGCTGGTAGGCAGGCCTGGCAGGTGGAGTACGAGCTGATAGGGGTGATGGGTGAGCAGTGCACAGGCTTGAGCACTGGCCTGGGAGGAACCAGGGAAGCCGCCAGGTGCTGTGGGGGCTGGGAGGGCAGCTGGTCCAGAAAGAGGGAGATGTGTGTATGGAGGAGGGGCTGCTCAGCACCTGAGGTCTCCCTGCAGTGCAGCTGGCAAAGAAATCTCTTTAGAGTGGACTCAGGACAGAGCAGGGTCATTCTTGCTGGGAATCTGGACCACAGTCTGGGGACTACTGCCCTGTGAGAACTCAAGGAGTGATGAAGGAAGAAAGGAAGGAATGGCGGGAAGGAAAGAGGAAGGATCTCTCCTAACGATGGCATCAGTGGTACCCACCTCATCAGGTGTTGGTGAGAAAGTACAGGGAAAGCCCCTCGTCCAAGACACTAAATGCTCAGTGGAGGCCTCTGGTGTTGTCAGACTATGGGCCTCCCTAGTGACTCTGAGGGTAAAGAATCTGCCTGTAATGCAGGAGACCCATGTTCCATCCCTGGGTCAGACAGATCCCCTGGAGAAGGGAATGGCTACCCTCTCCATTTTTCCTTGCCCAGCTTCACTCACGTGTGCCTCTTCCCTCCCTCCCCCCACCCTTCCTTTCCCCCTCCACACAGGTTGTAGAACCACCAATTATGGGAACATCCAACTTGCTGTTCTGGGTTCATGGGACCCAAGGATCCCTTTCCACCACTTGCTAACTGAGTGATCTTGAGCTCCCTACTTAACCTCTTTGTGCCTCAGCTTCCTCATTTGCAAAAGGAGGATAATAATGGTAACATACAGTGTTATAAGGATGAAATGATCTAACACATGTAGAATGCTTAGTGCAGGGCCTGGCCTAGAAAGGAGAAGGAAAGTGAAGGTGTTAGGGCTTGGTCGTGTCCGACTCTTTATGACGCCATGGATTGTAGCCCGCCAGGCTCCTCTGTCCGTAGAATTCTCCAGGCAAGAATACTGGAGAGGGTAGCCATTCTCTTCTTCAGGGGATCTTCCTGACCCAGGGATCAAACCCAGGTCTCCTGCATTGCAGGCAGATTCTTTACCATGTGTCACCAGGGAAGCCCAGTGAGGGTTGGAGCGGCTTCACTGGGGGTATTCACACTTTTGCTCCAAGGAGACGTGTGCAGATCTGTCACGTGGGGCCCCTCGAGCCACAGGCAGCCTGTGGGGTCTAGAGTGGAGGTAACACCAGCTCCCAAGGAACCTGGAGGCGGGCCTACGTGACCACTCCCCACAAGTGAAGATCCTGTGTCCCAGCTCTGGGTTGATGTGGTGGGAAGCACGGGCCTGGAGCTCTCTCAGTCAGTCCTTCCTGAACTCCATAGCAGATCCCTATCTGTCCATGAAAGGTCAAGTCAAGTGACCTCTTCAGACAGCAAAGCCCCTGGCCATGCTTCCTGCCCCATAAAACAGTTTCTTTTTCTTAACTGAACTACAACTGCTATACAATATTACATAAATTACAGGTGTATAATATAGTGAGTCCCACTTCTTAAAGGTTGTACTCCATTTACAGTTATTTTAAAATATGGGCTATATTCCCTGTGTATAATATATCCTTGTAGATTTCTTTTTTTTTTTTTTTTTTTGGCCATGCCTCTTGGCTTGTGGGATCTTAGTTCCCCAACCAGGGATGGAATTCATGCTCCCTGCTATGGAAGCATGAGTGCTAACCACAGGATTGCCAGAAAATCCATGCTTGTAGATTATTTTATACCTATCAGTTTATACCTCTTATTGGCCCATCCCTATTTTTAATCCTCTGTTGCCCCTCCTCCCACCACTGGTTATCACTAGCTTGTCCTCTATATTCGTGAGCCTGCATCTTTTTTGTTATATTCACTGCTGCTGCTAAGTCACTTCAGTCATGTCCGACTCTGTGCGACCCCATAGACGGCAGCCCACCAGGCTCCCCCGTCCCTGGGATTCTCCAGGCAAGAATACGAGTGGGTTGCCATTTCCTTCTCCAATGCATGAAAGTGAAAAGTGAAAGTGAAGTCAGTTTGTTGTATTTTTTAGACCCCACATGTCAGTGATATCATACATTTGTCTTTCTCTGACTTGTTTCAAATTAGCATAATGCCCTCCAAATCCATCCATGTTGCTGTCAATGGCAATTTTTTTTTTTTTATGGTGGAGTAGTATTCCACGGTATGCACACACCACGTCTTATTCCATTCATCTGTTCATGGGCGCTTAAGTTGTTTCCATATTCTGGCAATTATAAATAATGATGCTATGAACACCGAGGTGCATGTATCTTTTCGAATCAGCATTTGTTTCTTTTTTAAAATATGTAACCAGGAGTTAACTTGCTGGGTCATATGGTAGTTCTATTTTTAGTCTTCTGAGAATCCTCCATATGGTTTTCTACAGTGACTGCATCAATTTATATCCCCACTAACATTGGTTTCCTTTTCTCCACATCCTCTCCAGCATTTGGTACTTGTGTTCTTCTTAATGACAGACATCCTGAGAGGTGTGAGGTGATATCTCACTGCGGTTTTGATTTGCATTTCCCTGATAATCATCGGATGTTGAGCCTCTTTTAAGCAGTTTCTTATAAAAATACAAAAAGGCCATCTAAAACCCTACACGGTTTTTAGATAGATAGAGGGTGCTATCTTAAAAACAAACATCAATGAAATGGGGCTATGCATCAAGCCAGATGTCCTTTGAGGAAGAAGGGCACTGGAGACTGTTCTCTTTAAGGGAAGGGGTGCTTTCCAAGAAATCTTCTGCAGTGGTGAGTTGGCAGGTGCAGGTCGGGGAGGGTGGCCAGCTGGGCCCATCTGGCTGGGGAGGGAGTGAAGGAAGAGAGCTGGGCCACTGGGGGTTGCTGGACAAGGGGACCTTGTGATGATTACCCAGGAGAGCTTTGCAGAATGAAGCTGCCTTGGGGGTTCAAGTCATGCCCTCCTCAATGCTAGTGGAAGTCAGGAAGGCTGCCTTGTGTCTCGACTACAGGATTCAGGGTATGGCCAACTGCCAGCCCCATTTCATTGGTGTCTGCTTCTCCTCCTTGTCCTTCCAAACACATCAATGAAACACCTCCTCCTGCCAGCTCCAGGGGCCCCGGTGGACTGGAGGACCTGGCTTCAGGCCCTCACGTACCCATGGCCACTGCATGAGCACTGCTGGTCCATTACCACCATGGTCTCTCCTGGTTCCAGCCCCACCCTCACTGGCACCTTGGACTCCAGCAGGTTGAAATTTTCCAAGGTTCCTCAGGTTCTCTCTCACTGCTGGGTCTCTGTGTGGGCTGCTGGAATAAAGCCTTCTAGCCATTGTCTGCTGCCCAACACTTCCTCAAGACTCAGACCAGACATCACCACCTCTGGGAGCCTCTCCTATCCCTTGGTGGCTGGGGCTTCCTCCTCGGGCTCCCCTGCACCCTATTTCTATCTTGATTTCAGGACTTATCACTTGGATAATACACGAGGAGACTACCTTAGATTCCCCCCAGATGGGGCCTGAATAAGGACTTGGGCACAGGTAATTTATGCCAAACGTGATGCTGCAGGCAACAAAAGGGTGAGTGATCAAGATGGTCCCCTGTGGGAACTGGTGGTTCAGCTCCCGAGAAGCACCCGAGAAGTCTTCAGAAGGCCTGTCTGTCCTAGGGAAGGAGGCCCTGTGTTCACCCACTGGCTTTGCCCCCCACTGGCAGTTAGTTGCTCTGGGGGAATGACCCCCTGCACGCTTCAAGCCTACACCCTCTTGCAGACCCAGCAGGTGCCCGCAAGTGGCAGAGAGCCCTGGGGCAGGCACCAGGGAGGTAAGCTGGGATGTGGTTGGTTTTGCTGGGTACTGCCCAATGCAGCCATGGCTGAAAGCAGAGAGGGCTCGGGGGGTGCGGGATGGGCCCCAGGGATAGCCCTGCAGACCCTCGGGAGGGTGGAGCCATGTTCTGCTCATCTTACTGTTCTTGGCAGGGGCTGAGTAAATGTGGAATGACCCAGACATTAAGGCTGCAGAAACCAAGTGACCCTGCCAGGGCTGGGGTCTATAGCTGAGAGCGCTAGTTTCCTGACTATCCCTCTATGGGGCTAAGGGGTCTCCTCCCTGTTGTCCACCTCACTACCTACTCTTAGCTTAGAGCATCTTCCGAAACTAGGTTCTACTGGCTAAAGGGACAGAAGATCCCTGTGTGATCTCCAGGGATCAGACACAAGGGGGCAGTGGAATTTCTGGGTCCTATAGTTAGCTCCACCTGCTTTTAATTATGGTGTCTCTTCATGCAAGAGTCAAATGTTAGGAAGAGTGTCAGGATGGCCTTTTCAAATTATATGAACATCGTTTGTCCAGGAAAGGGTGAGGCACTTTGGTGAACAGTCCTAGAAGACAATCCCATGGAGAGGGGGTATTCCTCAAAACAAAACCAAGATGCCATCACCACCGGAAGTGTAGGTGGATGAGGGCAGCCTAAAACCACAGGCCATAAAATTGGGGAAAAATCACTAACATCTTTATGCCATGGACTTGAAAGACACCCACAAAATCATGTATGTGGTGGGACTTAGAAACTTATGAGATACGCTCAGATAGAAGTTTCTAGTGAGTCCATAAAATGTTAGCTGGTAAGAAAGGAGCTGGCCATGGTGCCCAGAGGCAGCCAGATCTTCCTCTGAGCACTTTACAAACTGCAAATCCTTGTCCCCACCCTTAACCAGGAACTGCCTCTCAACTGTTATAACTAATCGAGTTGTTGCCTCGTGACCTGCCTCTTCCTCAGCCATGAGTGTTCATTCTATCAATTTCTTCTTTGAATACCAACTATCGTTTAGGGGCTTAATGATTTTATTTTTTAAATATTTAACTGGAGGATAATTGTTTTACAATGTTGTGTTAGTTTCTGCTGTACAACAAGGTGCATCAGCTGTAAGTGTACATGTACCCCTCCCCTTTGAGCTCCCTCTCACCCCACCCCTCAGCCCACCCCCAGACACACCAACTATTAACCAGGTCTTTGGGGCTCCAGAATAAGACCTCCTTGCCTTCAAGAAGCAAGCAGTGGAGATACACAAGTAACTATTTCTGTAGCAGTCAAATGCAATGGCTTCAAGAACATAGGCAAGGCATTCTGGTGCTATGAAGGAGGGAGGGGTCTGCTCTTTCTTTTGTTTGAATAGAAGTCAGTCCAACCTCAATGCAAATCTTACTCCAAGTGAAGGATAGAGGGAAGGGAGAAAGCAACCCCGACTGTTTAAGGAAAGCCTGGCAAGGCTGTCGGAGGTGCTCAGCCAAAAGCAGCAGGCACAGGAGTCTGTTGCCTCCCAGGAACGGTCTGCACAGCATCCCTGATGCCCCATCTCTGGCTGAGTGCAGCCCGCAGTGATAGCTTTCGGTGAACGGTGTCGGATTCGTGATCTCTGAAGGAGATTTAACTTCAGGACCAGGGACCAGGCTTGACCACTCAAAAGCTTTTGTATAGCAGAGTTTTATTAAAGTATAAAAAAAGACAGAGAAAGCTTCTGACATAGACATCAGAAGGGGGCCAGTGTCTCCTTGCTAGTCTGTAGCAAGCTGTTTTATGTCTGTTAGAAAGCTATTAATCAGATGAGAGAGACACCTCAAGGCTGACGGAGTTTCACCAGGCCCCTCTCCCACAATATGCATTTTTGAGATAGGATGGCACGAGGTTTGTTATCCCCAGCCATAAAGCAATTGATATGAAACTGGTTTGTTGAGTTATTACCAGCCCAAGGTTTGAGAAAAGAAAAAAGGTAGTCTTAGGTGGAACCATTCTGAAGAAAGGCAAATTCTAAAGCAAATACATAGTTTCATTAACATAGCTTAAGAAAAACATTTCCATAGAGAAACCTCCTTTTAATTTTGTATGGAGAAGGAAAAAAATCTAACACTTGTGGTTTGTTTCCTCCTGCCGTTTAAGGGAGAGATAAAAAATGTCTGACATTTGCAGCCTCTGGTGTCTGATATTTCCTCCATTTGGAGACCCCTGGCCTTCCTGCCTGTTACCCTCTCAACAGGAGCCATGCATTTCAGCACACAGGCGCTGAAGCCCGCAGCTAAGTATACCCCCTGTAGCCGGAGGTCTGCAAGGCTCATTCTCACTGGCCTCCCCAAAGCACTGAACTCTAATGACACCCTCCATTTGACGCCTAAGCAAAGATGGTTTTCTGCACTTGCAAATTGTTTGGGGTGTATCTTGACCTGTCACCTGGCCTGTGAGCTGCTCAGGGCAAGGGCAGCACCGTAATTCTTCCTTCATCCATTCAGGTATGGATCCATCAGTTCATCTACTTTTTTTCAACATGTACTTACTGCAAGGCCCACTGTCCTAAGCACTAAGGGCTGAGCAAGGGGAACCTCAGGAGCCCAGAGGGAAGAGAGACCTTAAATAACTAGCGATGCAGTAGACAGGGAGTTTCTAGGTAAAGGTCAGGGAGTTTCTGTTTCCCCTTTCCCAGCCCCAGGAGGGGGTTTTCTCTGAAAGGACAGCAATCTCCGGGGCATAGCTCCTGCTGGGGACGTGGGTCAGCCCAGGGTCAGGAGGAGATTGCAGCCTGGCAGGACCATTGATGACATGGGCTTGGATTCTCCTGGGAACTGCTTCAGGCCACTTCCCTGGGGCCCTCGGGGACAAGCAAACACCATGGGCAGCCTTCAAAGGAGAAACACTCTCATGCTTCCTGCAGGGCAAAGGCCAGCTCTTCCTGCCCCCAGGAGCTTCTCAGTGTCTCCATGAAATGCTGAGAAATAGAGTCTCTTTTCCCAAATATTTTTTAAAAGCATTCTCCCCTCTCTTCCCATAAAGGAATAAGTAAAAATATCTTGAATGAACGTTGAACTGGAGACAGGATGCAGATGGAGAAGTTCCGAACTATGTGGTTTTTCCTTCCATCATATCAGGTCTGAGCAAAGCACTTCCAATAGGCAGGCCTGGGCTGAATTCCAACACAGCCCAGCCCGAGTGCCCAGTTGACAGAGGAGGAAGCTGAGGCTCTGAGATGGTAAGGAACTTGCCCAAGGTCACACCACAGCTAAGGGGTGGAGTTGAAACCTGACCCCTGGGCCTGCGCTCTTAACCACCTGCCACACTGCCCATGGGAGGCCCCACTCTGTGGTTTCTCTTCCAGTTTTGCAGGTGGAGTGTGACATCAGCTCCTGGCAGGAGCTGGGACATGTAAGCAGGACATAGAATCTGGACAGAACCTCCCTGCCCCGTATGTGTAGCTGGAGTTCAGCTGATGTTCAGCTGGTGTTCACGCACAGCATTCCTCAGGGACCATGGGCTGTGGACACCATGACAGAATCAGGGTTCTCACACCAACAGAAGTTTCGAGCATTAACCCCCCTCGCCATTATGTGTGTGTATATAAAATGGAAATTCGGTGATACTAAAGGGTTAAAGACCACTGTGATACTACCTCTCACTGCTTCTGCCATTAACTATCAACTATTAAGTGCTTATTGTATGCAAGGCACACAGGTGTCAGCACACGCACTAGTAAGAGTTTACAGTGTTATTATGTGGAGGTAAATGATGTCCAAAGCCTCTGAGGTGTGAAGAGCTCCAGCCGTACAGTTTCAGGCATCAGATGGGATGGTTGCTTTTAAGCCCTGGGGTTGTCACCTTCTATAACTGTGTCTAGGTCTTACAGTTCAGACTCAACTGGATGGATCCAGGGGAGAAATCTGGGGGAGGCTTTTGAGAAAACTTGGCAGGTCTGGACACCTGATGTGAAGAACTGACTCATTTGAAAAGACCCTGATGCTGGGAAAGAATGAAGGTGGGAGGAGAAGGGGATGACAGAGGATGAGATGGTTGGATGGCATCACCGACTCAATGGACATGCTGCTGCTGCTGCTGCTGCTAAGTCGCTTCAGCCGTGTCCAACTCTGTGCGACCACATAGATGGCAGCCCACCAGGCTCCCCCATCCCTGGGATTCTCCAGGCAAAAACACTGGAGTGGGTTGCCATTTCCTTCTCCAATGCATGAAAGCAAAAAGTGAAAGTGAAGTTGCTCAGTCGTGTCCGACTCTTAGCAACCCCATGGACCGCAGCCTACCAGGCTCCTCCGTCCATGGGATTTTCCAGGCAAGAGTACTGGAGTGGGTTGTCATTGCCTTCTCCCAGTGGACATGAGTTTGAGTAAACTCTGGGAGTTGGTGATGGACAGGGAGGCCTGGCATGCTGCAGTCCATGGGGTTGCAAAGAGTTGGACATGACTGAGTGACTGAACTGAACAGAACTAAACTGGCAGGTCTGGCTGCCAAACGGCAATTCTGAGCAGCTTTGTAAGCTGACCCCCACTTCCTGGGTTGCTTTGGCCCCTGCCCTGTCCAGTGGCCTTTCTTGGTGTTCTGGTCCTTGAAGGAATGGTCCACTTCTAGGGTTTCCAGCTCTGGGGGCCTTGGTCTGCAGACTTCTGCCAGGCCTGGCCCCTGGAGAGGGTCAGGGAGCCCTGGGGTGTGGATGAGATGCTGCTTCTGGACCCAGGTTCATGATTATCAATGAGTGAGTGGTTTTAAAGGAAAAGAAAAGTCCAGAACACAGGCTTTTGAAGTATGGAGGCAAGGAGCAGCCGGAGAGGAGGAGGTGAGCACAGCCGGGAGAGCAGAGCCCTGTGGATCGAGGCCTGGGCTGTGCCCTAGAGAGAGGGGAGCATTCATCTGAAGGGACCCCAGTCTGAAAGGCCAGGGCTTGGAGAGGGCTCAGTTGCCAACAGCCTCCACATGGAGAACCTTAGTCCCCTCTTGTTTCCTGCCTGGCCCTGCCCACTCCCGCCTGGCCCTGCCCACTCCCGAAGGCTCTGCTGAGGGCAGTGCTGGGACCACTCACAAGCTGACTTCTGTTTTCTTTTCAAAGCCAAAAAAGTCATCAAGCTGTCAAAGAGACTTTGCCAACACGGCTCCTGCTGGGAGGAGGTGCTAAGTGAGAGCCTTTTTCTTCTTGTTCTTGCTCCACCAGGCCTTCCCTGGTGCCTCAGATGGTAAAGAATCTGCCTGTAATGCAAGAGACTCGGGTTCGATCCCTGAGTTGGGAAGATTCCCTGGGTAAGCGAATGGCAACCCACTCCAGTAAACTTGCCTGGAGAATTCCATGGATAGAGGAGCCTGGCGGGCTACAGTCCATGGAGTCACAAGAAGCGACTAACACTTTCTCTTTCCCATGTGGAAATGGCCAAACTTAGGGTTTAATTCACCTTTGAAGTGAGAAAATGGGGTCCACCCTTAGGAATGGTAGAGGCTTAGCTCTCTAAATGGGGAACAAGTCACCCCCCCAAAGCCCTGGCATCATTTTCCATAAAGAACAGGACAGCTTTGAGTCAGAGCCGCTGACATCTGTCACTGTGTGTTGAGTACCTTTGGTTGGGGGGCTGTGGGTGTTGGGAGGGGGTAGCAGGGAAGAGCTGGGGTCCACCAGGAATTATATCAATCACCTCATTTAATCCTCATAGCAAGAGGACAATAATGTTATCATTCCCATTACACAGGTGAGGACACCAAGGCTCAGGGGTCTTACAGCTGGTGAGCGACAGAGCGGGGGTTTGAATTCTGGTCTGGCTTCAGAATCTGAGCTCTTAAGCCTTGAGAACAGGGTTCTCACTGTGGAGCCCAGAAACCACCTGCCTGGAGACTTCGCAGGATACCTGATGGAAATGTAGTCTTGGGTCCTGCCCAGGCGCGCAGGATCAGAACCTTGGGGAATAAAGGGGCCTAGAAGCTATGATTTTGACCATCTCTTCAGGTGGCTCTGATGCATGTATCAGATGCCAGCATCATGCTTCACCTCACGGGGAGTAGAGAGCAGGGTGAGAGCTGGGGTGCATGGGACATGAATTGAGGAGACCTGGGGTGGCAGTGTGTGATTTGCAGGAGGTTTGCGGTTGCTTCAGGGAGCAGGGGTGTCCCTTGGAGGCTCCTCAGCCCCTGCCAGCTGCCCTCTCTCTCTCTGCCTGTTAGCTACAGCCCAGTCAGTTAGCTCTCAGCCCCATGCCTGAGCTATCTAGGCCCATAAGAGAGTCCTAGGAGGCCTGGGCTGGTGTTTCTATTATTTCAGCTCAAGTTCTTGCCAGCACAGTGGCTAGCTCATCCCAAGGACCCCTCAGCTCCAACTACCCCAATCCTTCCATCACTGAGATGCTGTCCCCAGAAGGTTCCTTTCTCTCCCTTTCTGTGAACCTCATCTTGACCTGTCCATACCCTCTGCACTGCCCCTCCAGTCAAGGCAGTAGCCTGAGATGATTCTTCCCTATAGTTAATGATGGTGATTTCCTGGGTGGAGCTGCTAGATGGTATAGCCATCTTCTGAAGCACATTTAGAAATAGAGAAGGGAGGCATGTGACTGATGCCAAGCGACACAGGACAAGGCAGGCAGGCCTTCCTGACTCTGTAAGGCAGAGGCAGGTGGACTTTGGGACATAGTGGAGCAGAATGATCCCTCCAAGCCTAGAAACGCCAGCACATAGGGTTGGGAAGATCCCCTGGTGGAGTGCACAGCAATCCACTCCGGTACTCTTGCCTAGAGAATCTCATGGACAGAGAAATCTGGTGGGCTACCGTCCTCGGGGTTGCAAAGAGTCGGACAAGATTGAATATGCACACACAGGGTAGGGAAAGGTTGTTGCTAAGACCTGGGGCTCATCTGCACCCCTATAGACTCCAAAACCTGCTCCTGCCCCCAGCGTCACCCTGGAACAGGTGTGGGACTCCCTTACTCTAAGCCCTGGTGGCTCAACTGGCCTTCACATCTGCCCTCAATGTTATTTTTAAATTGACTTCACCCACGCGGAGTAGGGACCACATTTGCCCATACAATTCCACTAATAGGGCTCGGGTCCCAAGCAGGAGAGGCAGGTGACAAACTCCCCCTCCCAGCACCTCAGAGAGCCTCTTCGCTGGACAGCCTTCCCCTGCATGAGGGTGGGAGAAAAGGGCAGAGTCTGCTCTGCAGTCGAGTGTCATGCAACCCACCAGCAGATTGATCTGTGTTCACCCCCTGTGCTCCTGACTCACCTGCCTGGCCATGTTTTCTCTTGGGATGGCTCCCAGCACCCCATCTGGATAGCATCTCAGGCCAAGATAGAAGGCCAGCCCCAGAGGCTGTAGCATCATCAGGGATGGAGGCTTCTACACAGCCGGAAGCAGCCTGGAGCTCTTTCTTTCCACCAGCTGAGTCTCCTGTCTTCCTCCCACCAAGCCACCTCCTCCTCATGTCCTCCAAGAGAAGGGCAACACAGATGGACAAGCGCTCCATCTGTTTGGCAATGGCTGGTCCAGACGGCAAGTCCCGTTCCTTCTCCATCTGGCTTTCTTGGTGAACTTTCCGCTGAACTCCTTCCAACCCGGTCGGCAGCACTCCTGCCAGGAGGAGCCAGCGCCAGGGAGAGCAGGATAATTGCCTCTCGTGTTGTGCATGCTGAGCCTTCATTAACACATCCCCAGAGTGGCATTTGCAGCCCTCTGTCACAGCAACCCGCCGTTGAATAGCACGCAATGCCTCGCCCCCAGATTCTCCACCGCCTCGCAAGGGCCAATTAGCCCTGTGTTTCTGCGCGTAGCACTGGCTCATTCGGAAAGTCACATCGCTGGCGCTGTTGTTATTTACAGAGAGGTTTCTCTGAGGCCTTGTGCACTGAATGGCACATACATGTTAGCTGGCCCATTCACTCTCCAGTTTTCTTCTTCAGCACAAGGAAGCCATGCTTCTAATCCATAGATGGCACGGAAGGAGGAGTATAGGGGTGGAAGACGGCATGTGTAGAAATCAGGAGAGCTGCATTTTAGTAACGGCTCTGCCCATGGTTAGGTGTGTGACCTTGAGCAAAACAACACATGTGAACGCCATTTTCTTCACTTAGAAAATAAGGGAGTTGGCATTGACACACGGGTTCCTGAAATCTTAGAGCTCATCAAGTCTTCCCATTTCACAGATAAGCTGAGGCACACAGCGGCCACTCAACTCACCCAAATCCATGTAGCTAGGTGGTGTTAAGACTTGAGACCTCAGTTCAGGCTTTCTGCCTCCTGGTCTGGAGTGGTACTGATGAAAGAAGGAAGCATTTCTGGAGAGAAGCACACTGTGAAGGAAAGTCCACTCCCTGTGCCTGTGGGGAACGCTGGAAGAATGACTTGTCCTTGACATGCAAGATTCCAGGGCTTAGAGTGGGGGCTCTCATCCAGGGCCATTTTGCCCCTTGGGGACATTGGGCAAATGTCTGGAGACACTTTTGGTTGTTGTATCTGGGGCAGAAGGAAAGGCAGAGGGCATGCAGTGGGTAGAGGCCAGGATGCCACAAGAACAGGACCCAGTGAGGCGGGCTGAAATGTCAGTACTGCTGAGGTTGGGGTCCCAGTCAGACACCAGCCCTTCTCTACTGTCATCTTTCATGGAATTTCAGAATTTCTCAGTTCTTTACCTGTATTCTGAAACGATGTCTTTCTGCTAATTTTGTTATTGATGCTGAAGTCTAAAATGGTTTTTTTCTTGAACATAGAAATCATCCATGCTTACTTTAGAGACTTTAAAATATTCAGAAAGGTACAAAAATAAAAAATGAAAACTCCACCACATGGAGGTGACTAGTAAGAATATTTTTGTATTTGGTAGTTTTCCTCATCGCAGGTTCTTTGAGCACACTCTGCTTGCCCCTGCTCCATTCTTTGTGCCTCCCCTCACCTGCCTTGCCGCCTGTTGAAATCCTATCCAGTCTTCAAAACCCCTCCAAAGTGCGCCTTCTCCAGGAAGCATGGTAAATCACTCAGGACCCCCACCTGAGTGGGATGTGAACTCTCCCATCTCTGTACTCCTACAGCACTTCGTATCTTATGAATGTCAATTTCAGCATTTTTTCTTTTCTTTGTATTCCAGTTCTGTGCAAACGGCTTGAGAGTGGGAACTAAGTTTTAGTCTGTCGCATGTGTGTCCCCTCCCCTTCTGGGTCAGTCTATCTCTCTCTCTCTCTCTCACACACACACACACACACACACACTGAGTAGTTTAAGCACAGCACCTGAAATGTGCTTGTTCATCGCCGTCCTCTTACTTCCAGACTAAATGACCATCCTTCATTCTTAGTCACAGAGGACATTTCAGTCTGTGGCCTTTTATGCTTCATCATTTAGGATTACCCTGAAACTCTTCTTTCTGATAACATGAATCTTGGAGACGTTTAATAATAAAAAATTAAAAGCTTTAACTTAAAGAGCACCTACTATGTGCCAGGCATTGGGATAGATGCTTATATAAATTTCCTGATTCAACCAAAACTGTGGACAGGTATTGTTGATGCCTTTTTCCAACGTGAACATTGAGGCTTAGCAAGGCCTGGAAGCTTACCCAAGGTCACCCGAGGGATGAGAAGTATGGGATTTAAGCTCCCCCTTGATCCACGGCTATGTGCACCTCCTTGGAGTTTCTCAAACCCTGTGCAATAGGCCTGCCCCTGCCTACCTCTGTGCAGTGAGAGGCAGCAGCAGGCCAGTGTATCGGTGCCTGTGGTCTGGGTGGCCCCAAGTAAGGTGTCTCCCTGTAGGGAAGTCACAGAGCCCAACCCAGCTCCCTGGCATGGAAACTCTGGCCAGCTGGCTGAGCTGCCAGAGAGTCAGGTGGATGGCAGTGTACAATCCGAGGTTGTAGAATGTTCAGCGCTCCCTGGCTTAATAAGCACCCAGAAGTCTAGCCCTTTGGTCTATGCTACTCAACTGGGGAAAATTCTTAAAGAGGTGGGAATATCAGACCACCTGACCTGCCCCCTGAGAAATCTGTATACAGGTCAAGAAGCAGCAGTTAGAACTGGACATGGAACAACAGACTGATTCCAAATAGGAAAAGGAGTACGTCAAGGCTGTATATTGTCACCCTGCTTATTTAACTTATATGCAGAATACATCATGAGAAATGCTGGGCTGGATGAGCCACAAGCTGAAATCAAGATTGCTGGGAGAAATATCAGTAACCTCAGATATGCAGATGACACCACCCTTATGGCAGAAAGTGAAGAAGAACCGAAGAGCCTCTTGATGAAAGTGAAAGAGGAGAGTGAAAAAGTTGGCTTAAAACTCAACATTCAGAAAACTAAGATCATGGCATCCAGTTCCATCACTTCATGGCAAATAGATGGGGAAACAGTGGAAACAGTGACAAACTTTATTTTGGGGGCTCCAAAATCACTGCAGATGGTAGTGACTGCAGCCATGAAATTAAAAGACACTTACTCCTTAGAAAAAAGGCTATGACCAACATAGACAGCACATTAAAAAGCAGAGACATTACTTTGCCAACAAAGGTCCATCTAGTCAAGCTATGGCTTTTCTGGTAGTCATGTATGGATGTGACAGTTGGACCATAAAACAGTTGAGCGCCGAATAATTGATGCTTTTGAACTGTGGTGTTGGAGAAAACTCTTGAGAGTCCCTTGGACTGCAAGGATCCAACCAGTCAATCCTAAAAGAAATCAGTCCTGAATATTCATTGGAAGAACTGATGCTGAAGTTGAAACTCCAATTCTTTCAATTCTGATGTGAACTGACTCATTTGAAAAGACCCTGATGCTGGGAAAGATTGAAGGTGGGAGAAGAAGGGGACGACAGAGGATGAGATGGTTGGATGGCATCACTGATGCAATGGACATGAGTTTGAGTAGGCTCAGGGAGTTGGTGATGGACAGGGAAGCCTGGCATGCTGCAGTCCATGGGATCGCAAAGAGTCAGACACAACTGAATGACTGAACTGAATTGATGCTTTGTGCTAAGTGTATCACAGGGGATGTGATGACAGGTGGCTTACCTGCAGATATCTGTTGCTGGGAAGCCAGCATCTTCCTCTTTGGCAGGGAGTGGATGAGCTGGAATGAGCAGGGGAGGGTCACGTCTCTCCTTGGCCATCCCCTCCTTCCCAGTTAGGCTTAGCTCTGCTCTCCAAACTTTTGAAGTCATTTCTGCTACTTCAGAAGGAGTCTCTTTTTTCTTGGTGTGGCCAATGAAGCACAGGCTCTAGATCAGATTAGCTTTGTCTCAAGCCCAGTTCTGCCAACAAAATGATCTTGAGCAAGTCTCTTGCCTTCTCAAAGCTTCAGTTTCTCCATTTATAAAATGAGCAGAAATGATACCCAATCTCAAAGAGCTGGATAAGGACTAAACATGCGATTAAGAGAAACTGACATGCTCGCTACAGGTGTTCAGATAGCTCTCCCTTCTTCCTGGTAGATTTTGGAAGATTGGTGGACAACTGGAAAATGTGGGAGAAGAAAGTGGGCTGGAATGGAGAGGCTGGGAGGGGCAGGCAAGGAGTGGTGCAGTCCTTCCCCGTTTTGTTTTTCCACCTGGCTCCCTGGTGAAGGGGAATCCCTCGGCTGGTTGCTGGCAGCCTTGCTCAAACACATTCAGTCATTTGTGCTGATTAAACTTGCTGTCCTAAACCTCTGTGTGGGCTCAGAATCAGCAAGAAACTCCATTTCCATGAGACATCAAAGCAAAGTGGTTAGAACAGGCTCTGGACTGCCTGGCACACAAGCGTGGCCTTAGACAAGTTTTCCCAATTTTATTTTATTTTGTTTTTTTCCGAAGTGCTTCCCCCCCCCCCTTTTAATGTTTTTTTTTTCTTTTTAATGAATTAATTTATTTTTTATTGAAGGAGAATTGCTTTACAGAATTTGGTTGTTTTCTGTCAAACCTCAACATGAATCAGCCATGGGTATACACTTCTCCTCTCCCTTTTGAACCTCCGTCCCATCTCCCACCCCATTCCATCCCTCTAGATTGATACAGAGCCCCTGTTTGAGTTTCCTGAGCCATACAGCAAATTCCCATTGGCTATCTCTTTTACATATGGTAATGTAAGTTTCCATGTTACTCTTTCCATACATCTCACCCTCTCCTCCCCTCTCCCCATGTCCATAAGTCTATTCTCTATGTCTGTTTCTCCATTGTTGCCCTGTAAATAAATTCTTCAGTACCATTTTTCCAGATTCTATATATATGCATCAGAATACACTATCTTTCTCTTTCTGACTCTTTTTTTCACTCTGTAAAATAGGTTCTAGGTTCATCCACCTCATCAGAACTGACTCAAATGAGTTCCCTTCTGTGGCTGAGTGATATTCCATTGTGCATATGTACCACAACTTCTCTGTCCTTTCATCTGTCAATGGACATCTAGGTTGCTTCCATGTTCTAGCTACTGTAAATAGTGCTGCAATGAACAAAGGGATACATGTGTCTTTTTCAAATTTGGTTTCCTCAGGGTATATGCCTCGGAATGGGATTTCTGGGTCATACGGTGGTTTTATTCCTAGTTTTTTAAGGAATCTCCATACCGTCTTCCATAGTGGCTGTATCAATTTATATTCCCACCAACAGTGCAAGAGCTTTCCCTTTTGTCCATACCCTCTCCAGCATTTATTGTTTATAGACTTTTTGATGGATGGCCATTCTAACTGATGTGAGGTGATATCTCGTTGTGGTTTTGATTTGCATTTCTCTAATAATGAGAAATGTCGAGCATCTTTTCATGTGTTTGTTAGCCATCTGTATGTCTTCTTTGGAGAAATGTCTGTTTAGGTCTTTTTCCCACTTTTTGATTGGGTTGTTTGTTTTTCTGGCAGTGGGTTGTTTGAGCTGCTTGTATATTTTGGAAATTAATCCTTTGTCAGTTGTTTCATTTTACCTTGCTTATAGTTTCCTTTGCTGAGCAAAAGCTTTTAAGTTTAATCGGGTCCCACTTGTTCACTTTTATTTTTATTTGTTACTCTAGGAGGTGGGTCATGGAGGATCTTGCTTTGATTTATGTCCTTGAGTGTTCTGCCTGTGTTTTTCTCTAAGAGGTTTATAGCTTCTGGTCTTACATTTAGGTCTTTAATCCATTTTGAGTTTATCTTTGTGTATGGTGTTAGTAAGTGTTCTAATTTCATTCTTTTACACACAGCTGTCCAGCACCATTTATTGAAGAGGCTATCTTTGCCCCATTGTATTTTCTTGCCTCCTTTGTCAAAAATAAGTTACCCATAGGTGCATGCGTTTATTTCTGGGCTATCTTGTTCCATTGGTCTATATTTCTGTTTTTGTGTCAGTACCATACTGTCTTGATGACTGTAGCTTTGTAATTTAATCTAAAGTCAGGAAAATTGATTCCTCCAGCTCCATACTTCCTTCTCAAGACTACTTTGTCTATTCGGGGTCTTTTGTGTTTCCATATGAATTGTGAAATTTTTTGTTCTAGTTCTGTGAAAAATGCCATTGGTAATTTGATAGGGATCACATTGAATCTGTAGATTGCATTTGGTAATACAGTCATTTTCACAATATTGATTCTTCCTACCCAGGAACATGGAATATATCTTCATCTGTTTATGTCATCTTTGATTTCTTTCATTAGTATCTTATAATTTTCTGTGTATAGTTCTTTTGTTTCCTTAGGTAAGTTTATTCCTAGATATTTAATTCTTTTTGTTGCAATGGTGAATGGGATTGATTCCTTAATTTCTCTTTCTGATTTTGGTTAGTATATAGAAATGCAAGTGATTTCTGTATATTGATTTTGTATCCTACAACTTTGCTTAATTCACTGATTAACTCTAGTAATTTTCTGTTACTATCTTTAGGGTTTTCTATGTACAGTATCATGTCATCTGCAAACAATGAGAGCTTTACTTCTTTTCTGATCTTGTTCCTTTTATTTCTTTTTCTTCTTTGATTGCTGTAGCTAGGACTTCCAGAACTATGTTGAATAATAGTGGTGAAAGTGGACACCCTTGTCGTATTCCTAATCTTAGGGGGAATGCTTTCAGTTTTTCACCACTGAGAATAATGTTTGTTGTAGGCTTCTCATATATGGCCTTTACTATGTTGAGGCAGGTTCCTTTTATGCCCATTTTTTGAAAAGTTTTAAACATAAATGGGTGCTGAATTTTGTCAAAGACCTTTTCTGCATCTATTGAGATTATCATATGGTTTTTACCTTTCAGTTTGTTAATATGGTGTATTATATTGATTGATTTGCATGTATCAAAGAATCCTTGCATTCTTGGAATAAACCCAACTTGATTGTGGTGTATGAGCTTTTTGATGTGTGTTGCTGAATTCTGTGTGATAAAATTTTGTTGAGGATTTTTGCATCTGTGTTCATCAGTGATATTAGCCTATGGTTTTCTTTTTTTGTGTGTTGTCTTTGTTTGGTTTAGGTATCAGGGTGATGGTGGCCTTGTAGAATGAGTTTGGGAGTGTTTCTTCCTCTGCAATTTTTTGAAAGAATTTTAGAAAGATAGGCATTAGATCCTCTCTAAATGTTTGATACAATTCTCCTGTGAAGCCATCTGTGTCCTGGGCTTTTGTTTTTTGGGCGATTTTTTAAATCACGGCTTCAATTTCCGTGCTTGTAATTGGGTTGTTCATAATTTATATTTCTTCCTGGTTCAGTCTTGGAAGATTGAACTTTTCTAAGAATCTGTCCATTTCTTCCAGGTTATCCATTTTATTGCCATATAGTTGTTCATAATAGTCTCTTATGACCCTTTGTATTTTTCCATTGTCTGTTCTAGCCTCTCCTTTTTCATTTCTAATTTCATTGATTTGATTCTTCTCTTTTTTTTCTTGATGAATCTGGCTAAAGGCTTGTCAATTTTGTTTAGCTTCTCAAAGAACCAGGTTTTAGTTTTATTAATCTTTACTATTGTTTCTTTCATTTCTTTTTCATTTATTTCTTCTCGGATCTTTATGATTTCTTTCCTTCTACTAATTTGGGGGTGTTTTTGTTCTTCTTTTTCCAGTTGTCTTAGGTGTAAAGTTAGGTTGTCTTTTTGATGTTTTTCTTGTTTCTTGTTTCCCTTTAGATTTCTTCAGTAACCTGTTGGTTATTTAGAAATGTGTTGTTTAATCACCATGAGTTTGTGTTTCTTACACTTTTTTTCTTGTAGTTGATATCTAGTCTCATAGCATTGTTGTCACAGAAGATGCTTGATACGATTTCAAATTACTTAAATTTACTGAGGTTTGACTTGTGATCCAAGATGTGGTCTATCCTGGAGAATGTTCCATGTGCTCTTGGGAAGAAGGTGTATTCTGCATTTGGATGGAATGTCATGAAGATATCAATGAGATTCATCTCATCTAATGTATCATTTAAGACTTGTGTGTCCTTATTAATTTTCTGTTTTGATGATCTGCCCATTGGTGTGAGTGGGGTGTTAAAGTCTCCTACTATTATTGTGTTACTGTCAATTTCTCCTTTTATGTCGGTTAGTGTTAGTCTTACATATTGAGGTGCTCCTATGTTGGGCGCATAGATATTTACAATTGTTGTGTCTTCCTCTTGGATTGATCCTTTGATCATTATGTAGTGTCCTTCCTTATCTCCTGTAATCTTCTTTATTTTAAGGTCTATTTTGTCTGAGGATTGCTACTCCAGCTTTCTTTTGCTTCCCATTTGCATGGAATATATTTTTCTCTCATGTCACTTTCAGTCTATATGTGTCTTGAGGTCTGAAGTGGGTTTCCTGTAGACAGCATATATATGGGTCTTGTTTTTATAACCATTCAGCCAGTCTGTGTCTTTTGGTTGGAGAATTTAATCCATTTACATTTAAAGTAATTATTGATATATATGTTCCTATTGCCATTTTCTTAATTGTTTGGGGTTGATTTTGTAGATCTTTTTTCTTCTCTTGTATTTCTTGACCATATAAGTCCATTTAACATTTGTTGTAAAGCTGGTTTGGTGGTACTGAATTCTTTTAACTTTTGCTTGTCTGAAAAGCTTTTTATTTCTCCATCAATTTTGAATGAGATCCTTGCTGGGTACAGTAATCTTGGTTGTAGATTTTTCCCTTTCAGTACTTTAAATATATCCTGCCATTCCCTTCTGGCCTGCAGAGTTCCTGCTGAAAGATCAACTGTTAAACATATGGGGTTTCCCTTGTATGTTACTTGTTGCTTCTCCCTTGCTGCTTTTAATATTTTTTCTTTGTATTAAGTCTTTGTTAGTTTGATTAGTGTGTGTCTTGTGATGTCTCTCCTTGGGTTGATCCTGTATGGGACTCTTTGCACTTCTTGGACTTGATTAACTATTTCCTTTTCCATGTTGGGGAAATTTTCAACTATAATCTCTGCAAAAATTTTCTCATACCCTTTTTTTTCCTCTTCTTCTTCTGGGATCCCTATAATTCGAATGTTGGTGTGTTTGATTTTGTCCCAGAGGTCTCTGAAACTCTCCTCAGTTTTTTCTATTCTTTTTACTTTATTCTGCTCTTCAGAAGTTATTTCTAGCATTTTATCTTCCAACTCACTGATGCGTTCTTCTGTTTCAAATATTCTGCTATTGATTTCTTCTAGAGTATTTTATATTTCAGTAATTGTGTTGTCTCTGTATGTTTATTTTTTAATTCTTCTAGGTCTTTGTTAATTGATTCTTACATTTTGTACATTTTGTTTTCAAGGTTTTTTATTATCTTTACTATCATTATTCTGAATTCTTTTTCAGGGAGTTTGCCTATTTTCTCTTCATTTTTTTGGACTTCTGTGTTTCCAGTTTGTTCCTTCATTTGTGTAGTATTTCTCTGCTTTTTCATTATTATTTTTTTTAACTTATTGTTTTGAGGTTTCCTTTTCCCAGGCTTCAAAGTTGAATTCTTTCTCCCTTTTGGTTTCTGCCCTCCTAAGGTTGGTCCAGTGGTTTGCCTAAGCTTTGTATATGGTGAGATTTGTGCTGAATTTTTGTTTGTTTATTTGTTTTTCTCTGATGGGCAAGGCTGAATGAGGTGGTAATCCTGTCTGCTGATGACTGGATTTGTATTTTTGCTTTGTTTGTTATTTAGATGAGGCATCTTGCACAGGCTGCTACTGGTGGTTGTGTGATGCCGGGTCTTGTATTCAAGTGGTTTCCTTTGTGTGAGTTCTCACTATCTGATACTCCCTAGGATTAGTTATATGGTAGTCTAGGGTCTTGGAGTCAGTGCTCCCACTCCAAAGGCTCAGGGCTTGATCTCAAGTTTGGAGTGGTTCTATATATTCTTTTCCTCTGGTCAGGTACTCCTGTCTGCTCTCAGCTGGTGTTCTGCATGCACTTCTGTGTCTGAAGGTGTATTCCTGATGTATCCATGAAGAGAGATGTACTCCATGTCCACCTACTCCTCTACCATCTTGTTCTCCTTCAAGTTTTCTCAGTTTTAGAGCTTTCATTTTCTCCTCTGTAAAATGGGAATATTGGTAACTAATCGGTTTGCCTGAGATGATGAAATCAGATCCTGCATGGGTTTCCATTGGCTCAGAGCTGAGTATATAGGACATGCTTTAAGAAACTAGCTACTTGTTCATTTCTATTGTAATCATTCTGGCCACAGACTGTGTCCCTAACTGTGCTGCTTGTCTTGGAGACATGCTCAACCTGGCCCATACCTGGCAAACTGCATTATCCAATGGGTAAGCCAGCTTGGTCAGCCTCACGGCTGAGGACCAGTAGCCTGGGTGTCAGTAGAAGATGCATTCCAGTGACATTCCTCCTTGGAAGAAACATCAAAACCAGAGGAAGACATTACTCAGGCAGATTCAGAAGGCATTCCAGAACAGCAAACCTGAGGCTTATGTTTCAAACTCAACCTGAGGATAATATGGAGTGTCATGAGACTGACAGACTGTGCTCCTGGCCACCTCGAGGCAGAGAGGGTTAGGGCAAGAGGGAGGGGCCAAGGATAGGGGCTGGTAGTGACCTCACTCCACCCCAGGTCTTGCACAAAGCCCCTGGAGACAGAACTCTGGCTTCTTCCACTAGGACATCTTAGGGATGGGCCTCTAGAAGCCATGACTTTGTCCTCCTGCTCCTCCTCTTCTTCCGGTGGGGGGTGGCTCAGCTGATCTTTCTGACTCTTGGCCTTTCCTGTGATGACAATTCCTGGAGCCTCCACGTTTGATGGGCAGGTGGGCAGAGGCTGGATCCTTCAGCTGGGGACTCTTGGTGGCCGCTGTCACATGGACCTGATCCTTTGAAAGGTCTGTAGTCCTGAGCTGGGAAGGACCCTAGGTGAGGTCCGAGTGGGAGGGAGGAGGGAAGGCATGTATCCAAAGGAGACAAAGCCCATGAGCTGGCAGAAGAGCATCTTGCTTGAGAGCACAGGACCACCCTAAGGCAGGCGAGCAGCGGCTGCTGGAATCCAGACCAGAGACAAGAGACCTGGCACAGCAGTGTGCTTGGGGAAGAAGCAGGGAAGCCAGATGCAAGGGCAGGAGCATCTGCAGCACTCTATGACTGCTCAGGAAGGTGGGGAGGGAGAGCGAGACCTCAAGTGCTGGAGAGTCCCTGAGGTGACAGCCTCATCCTGGAGGCAGTGCAAACAGAGGAAGAGTAAGGGAGAGGGACGGGGAAGAGGGGGAAGGAACATGCCCTGAGCACCCACTGTGTGCCAGGCACTGTGCTAAGTCATGTTCCTTTAATCCTCCAAACATCACTCTGAGGTGGGTGTTACAGTCGCCCCCAGACAGGAAGGGGAGGCCCAGAGAGCGTCAGTGATGCCCCAGTTCTCAGGATGTGGGCCTCTGGCTTCACACACCATACCCGCTGCCTGTTTATCTTCCACTGGATTCAGGCAAATCAGACCCACCAGACCTGTGGGAGGAGAGCGGGTGCCTTCCTCGGTCTCCTGGAGTCTCTGCTGTCAGCTGCCGCAGACCAGACTGCCTCACATGACCCGTGGATCTTTGCAGTCCTTTGCTTATTTTCACCAGCCAATAACTCCAAAAGAGTCTCATTCCTGGAGGACTTGTTCATCAGTGTGGGTCACAGTCCGGCCACTGAGCCTACGAGCAGGAAGGAAATGGGCAGGTTCAGAGATCACACATCTGTCCCAGGTGTGTTGTGTCAGGCTGGGGCACTGGGACGTCTGCAACCCATGTGGAGACCAGGCTTCCCTCCAACTTAGAGGGTGGGGCCACCCCTCGAATGGCTCAAAGCCTAGACAGTGGTGTCCTCCCTGCACGCAGGGTGGGAGAAGGGGTGGGCAGGACAGACTGTCAAGGGGGGAGATGCTTTAGCATCTCACCCTCCAGCAGGGCCAGCTCTTCGTGTTGCCCTGGAGGAGGCACCCACTGGGTGCTGGACGCCACCTGTCCACCCCAGTCAGTATGCCTCGTCTTTGAAGAAGATGAAGGCTCAGAGGAAGTGCTCCTTTCTGGGTCAGTTAAGCCCAGTGTTATTTCAGTGACCTTCTGGCCTGGGTCACACAGCCTGGAAGACTTTGACCTGAGATTTGAGCAGCAATCAGGAGTGATCCCGGTCACTCTCCAGTCCTGCAGGCAACGCTCAGGGCTAAGAATGTCTGTACTCGCTGGAAGCCGGGTTCCTCTCAGATGTTGCTTTTTTTCTGTTTCTTGCCTTTTTTTAGGCCTGGGGGTTGGGGTGGGAGACCTACGATAGAGATGTGCTATTTTGCACAAACGACTTGCCCGCACGTCACCCAAACACCAAGTTCCGTTCGCAGAGGAAGTGAGAGGTGTCCGATTCAGTCATGCAGAACACAGCTGGGCTGCCTGAAACGAAACGCAGCGGCTACTCTGAAGGAGGTGTTGTCCCTGGGCCAGTATGGGGTTGAGTCACAGCCGACGCCACTCCCACGTCAAAAATACCGGGCCTTTGTCCCAGGGAGGTTGGCCCCTCGCTCAGGTCATTTCCAACCCACTCTCTGGAATCCATATTAAAGGGAAAAGGAAAGGAAAGAAAAAGAAGCAGAAACCAGGATGGCTAAGCTCCCAAGTAAGAGGAGAGCCGGCCAGTTGGAGCAGCATGTGGTGTGGGATCCCTACTCCCACCCTGGGTGTCTGACTGCCACCGGCCTGGTCAGTGCTTGAGCCCACTGGGTCATCACAGCCTTGGTTGCATTCCAGACCCAGGAGTGAATTCAGGTTGTATGATGTCCAAAGACTTAATAATTCAGGAGCACTCTTCGATAAAAAGAATGCAAACCTGAGAACAAAGTTAAGTACCAAGTGAATATTTCTTTACCCTGGGGGTGGGGGACAGAGCTCATAGTAAATTGCTGACACTCTGCAGATTCGGGTCTGTTTCTTCAGTGATCTCCTTAGGTGGTTTATCAGAAATGCACATGTAGAAATGTTTCCTGTTTGTAACAGGCTTCCCTCTCTGCCTAGACCATGCTCAGCATCTCCCTGCTCTCACGGGGCCCCAGAAGCTCACATCTCATGGGCTTTACAGTAAGTCCATGTCTAACGAGACTTCAGAGTTGACAACTGAACGATCGTGAAAGCTGCGGTTGCACAGACATCACTCAGGGCAGGGATTCTTAATTTTGGGGTGGGGGTGGGTTCCTGATCCTAATTGAGAATTGAGTGAGAACAGCTTGGACTCTCTGCAGGAAAAGGGCACAACTCTTTTGTCCACTAAATTTTATATACAATTTCAAGGAGTCTTGGACCCTCTTAAAGCCTGCCTGTGCATCCCAGGTGGGGTACCTGTGACCTACGGCGGTGCATTCACTTTACTGATGAGGCAGCAGATACCCAGGGGGCTGAGGCAGCAGATACCCAGGGGGCTGAGTGACTTGTTCAAGGTCACACAGTCGGTTGGGAGCAGAGTTGGGAATGTGCCCTTTGGCACTGGACAGAGAATGGGGTCTCCAGTGAAGGAGACTCCAAGTTAGGGTCCCTCTGAGGGTCTTTCTCTTGTCCTCTGGCTTCCTCCCTAGACATATTTTTCTGCCTAATATAACTCAAAGAAAGAAGAAATGATGGCACTGAAACATGAACAAAGACAGGGGGGAAAAGGCTGCAGGGTTTGGGGTTAAAACAATGAAAAATGCAAAGTTGAGGGATACCAAGCAAACAACATGCAAATCTTCCGAGAAAGAACTAGGGGCCGTGGTGTTTGATACCTAGAGACCCGAGTCCCGGGGAAATCCCAGTAAAAGTCACACCTGATCAAGGCCTACCCAAGCCCTTGATTTTCCTCTCATGCCACCCTCTCCCCTTGGACCCCGCTTGGGTTGTTGCTTGGCCTAAAGCTGTGGGCTTGGCAGGTGTGGTTTCTTCTGCCCACACAGCTTGCCCCCTCACCCCACCCCCAGCCTCAGCTGCATCCCACCCACTGCAAAGTGGCCTCCATGCTTCCTCTGAGCCCCCAACGAACTTAGGTCTCGGCTACCTCCCCACACTTGGCACCTGGCTCTTCTCTTTAGGAGCACAGCGTCGTTTATGGTTCTGTATTTGTTTCAGCTCTATGTCCCCCTACCCCCCAGCAGACATTAAGCTCCGTTTGAGCAGCCTCTGGGCCCTTGATTACCAGCAGTTGTGCCAAGAGCTGTGTGCTGAGGTCGTGGGCAGCTGGCTGCAGCAGATGCCTCCTGAGAGCTGTGATTAAGAAGCTCAGGAACAGTTCCCTCTCCTGCCTCCTGGGCTTGCCTCCAGATGGTGGAGCTATCTTGAGAGGGCAGCCTGCTATTCATACGCAAGTATTTCCTTCTTTCATTCCATTTAGTTTGGGGTGGAGAGTATTCTTTTTTTTTTTTCAACTTAACACCCACGACTGCATGACTGATGCTGTGTGTGATGCCTCCCAAGGGCCGGGGAGCCTTGATCAATTCTTCTTTCTTCTTCTCGGTGTTGGGCCGGTGAGGTGGGTAGGGAAAAGGCGTATGTGCCAGACAAGCTCGAAGTACAGCCTGTTTTTCTCCTGCCAGGCTCTCTGCCTAGGGAGCAGGGGTGTGGGTGGAGATGGCTGATAAAGACTGGAGATGAATTCCCCTCAGCCGTCAGTTTCTCTTCACCCTCCTGTCTCCCTAGCAGCCTGGGGTGGAATGGCAGGAGGCCAGGGACAGGTGAATTCACCTCCGCAGGTGGGTACCTGCTGCACTCTGCTCGTTTTCCCGTAAACATGCTCCCACAGAGCAGCCTCCTTCCCCATCCCTCCTGCAACCTCAGATGCAATAATCAGTATGAAGTTGTGTGTCTCTGGACAAGATGCCAGATACTTCATTTTCTTGCACCAATCACCTTTGCAGAGGAAGAGAAAGAATCCATGATCGGCTATTTAGGCAGACAAACAAAGATGATGGGTGCGACAGGGCTGGAGCTGCTGACTCGCTCATCACCCTTATCCTCTCCAGTCAATCACAGTGCAGCTTTTGGCAGAGTCCCGAAGCCTCAAGTGGATGTAAGACACCCTTGAGGCCAGGTGACTAGGCTCTGGGCGTCATGACAGCCACCCTCCCTGCCCTCGCCACAGCTTCCCTCCCTCCCTTACTCAGCCGGTGACTCCGTCTTTGATCACAGCATCGTGGCTTTTGTTCTTTGTCTCTGTTCCAGAAAAGCCTTTGCACCCACTCTGTCATAGCTTTCCTGACCACCTAAGGCCTGTGCATCAAAACGGAGTCACCATCTTGGGAATGGTGTGTCTGCTCCCAAGTGAGCAGCAGGGTGCGGGGAGCTATCAGGAAAATGGTAGGAAATGCCTGAGCAGAAACAAACAGCTGGCTCTCTTTATAGCGTTGAATATCGGGCCTGCACCCCAATAGGACCCTGTGCATTCTTGCTGGGTGAGTTAATGAATGCCCAGGATTCCTAAGGGTGTGAGAAGTAATATACAGGTGCTTCTGCACACAGCCTCTGGCAGGTACTGCCCAGCTTTGAACAAAGGCTCTGCCACTTGCTAGCTGTGCAAGCTGGGGCCTGCTGCTTGATCTTTTGGTCTGTTTCCTCATCTATAAAATGGGCATAATAATAATGATCAAACCAGTCAATCCTAAAGGAAATCAACCCTGAATCTTCACTGGAGGGACAGAGGCTGAAGCTGAAGCTCCAATACTTTGGCCACCTGATGTGAAGACTCACTGGAAAAGACCCTGATGGTGGGAAAGATTGAAGGCAGGAGGAGAACGAGACCACAGAGGGTGAGATGGTTGGATGACATCACTGACTCGATGAACATGAGTTTGAGCAAGCTCTGGGAGATAGTGAAGGAAGGGAAGCCTGGCGAGCTGCAGTCCATAGGGTGGCAAAGAGTCGGACAGAACTGAACAACTGAACAACAAGAACTCATAATAGTGAAGAGTTGCTATGTGTAAAGCAGGTAAAATACTGCCTGGCACATAATAGGCACCACCAGTGTCTAATTACAGCCTGAAAGATAGTTACTCCAAGGAATTAAAATCTCTTTTAACCAGAAAGTGTGGGTTTTCTTATCTTGGAGGCATTCACCTCTGCCCCTACAGGCTCGTCTCACTCACATGGAAACATTTATTGCAGAGGTCAGAATGATTTTTCTATTAAGAGCCAAATAGTAAATATTTTAGTGACCGCTAGTCACACAGTCTTTGTTACAAATACTCACATCTGCTATTGTAGTATAGACAATTATGTAAACAAGTGAATTAAGCTGTGTTCTAATAAGACTTTATAAAAACAGGAGGTTGGGTGTATTTAGCCTGCTGGCCATAATTTGCCTGCCCCTGATCTATCGGGATTCTACCATCTTATAAGACTCTCCTCTGATTCTACTTCTTCTAAGAACCCTGCCTGTCTCTCTACAATGATATTTCACTTTTCTCTCCCTGGACTTCCAAAACCCTGAGTTTGTGGGGGAGATTAGTATCCTAGAAAGGATAGGCAGGCAAACTAGGTTTAAGCTCTGCCTTGCTACGTAACTTTGAGCAAGGCATTTAATATCTCTGTAGCCTCCGTTTACTCATCTGCAAAACAGGTATAAAATGTTTTGCCTTTAGGGTGATGTGAAGATCAAATAGCCCAATGCACAGGAATGTGACCTGCGAACTCCAAAGCACTACACAATGGAAAAGGATCTTTGCGGTGTCCCTGATGCTCAGCTCAGTGCTCAGCACTTGTTCAGTGTTGACTGCACCAAACCCCAGTGGTGATATTCAGTACAGATTTTTATGTCAGGTATATGGTACGTGTCTATATGTGTACTGATCTCTGTGGCCAGATGTCCCTGTGTCAAAGGATACAGGCTCAGGAGAGAAAGGACAGCATTTCCTGGGACAGAATCAACAGAATGCTTGTCGACTTGAGATCTAGGTGAGAGTTACAGTGTTAACAGGTCTGGATTGTCATGACAGAGAGGAAGGCTTCCAAAGGCACATATGGATTGAAATCTGTATTAGTTTCCTGGGGCTGATACAAAAAGTCACCACAAATTTGGTGGCTTAAAGCAACAGAAATGTATTCTCTCAGTCCTGAAGACAAGAAGTCTGAAATCAGGTTGTCAGCAGGGCCGCCCTCCATACAAAGGTTGTGGGGAATGACTTTTTTCCTTGCCTCTTCTACCTTCTTCTGATTGTTGGCATTCCTTGGCTTATGGCCACATTATTCCAATCTTTGCTCCATCTTCTTGCACATCACAGTCTACATTCCTTTGTGTCTTTGCCTCTTCTGTCTCATACAATGATGCTTGTCCTTTGATTTAGGATCTGCTCGGTTAATCTAGGATGATCTTAAGATCCTTAATTACACCTGAAAAGACTTCTGAAATAAGGTAACCATCACAGGCTCCAAGGATTTAGATATGGACATATCTTTTAGGGACCACCATTCCACCCACCATAGTACTAATGTTACGTAACTTTTTATCTAAAGTATTTCCTATGCATTGAATAGCCTTCCAGGAACTTTTAAAAAACATGTATATACCTACACTGTCTTTATTTTAAACTTTTTATTTTGTATTGGGTGTAGCCAATTAACAATATTGTGATAGCTTCATGTGAACAGCGAAGGGACTCAGCTATATACATGTATCCATTCTCCCCCAAACTCCCATCACATCCTGGCACATAACATTGAGCAGAATTCCACGTGCTATGCAGTAGGCCCTTGTTGGTTACCGGTTTTAAATATAGCAGTATGTACATGTCCATCACAAACTCCCTAACTGTCCCTTCCTCCCTTATTTATTTATTTGGCTGCTCTGAATCTTAGTTGCAGCATGTAGGATCTTTAGTTGCAGCATATGAAATCTAGTTCCCTGACCAGAGATCGAAACCAGGGCTCCTTGCATTGGGGGCATGTAGTCTTAGCCACTGGACCACCAAAGAAGTCCCCCAAGAATTATTTTGATGGCTATTAACTTTCCCTATTGTAGATATACCATAATTAACTAATTTGTTTCCTCTTGCTAGGCATTTAGATTGCTCATGATTTTCTACTATTGTGATAAGGATGTAATGTGTGGATTTTGGGGGTCAGATATCCCCAGATCAAATTCTGGCTTTTCCATTTACCAAGTGTGACCACAGTCAAGTTTCATAAACTTTTCTGAAACTCAGTTTTCTCATTTACAAAATGAGAATCATAATACTTATCTCATAAATGACTCATAGGATCAGATAAAAGGATAGGTGAAAACTGGTGAGCAGAGGACTGCTCTGCACATGAAAGTACTTAATAAGTTACAGTCACTCTTGTTTTATTAATATGGATTACATCGCAGTTAATTTTCTTAGGGTGAATTGCTAGAAGTACTATTCCCAAATCCAGGGATAAGGATAGTTTTAAGGCTCTTGATTCATATTTCAAATTGCATTGTAAAAAAAGCATTGGCAAAGATGCCAGCCTTACCCAATGCTACGTGATAACTACTCTCTCTGGGCTCCAATAGCCACTTCCATCAACGGTCAAGAATATTCCAGGTATCTGTTATGGAACCAGGGTTAAGCTTTGAAGAGTCTGCAGTACACTTGGGGCAATCAAATTGTATCCACGAAACAAACCAAACATTAAAAAATGGAAATTATTAAATCAGCAAAAGTTTATTGAGCACCTATTATGTGCCAGCCACTGTCCCTAATGATGGAAATTATACACTGGCAGACAACACAGAAGACCTTGCTGTTGTGCAGCTTATAACCTGGTGGGTCATCTCAGAACTGAGATGTAGCATTTTCTTTCTATAATGAAGTTCAGAGAGAGAAGAGGCCCACAGAGACCAGCTTCAAAAGGGTCTTCAAGAAGGAAGATAACCTGGAAATGGACCTTGAAGAAGGAGCAAGGGCCAGAGGAAAATGAGCAGGTGGGCATGGAGGCTTGTGCCTCACTGCTGCCAGCTGTCTTATAGAGTGCTCGGGCGGGTCTGACTCTCTGAGACCCTATGGACTAGAGCCCACCAGGCTCTTCTGTCCGTGGAATTTTCCCAGCAAGAATACTGGAGTGGATTTTCATGCCCTCCTCCAGGGGATCTTCCAACCTGGGATTGAACCCACGACTCCCGCATTGCAGGTGGACTCTGCCACTGAGCCGCAGGGGAAGCCTTATGGAGGGCAGAAGTGAAAGGGCTGGCGGGCTCCATCATGAAAGATCAGGACGGCCTTGAGTGCTAACCTGACAGAGGAGGTCGTATTTGTTTTGCTTTGGAAAACCCAAGACTCATAAAATTTTATGAGCAGGAAAAGGCCAATGAAAGGCACTTAAGAAGAGCAGAAGATTCTAGATGCATCACACCTGCAGCCAGAAGGCTAGCCATGCTTGGAGCTGTAAATCTCATCACATTTCACAGACGAGGCATGGCAGCCTGACTTGGTGACAGGGCTTATGCTACCTGGCACGTGGAGTCCAGAGCTCCTTCATGCCCTCCTCCATCCACTTTCTCTTCCTGCTGCCCAATGCTGACCCCCTCAGCAAGCTCAGCAAGTTCTGATATGACCCACCAGATTTTTTCAGCAGGTGCCATTGCTTCTTGGGCCCTTGGATCCTAGCTACTCTGGTCCTGGGGTGCATTAACCTAGTATTTTATTATCAATATGTCCAGGCCATGTGTTCCTGAGCCACTGATTTTTCCAGGAATTTCTTCTGTTTCAGTACAATGTGTTCCCCAGGGGAGAATGAACACCTAATGACTGACCAGGCCTGTGACCTTTTTGGTGATTTTCGTGCCTTTCTGGTTAGAATAGGGGTGCAGAGGAAGAGGAGGCCTCCTTCCACTCTCCACCTGACCAGATGAGCGTGTTCCAGAGCTGGAGGAGGGATAAGATGTGGGGAGCCCTGAAGGGTCTATGGGGAGACCCCATGGATGCGGAGAATCCCTGTTCCAACTGAACTTGGCTCAGGCTGCTATAGCACATTACTGGAGACTGGAAGGTTTAAACAACACACATTTATTTCTTACAGTTCTGGAGGCCAACAGCTCGAGATCAGGGGTGCCTACCTGGTGTGGTTCTGGTGAGGACCCTCCTTTGGGCTGCAGATTGCCAACTTCTTGTGTGTCCTTACACAACGGAAAGAGAGGGAGTCAGCTCTCTGGGGTCTCTTATAAGGGCACTGGTCTCATCCAGGAGAGGTCCACTCTCATGGCCTGATTACTACCCCAAAGCTCCACCTCCCCCAAACCGTCACATTATGGGGTTAGGATTGCAACATATGGCTGCTAGAGGGGACATTAACATACAATGCAATCCATAACATCAATCACGTGGCCCATTTCTGAGTCACAGGCCCATTAGGTGGAAGTGAGAGGTTGGTTCATTGAGAGTCTTCACAGAACTCAGAAAGAGCCATTTTTCTTTCTTTTTTTTAAAGCCACACCACGTGGCATGTGGGATCTTAGTTCCCGAACCATGCATTGAACCCGCACCCCTTGCATTGGAAGGTAGAGTCTTAACCACTGGACTGCCAGAAAAGTCCTGAGAGCCACTTTTCAAATCTCTTTACTCTCAGTCACTCAGTGGGGTCCTATTCTTTGCGACCCCATGGACTGTAGCCCGACAGCCTCCTCTGTCCATGGGATTCTCCAGGCAAGAATCCTCTCCTATAAATTGGACCTCATAATGTACTGCTTACCCTCATGGGTAAGATGATTGTCCAAGGATACAGGCAAAGCCACCAAGGTTGCCACCCAGTGACCCCTGCTCTGGGGCTTTCCTGGGCTTCAGTGAAGGAGAAAGAGGGACATCACTGACCCTGAGCTCAGGGACCCAGGTGAGTCACCAGAGTCAGAGGGGGCTTGAGATCCAGCCCCTGACCAGCAAAGTAGAGAAGACAGGTGATGAGTAGGACCACCGGCAGGGTGCTCCGCCACCATCTCCCACACCCAGATTGGAGCCCCTCCACTGCTTGAGCAGGCCTCTGAGAGGTGGTCTGTCCTTCTGCAAGGTGATTTTCACCAATGGTGGCGGTTTCGGCTTGCTTTCACTTAGCACATCTCTCTTTTATTTAAAAATAGCAAAGTACTTGAATGGGTCAGAAAAATCAATGGATCCACTTAAAAACTTCAAACAAAAACAATTCATGTAAAACCACAAATGTTTAGAAAAACTTTTCCTGGGAAGACCGTTCCTGTCAAGGGTCAGATTTGAGATGGAAGATGAAGAAACCAAGGACCATCTCACTGAATGGACTTTGAGGAAAGAGAAAAGAGAGGAAAGAGAATAAGGAGTTTACACAGAGTGGGGAGAAGAGGAAAGCTTGCCAGAGGGGGTCCCAAGGGGACTGAGTGAGGACAAGTGAGAGAGCCCACGGAAGCTGAGAAATCCTCTTTTGCCTACACCTGGTGGACACGTGGAATCCTTAACCCACTTCTTCAGGTGGAGGAAAGAATGATGATACAAAGGAACCCGCTCCCTGAGGGGCCTCTGGGAAGTCCAGCTCATTCACATTGGCTGGAATTTATGAATAAGCTAGACCCCACAGGGCCCCAGGCTGCACTACTGTGGGCCCTTTGTTCATGCTGTCTTTCCCCTGAGATGCCATCTCAGTCTGATGACATCCTAACCACCCTTTCATTCATTCACTCTCTTCCTCCTTCACTAATCAATGAGCATTCAGATTGTGCCAGGAGCTGGAGACACAACTGTGAGACAAACAGAGTCAACGCCCTCTGGTAGCTCCTGTTTGGGAGATGGTAGAGGTCAGGGTGGGGGAGGGGAAGGAAGAAGGCAGACCTCAGTTAACAGCTAATTGCACGGGCCATTATTACAGGTCAATCGAGGGAGGTGCAATGAAGCAGAAGTGCAGGGCACTCAGCATGTGATGGGATCCAGCCTGGGGCAGTCAGGAAGGGCTTTCCTGGGGAAATGACATGTGGGTGCAGCCCTGGAGACTGAGTGTGAATTAATTAGGAGGAGGCTGAGGGCATGGGAGGAAGTGGGGCCAGAATGTGTGCAGATCCAAGGGGGTGGCTTGTTTGAGGACACAAAGGTACACGTGGAGAGCGGGGGCCGGTGGGGCCCAGAGAAGCAGTGGAGGCATGGGAGGGAGTATACGCTCAAGCCTGAGAGTCACTTCTTGAGGCTGTTTACTTCAGAGACAGAAAGGGGCAAGAGGATTAAGGTGATAGAAAATGAAAAGTTAGTGTGACACCCACAAGCTGAAGGTCAGAGTCAGATAAAGTATAATGGAGCGGGACTGTGAAAGGCACAGGGAGGTGCAGGGGGTGGGGGGGACATGAAAAACTACAGGAGACACACATATATACCTATTCTACCCAAAGGCATTTGCATTTAAAATGTTACTGGCCGAAGTAAAATCTGAGAGTCAACACAGCTTGGGGTACTTGATTGTAGGGGACATTGAATGTGGGGGAGGGAGCTGGGAGCCGCTTGGGCACAGAGCCAGAAAAAGAGCCAAGGGCACCCACCCCTCTGGACCTGGTTCCTCCCTGTGGCTGTCAGATTGCCTGCTTTACACCTGCACTCCTTGTGGCCCCTGCCTGCTTGCCTAGTGGGGCTCACCTGCCCCCAGAGTCACTACACTCTCTCTAAAAACAGAAGAGAGGGCAGGATGGTAACTGCTGACTTGCATGAAAGGTGAGACCCTGAACAGCCATCCTTAGCTCAACCTGTCCACAGGTGGCAAACACCACTGTGCTCAGGGAGACTGGCGAGCTCCATGATGTGAAGACACGAGGGTAGGACAGAGCTGGGTAAATGAGCAGAAGGAAGATGTAGAAAGGAATTAAAATCAATGCCTAGGCCAAGGAAATAAGAGGAGAGAATTGACACACTCATTTGTTGTTGTTTAGTCACTGTGTCATGTCTGACTCTTTGCAACCCCATAGACTGTAGCCTGCCAGGCTCCTCTGTCCATGGATTCTCCAGGCAAGAATACTGAGTGAGTTGCCTTGGCCTCCTCCAGTGGATCTTCCTGACCCAGAGATCAAACCTGGGTCTCCTGCCTTGCAGGTAGATTCTTTACTGTCTGAGCCACCAGAGAGTCCCCATTCACTGGTTATTTCAGCATTAACTTCTTAGCACAATTTTGGGTGATTTGCATCCCATTATTTGTTCTTTCAAAGCTTGAAGGTAGGGGAGCTTGTTTGGGGATCTCCTTCATTTTCTCTTTGTGACAGTGAAGGCATGCCTGAGTTCTGCTTAAATGCAGCTGTACAGAGAACAATTTTTGCTCTTTTTTTTTCCTTTGATTTAAATGTCCTTCTGTGTATGGCAGGGCTTTCTGTATCTGATCTCAGTCGTGTGTGTTTGCTCTCCCTGCAACTCTGATTAAGGACTAAATTCATTTTTTTATGGGGCAAACCTCTTCACTTGACAGGAAGAATTTTTCTTGTGTCTCATAAGGGAAGAAACATTTTTAAAGGTCATTTCAATATGTAAACCTCCTCTTGCCCCATACATGCATCTAATTGCTGTTTCTGGAAATTAAAGTGTCAGTTGCTCGGTCACATCTGACTCTGTGCGACCTCATGAGTTGTAAGCCCACCAGTCTCCTCTGTCCATGGGATATTCCAGGCAAGAATACTGGAGTGGGTTACCCTGCCTTTCTCCAGGGGAGTCTTTCCGACCCAGGGACTGAATCTGCAAGCAGATTCTTTACCTTCTGAGACATCAGGGAAGCCCATTGCTGTTTCTACCACCACCAAAAACAAAATGCGAAGATAACCCTTGAAGGGAACTCAGCTCTCTGAGCCAGAAGTTTGAAAGGATAGGCTCATGGACAGTAAAACGCCAAAATAGCAGAGGGTTTATGCTCAGATATCCACTCTTTTTCCGTTAGTCCAAAGGATTCCGGTGGAGTTGACACTGCCCTGAGTCTTGGAAAAGGCCTTCCATCTGGGAAGGGGCAGTTGGAGAACATTCTCTGGTTGGCTCAGGGGCAACCACCTGACCAAAGACTGGCCAGTCAAGGTCAAGGAGACTCAAGTTCAGCTGCAAGGAAAGAGGATTCTTTCCTGTAGGGTGAGAGCTGGAAGGGACCTGAGGCTTGTGCTGCTGTGGCCACCTTGTCCCCACAAGGAGGAGACCTCTGAGACTGGAGACCACACACCAGAAGACAGAGCCAAGGTCAAGAAATTGAGTCCTGTGACCTCATCCGAGCACTGAAGCCTAGTGGTTCCCAAAGCCAAGCCTGTGCTATGGACTGGTACCTGAGACAATATATTTCCAGGTTTCCCCTGAGCCATTCTGAACTAGGTGTTCTCAATCTGCGTATCACCTATCCAAGCACAAGGCAATGGGGCTGGTTCCAGTCTATGATTCCAGCAGAATCTGACCCATTACTTGGTAGTCACACCATATTATATCTGCATGGTGTTTTCAATTTTTCAATTTTAGTTATTTATTTTATGAAAAAATTGTTTTAGGCCATGGTGTGCAGCATGTGGGATCTTAGTTCCCCAGCTAGAGATTGAATTCAGACCCCTGCATTGGGGGGGTCTTAACCAGTGGACTCTTAACCACTAGACGACCAAGGAAGTCCTTAATGTTTATTTTAAAATTTTTTAAACATATTTTTTAAATTAAAAAAATCTTTTCAAAGTTTTCGGTCTCATAAAGTACCTTGACCAATGTGTTATTGCATTGCATCCAGATCCTTATGGGAGTTTTCCCTCATAACCCCCACGTGACAAGTACCCCTCTCAAGGGGATATGGTGGTAGACATGCCTTCCCAGCAGGCCTGAAGAAGATCCCTCCCTTCCTACATCCTCTCTCTTTCAAGGAAAGTTAAGCATGTTAATAACTACCCAAGGAAACTCAGTCCAGAGAAGGATGGTCGAAACAGAGAGGCTGTTATTCACTGCAGCTCACAATAGACAAAAGTCAGAAAAACCCCTAGTGTCTAGCAATCAGAACCTCTGGACAGTGGAGGAGTATGACACCTTTAACAAGGCCAAGCTAAAGGTCCAATTGCCAAGAACTCTCAGGTAAAAAGGCAAGTAAAAAGGTAGTATGCTATTGTTTGAGGCTTTGAAGAAGACCAAGACTATATACTGGACGGCAAGGAGATCAAACCAGTTAATCCTAAAGGAAATCAACCCTGAATATTCATTGGAAGGACTGAGGCTGGAGCTGAAGCTCCTTTACTTTGGCCACCTGAGGCGAAGAGCCAACTCATTGGAAAAGACCCTGATGCTGGGAAAGATTGAAGACAGGAGGAGAAGAGGGCGGGAGAGGATGAGATGGTTGGATGGCATCAGTGACTCAAGACATGAGTTTGAGCAAACTCTGGGAGATTATGAAGGACAGGGAAGTCTGGGGTGCTACAGTCCATGGGGTCACAGAGTCAGACACAACTGAGTGACTGAACAGCAACGACAAAGGCTATATACACCTGTGATCTTGCTTACAGAGGCTGTCTTTGGCAGAAACCAGAGACAGTATTGGACCTAGAGAGAGGGCTGGGGAGGCTGGAGACAGGAATGAAAGGGATAGACTTTTCTCTCACTTTGCACCCCCCTTTCTACTTTTTTTGAATTTTGTACAACGTACATGCTTTACATTTTCTCTATTTTTTAAGTAGATCAACTAACTTGAGGGGGTAAAAAAAGCAATACAACATTTAAACACATAAACACACACCCGCTTCAATATGAAGTCACCATAGGGTTCCGAACTGATCTGAGGCTTGGTTCCTTCCAAAAGCTGAGGCTTGCTCTACTGGGATGATGATTAGGGGTGAGGAGTAGGGGTAGGAGTCAGTTTTGAGAGCTCTTGGGGAGGAAAAAAACCCACCAGAGCTATTGGAGTAATCGGGCAAAATTAAAATGAGATCTTTGGAGTGAGGCTGACAGATGAGATTAAGGAGTGGATCCACAGAGACCTGCAGCTGGGAAGGAGAGAGGAGGGATGGGTAAGTCCTGAGTCCTCTGTGCAGGGTCTTAGCATCTCCTTGTGTGTCTTCCCCGTGCATGCTCAGTCGTGTCCAACTCTCTGCAACCCGTGAACTGAGGCCCTCCAGACTCCTCTGTCCATGGGATTTCCCAGGCAAGAATACTGGAGTTAGTTGCCATGTCCTCCTCCAGGGAGGAGGAAAACTCCCTGACCCAGGGTTCGAAACTGCTTCTCTTGCTTCTCCTGCATTGGCAGGCGGATTTTTTTTTACCGCTGAGCCACCTGGAAAGCCCTGTGTGTCTTCTGCCCCATCATCCACCTGGGCTCTGTCTGCAGAGCTTAGGGCCATGACTGCTTCACTCTCTAATGCTTCCGGGGGACCTTATTCTGTACTAGTATATGGCTTGAGATACAATTGGGAAAATCATTTTTTAAATGTACTAAACTCAAAATAAAATGTGCTAAGCTCAAAGGGAGTAAACAGAGGAATGAAGGCTATAAGAACCTAAGAGTCTCACGGGCCTCTCACCATCAGCAGGCCCCAGAGCAGGCGGCCCCAGTAACTCAGGGCCCTCAGCCGAGAATCGCAGCAGGAGCTGGGGAAAACACTCTAAGAAGGGTAGGGAGCCAGTCTGTGAGGAGCAGGAGGGCTAATGACTCAATCTGAACCCGCCCCTATGGTTCAAGAACCAGCAGGTCAAATACCTCAACAGGAGTGACACAAGAACCGCAGCAGCGGACTCTCCTCACGCAAGACCCTTTCAAGGACACTTTCTCAGCCCCACGGTGTCTGGGTACCAAGCAGGTGCTCCAAAGACAGGAATGTCTCTACATGAGGATCTTACTGAATGGATAGGAGCGTCTGACCCTGAAATATCCTGATACGTCCAGATGGAGGTGGCGCATCCTATGAGCTTTGCTGACGGCATTGTCTGAAGCTGCGGCTTGATGGGCTTTGCTGCTGTTTACAGTTTCACGCTGTGAACAGCGTAGCATCTCTTTATCCGGTCCACTGTTGGTGGTCACTTTGTAATCACTGTAAATTATGCTGCCTTCGTCATCGGGTTTGTGCACACGTCATTAGTTCCTTGGACTAAAACTTGGAGTGGAACTGCGGCTCTCAAATCCAGCTTTTTATGCTCAGCTTTAATGAATGCTGCCAAGGAGTGTTCCAAAGGCTTTGGCTGGTTTACTTTCCTGCCAGTGAGCTCCTGCTGCTCAGCATCCTCACCAACATTTGGAATTACGAAGCTTTGTTTCTGTTGATCTGGTGGCTCTGTGCCTCATGTTGTGGTTTTAATATTCTCTTCCCTGGTGACAGTGAGGTTGACCACTCCTCACGTGCTCACTGGGCATTTGGACTTCTCATCCTAAATACCTGTAAATACCTGTTCACATGTTCAGCCCATTTTTATTTCAATTGCGTCTTATAACTGCCTTAACCATTCACGTGCTGCAGACATTTTTTTTTTTTTTTGCATTCTGGGACTTCTTTCTCCCTATGTGTCTTTTCCTGAACTGAATGTCTTGGTTTTAATGTTGCCTATTTCATTGCTTCTCAGACTACCTATCAGTGATGAAACAGTTTTGTGTTGTTTTCCATCAGTGGCAGATGGATATGATAAGCTCTAAAGTAAAATAAGATTAATATAATTTAAAAAATTTTAAGCATTGAAAGTACCAAGACAATTGTCAGGGAAATCTTGCTGAGTCCTTCTTTGTCACTTTGACTTTTAATACTCTGTTAGATTTTCCTCCGTAAAGCACCTGTGCTAAGCCAGACACATTGAGGCACTTGACAGATACTTTAGAGTCAGAAATAGAGAAGATAAAGATATCACACTGTCCTGGAATGCTGAAAATCGAGCATGATAAATTAAAAAAAAAAAAAAAGGAGCTATCAGACATGAAAAAGAGGAACACTAGAAAGCTAGTGTAATGACAAAATGTCCTCAGGCAGAAAAGTCTGAAAACAATCTGATTAAGAGTGGAATTCTTTCTTCCCCAGCATACTTCTTGCCATATGAGTGATCTACCAGAATCAAAACCAGGGAACACAGCGATCTGACTCATTCACACGCAATAACCGAGAATGCTCTATGGGCTTATCGTTTTGAGGAAGCATCCTGCTAGCATCAGAGTGTGGAAATGAAAGCAAATTCATGTTAGATAAGGCAAAATAATCTATTCCACTTGTTCATAGGATTCTTTGCTAAAGTTTTGGTTTCCCCCAATGTTAATTCATTTGCCTGTACACTATCTGGAATATTCTCTAAACCTACAAGCTTTGTGGGAGTAAACTCAGGTGTCCTCTTTCAAACACAGCCCCTTTAAAAACCATGGTACCCATACACTTTTGCTGAGCTAATTTCTAAACGGATTATCCTTCTGGGCCAACTTTTCCGTGATCAGAGACAGAGAGACAGAGACAAAGAGAGTGCTCTGTGTCAGCTGTGTCTTCACGTGCAAGAATTACCTGCTCATCTTTCTTGATCTCCTTTCCACTAGAGTGTGATCTGGCAGACAGGTGGCATAAAATCATAATTGAAAATCTTTCCTGACTCCCTTTAATTTTCCACACTGGCCCACTTTCAGTTGCTGGCAAAAAGAAAGGTATAGAGGTAGGAATTATTTCATAGTCCATTAGGATCATGAATGTTCCAATAGTGCCCGAATGTCCGCATGAGTATTTAAATGTGTGTGTGTTACCTGTGTATATCTGTTGAGCAGGGCTGCCCTCGTAGCTCAGCAGTCAAGAATCCACCCCCAATGCAAGAGATGCAGGTTGGATCCCTGGGCCAGGAAGATGCCCTGGAGAAGGAAATGGCAGTCTACTCCAGTATTCTTCCCTGGGAAATCCCATGGACAGAGGAGCCTGGTGGTGTTGCAAAAGAGTTGGACATGACTTAGCTACTAAACAGCAACAGTAATCTGTTGAGTATGTGCATTATATCAAGTGTGTGCATCTACTGAGTGCATACTGAGTATGTGTGTTTATTTGCGTGTTGTGTATGTTGTGTATCTGTGTGTATTAGATGTCTGGGTGTTGAGGGTATAGGTGTGTGGATTCTGTGTGTAAGTGTGTACGTATGTGAGTGTATGTGTGCACTTGCAGATGTGCCTGTGGTAGGGATGCATGTGGCAAGGACACCAGAAAGATAAAGACACACCGAGTTTTGGTCACATGTGCTGTATCTGGAGTCCAAACAGCTGCTTGCAGAGTCTGATTCCTTTTGTGTAATCTGAAACTGGGCCCAAATGAAACAGCAGAGACCAGCTATTATTTATCATGACTTTGAGTAGTCATGGGGAGGGGATGACTTTGAGTAGTCGGCGAAAGCAGAGAGGACCCCAGGGCTGGTCTCTGTCTCCAGTCCACACTGTGGTCTCACGGCTGGTATCTTCTTAGTCATCTGTTTCTTCACTGGGACTCATACCTAGCTCACTTTTGTTCCCTTTCAAGTGAAAGACTAAACCTTCATTATCCAGAGAGAATCACTGGATGGGACCCAGTTCACCAAGAAAGTGTGGGGTGGGGGGGACCAGAGGGAGTGCAATGACAACAGATTGACCTTCAAAGAGTCAGCTCACGGGCTCGCTTGTCCCATTACCGATGTGACAAGTATAGTCAAGACTGTCAGCTTGGTGGAATGCTCTTCAAGACCTGGGTCTTTCTTTTCATTTCCCTGCCAAGCACCCTTCCCACTCCCTCACTTGGCACTGTTAATCTCTTTTTTTATTTTTATTTTAAATTTATCTGGCTGCCTCGGGTCTTAGTTGTGGCAGGCGGGCTCTTTCATTTTGGCTCAGACTCTCTAGTTGAGGTTTGAGGGCTTAGTTGCTCCTCGACATGAGGGATCTTATTGATAGTTCCCTGACCGGGGATCTAACCCGAGTCCCCTGCATTGCGAGGTGGATTCTTAACCACTAGACCACCAGAGACGTTCCCGCACTATTAAGCTCTTAATGTTAACAATAATAAACATGGGGCACCTGTTCTGTGCTAGGCTGGGGCCTGAAGCTTCACTTCTGCTGACACGTGATTGGGCCCCTGCACACCTCTGCCTTCTCAGCTCCCACCCTTCCCTCTCTATGCTCCAGCCACATCAGCCTTTTTAAAAAACAAACAAAAAAACTGTTTCTTGAACCCACTAAGCTTGTCCCTGTTTCAAGGCCTTTGCACTTGCAATTTCCCTTGCCTAAAAAGTTCTGCCTCCATCTCCCAGCAGGATCAACTCTGTCAGATGCTGCAGAAAGGCCAGCTGAGTTCAGAACACAGCTGCCATCACTGGACTGGGGCAATGCAGATAGTACCGGTCATCTGGACCAGTGTGGTTCTCAGTGGCTTAGGGATGACAGAAGCTCAAATTCAAGCCTAAAGGAGGCAACGGAGAGTGAAGGAGCAGTAATGGTAATCACAAAACCTTTGCCATGAAGGGAAGGAGAAGAATAAGGTGATGTCAGGAGACAAAGATGGGGTCAAGGAGGATTTTTTGTTTGTTTGCTTGTTTCCTTTTAAATCAGGATAGAAGAGAGCCGGTCTCTATATAGATGCAGATGACACAGGCCTCTTGCACAGGGCCCAGATGCAGGGAAGAGGGGAGGAAATTTCTGGGAAGAGATGCTTTGGAGAGGAGCAAAGTGAAAACAGGTTCTGAAAGAAAAATTGTAGATTGTTGGGTAATATTGAGTTTGCTCAGTAAATTTAATGCTCACAAAATCCTGGGAGGTGTATATTGTTATTCTTCTTATTTTATAGGTGAGGAGTCTAAGGGCCAGAGATGTAAAGTAACTTGTCCAAAATCATACTGCAGGCTAGCAGAGGAATTGGAGTTTGAAGCAAAATTCTGACTCCTGACTAATTACAGGATCAGCTTTCCTGGTGGCTCAGATGGTAAAGAATCTGCCTGCAATGCAGGAGACCTGGGTTCGATCCCTGGGTTGGGAAAATCCCCTGGAGAAGAGAGTGGCTACCCACTCCTCCATTCTTGCCTGGAGAATTTCACGGACAGAGAAGTCTGGTGGGCTACAATCCCTGAGGTCCCAAAGAGTCGGACACGACCGAGCAGCTAATACTTCAAGTGAAAGATTATGAAGGATGAAAACTTAGCTCCTTGAATCGTAGAAAAGCCTGGCCATATCAGAGATACACACCTAAAAACCAAGGCTCACAATTCAGGTGCTAGAGAAATGGAATAGCTCCAATCATTTATAAATAGAAAAATGTTCCAGATTTTGAGTTGCCCAAAAATGTATATGTTGGCAAAAATCTGTTTCTCGACTGAGAAGTGAGCACTGGGGTGTTTGCTCTGAGCCACATTTCCTATTTGTGTGATTTTCTGAACAACAAAGGTTTAGAAATAACCCTGAACTGCCTTGTTAATGGTAGATGCCATGTGACCAACTCCCCTGAAAGTGACCCTACTTAGTAGTTCCCAAACCCGACTTGCCCTCAGAACCACCTGGGAAAGCTTCTAAAATAAAGATTCTCACCCTAGACCAGGGGCTCAGAATTCCCGGGCACAGGGCCCAGAGCTTATATCATCAGTAAGCTCCCCAGGACTCTAACACTCAGCCAAGTTTGGGAACTGCAGGCTTCAAGTACGCCAGTTCAGTTAATGTTTTCTTCAGTGTTGTTTCCTGTGGCCTTTGGAGATGCTCAAAATATATCTTATGCCAAACAGAAGGCTGATTAATTCAACAATGCTGTACCTTCCCTTTCCTGCCCAACACCCTGAACTTGACCCTATCCTTAACCTTCCTTCTCATCTTCCATTGCTTTCTACCATGGAAATGTTAAGTGGGAAGTTAGGCATGAGTAAGAAGGAGTGGCCTCGCTGAAAGGGATGCAAGCTGATCTCTAAACCCCATCCCAGACACACTGAGGAGAGCTCACAGGTATGCTACTGCATAACCACAGAGACTTGTCCAACTCCGGCACCCGTGCCCTAGGCACACAGTGGATACAAACTAACCACAGCAGCTTCTCCAAGTAACCTTAGGCAGCTAGGAGCCCATTAAGGATCCATAAATATTCTACACATGTATACATCTGATTATAACAGACTGAATTATGGGAAGACATACAGAGCAAAGCCTACTGTTACATAACTTGCAATTGTCAACAGGCCTTGAACATATGCCCATCTGCATTCCCCTTCATTGACTGGTGGTGGGTACAAGCCCTATTTTGCACAAAGCACAACCAAAAGAAGGAGATAGGAAGTATAAAAGGGAGGAAGCCAAGGTGGATGAGGAAGATGATGCCTTCGGGTTTGGCTTGCTTCCATGAGTTGGGAGTGTCTGCTTCATAAAAGATCTGTACTGAGTTATAACTTCTCTGTTGTTTTAACCTCTTTGGTCTGTCGTTCCAAATTTTCATTGCACTGAGACATGAACTGAGGGAGAGAGAGAAACCAACTTGACAGAATAAGAAAATATATGCAAATACAAACATATGATAAAAATCCGTTAGCTTAAACACCAAATAATCATAAAACTGGTTGAATATCTTTTTTCCTTTGGTATTCCTCTCTATTGACACCTCCTGGGGAAGACCTCATGCTACCCTAAGAGAGCTTTACAGGCACATCACAGTCATAGGGAGAGATACAGCCATGTAGGATCTGGCCAATCTCTTAACTGACATGAATGTAGCAACGATTAGGGGGTATACCTGCAGAGAAGACCCCACAGTGGTCACAAAAGAGAAGCTCTCCACACTCATCTCTAATCTACAGCCAGTTGAGAAACCACTGGGTGACCGTGGCCTCTCCTAGGAGGGAAAGGAAGGGCAGAATAGCTCAGGTGGGGGTTGATGTCTTAGGAGAAGGTGAGAGGCTGAGATGGCAAGGAACCAGGCTACATTCATGATCAAGAATCACAGAGCCTCTGGGACGTCCTGGTGGTCCAGTGATTAAGAATCTGCCTTCCAATGCAGGATACTTGAGTTCCATCCCTGGTGGGGGAACTTAGACCTCACATGCTGTGGAGCAACTAAGCGCATAAGGCGCAACTAGAGAAGCCCACCCATCACAATGAAGACCCAGCACAGTGCTCTCTTCCCCCAAGAAAAAAAGAATCACAGAGGCCCTAAGGAGGCCCACTCTGAGGCTAATATTTTCCTTCAATCTCTAACCTAGAAAAAACACCACCAAAATGTTTACAGTTCCAGTTGCCGCCCTTCCCTGGGGGGTAAAAAAAAGAAGAAAGAAATGAGTTTGGGGCTTGCTTTGTAATTTGAATCTCAGGAATGCAAAAGAAACAGCAGTCGCTGCCTTCTGAGCAGAGATACTCCACTGAAACTTGACTCATCCTTGACAGTTTCTCATGTCCCCCTCCTTCCTTGTGACACAGAGGAGTGAGGTGAGTAATGCTGTGTGCAGGGAGAGAAAAATAGATCCCCAAATGCCTTCCATTATGCTAAAGCCTGTGTCACCAGCTGTGGCGGCAGGGGGTGTGGTCACCATCCATCATGGGGAAGAGTCAGAACCTCTGACTCCCTCTCTCCAGGGCTATTTGTGGTTCTAAAGTGCAACAAACAGGGACCACAAGCTGACCGGCGCAGAGAAGTCTAGAAGCCCTGCCGGGGTCTTGTGAGAGCCTCAGTGGTCAAGAGCCCACGGGTGGCGGCGTCCCCAGGTCCGCATAAAAGGAAAACAAATCCGCTTTCTGCTGCCTGACCCTGCCATCCTCTTTCCCCATAGGCATAAGAACATCCTCTTCTTCCCCAGAGTAAAAAGACCTAATATTTACTGAGTGCCTGTTACACGTCAGGCACTTAGCAAAGCATTTGCCATGGATCATGCGAGCTAATTTTTCTGTGTGAATATGCATACGCACGCATACATACACACATGTGTACCCACACACACACACACCCTGAGGTGGGTACTAACAGTATCTCCTTTTCACAGGTAAGAAGACTAAGGCTCAGGAAAGTTCAATAACTGGTGCAGTTAATGGTTAATGCGGGGCACAGACTCAAGTAATCTTTAGGACAAAGCTTTAAACAAGCGCAGTTGTATTATCCGCTTGGCTCAGTGCAGTTATTTGAATAATGAACAAGAGGAGTATAGGGGAAAAAATGCTGTTGTTATTTCATTTAATTTGCTTCATAGACTCTCTAAGTCTAAACCCAGAGATAGGAATACTGATGGATAACATTCCAGATGTCCTAGAAGCATTTTTTTTTTAGTTGAAGTTTTTCTGAAAGTAGACAATGGGAGAACTTCCCTGGTGGTCCAGTGGTTAAGACTTGGCCTTGCAATGCAAGGGGTATGGGTTCAATCCCTGGTCGAGGAGTTAAGATCCTACATGCCACACAGTGTGACCTAAATAAACAAATAAAAGGCGGAAATGAGAATGTGGTCATTGCCAGAGCCAGTGGGTTGCTAATGAGACAGTAGCAGGTACAAATCACAAGTAATTATGTGACTCTTCTTCCCCTACAAGATAAAAAAAAAAAAGTTTAAAAGCTTCCATCTTTCCCTATGCAGTTTTTTAAAATATATTAGTTCCAATACATCAGAAACATATTTTCCCCTTCTGGAACTGACCACATTATCCTCCTAGCCAGCTGGAATCATGCTAGGGAGAAAAATAAATGTTTGTCTCAATGGCATTTTCTTATTCAGCTAATTGATTTTTTTTAAATAACAATAATGCCTGAACATCCAGCTGCCTAATTACTAGCAGCTTTTTATTTGTACTGTCATTAACTTCACAGCTGCCTTGCCCAGTGACAAGTGGTACCACAGAGACGTCAGCAGCAACTGTTAGCTTCTGAAAGGAGGAAGATGAAAAAGGCCTGCCCCCACCCTGCCCCATGCCAAGGTCAGCAAGGGCTTTAGGCTGATTTCAGCAGCGCAGGAGCCCGACTTCAAACAGGAGGAACCACATTTGGAACCACGTTGGGTGGAAGGACCTTGGAGGCCATCTAGCTCAATCCTCTTCATTTACAGGTGAGGTGACCCAAGGTCCAGAGAGGTTAAGTGACTTATCTAGGATTACAAAGCTAGTCACCTCCAGGCTGGAACTGAAGCCCAGGCCTCCTGATTCTTTAGCTATTTAAAAAAAAAAAAATTAACTTGAAGCAAACATATGGCAAAGTGTACATATCATAACTATACAGCTTGAATAATTGTTGTTAAGTGAATACATCCATGCGATGATGCTGACAACTCCGTCTCCGGGCACCGGTGCTGAATTGAATCCGGAGACAGAATTTGGGGTGAAGTAGAAAAGAATAGCTTTATTACTTTGCCCGGCAAAAGGGGAGCCAGTGGGCTTCTCCCCTCTAAGACTGTGGCCCAACCCGAAGGATTTGGTTTCACAGTAATAGTTCAAGGGTTGTTGTTGTTCAGTTGCTCAGTCATGCCCGACTCTTTGCAACCCCAGGGACTGCATCACGCCAGGTTTCACCATCTCCTGGAGCTGGCTCAAATGTACGTCCATTGAGTCAGTGATGCCAAGGGTAGGGTTGCTGATAAGTTAGAGTGTGTGCAGGGCCTGCACTCCTTTAATCTGGTCTTAGATGACCTTTTGATGAGCTTCTCTGTTTCCTTTAATCTGGCCTTAGGTGGTCTTCTGAAGAATGCTGGCATCTTCCATTTGTCAGGGGTTTCGTTCTATAAGTGACTTAAAGATATGTGTATCCCTTAGGGAGGAATCGGGATGCTGCCCCAAGCCTGCACCGTTGTTCCTTGGCTGTTTCTGCCTTGTCCCTGCATCTTCTCCTTTCCCTGATTAGTTCAGTTCAGTTCAGTCGCTCAGTCGTGTCCGACTCTTTGTGACCCCATGAATCGCAGCACGCCAGGCCTCCCTGTCCATCACCAACTCCCAGAGTTCACTCAAACTCACGTCCATCGAGTCAGTGGTGCCATCCAGCCATCTCATCCTCTGTTGTCCCCTTCTCCTCCTGCCCCCAATCCCTCCCAGCATCAGAGTCTTTTCCAATGAGTCAACTCTTCGCATGAGGTGGCCAAAGGACTGGAGTTTCAGCTTTAGCATCAGTCCTTCCAAAGAACACCCAGGACTGATCTCCTTCAGAGTGGACTGGTTGGATCTCCTTGCAGTCCAAGGGACTCTCAAGAGTCTTCTCCAACACCACAGTTCAAAAGCATCAATTCTTTGGGACTCAGCCTTCTTCACAGGCCAACTCTCACATCCATACATGACTACTGGAAAAACCATACCCTTGACTAGACAGACCTTAGTCGGCAAAGTAATGTCTCTGCTTTTGAATATGCTATCTAGGTTGGTCATAACTTTTCTTCCAAGGAGTAAGCGTCTTTTAATTTCATGGCTGCAGTGACTTTGGAGCCCAAAAAAATAAAGCCTCACACTGTTTCCACTGTTTCCCCATCTATTTCCCATGAAGTGATGGGACCAGATGTCATGATCTAAGTTTTCTGAATGTTGAGCTTTAAGCCAACTTTTTCACTCTCCTCTTTCACTTTCATCAAGAGGCTCTTCAGGTCCTCTTCACTTTCTGCCATCAGCGTGGTGTCATCTGCATATCTGAGGTTATTGATATTCCTCCTGGCAATCTTGATTCCAGCTTGTGTTTCTTCCAGCCCAGCATTTCTCATGATGTACTCTGCATATAAGTTAAATAAGCAGGGTGACAATATACAGCCTTGACGTACTCCTTTTCCTATTTGGAATCAGTCTGTTGTTCCATGTCCAGTTCTAACTGTTGCTTCCTGACCTGCATATAGGTTTCTCAAGAGGCAGGTCAGGTGGTCTGGTATTCCCATCTCTTTCAGAATTTTCCACAGTTGATTGTGATCCACACAGTCAAAGGCTTTGGCATAGTCAATAAAGCAGAAATAGATGTTTTTCTGGAACTCTCTTGCTTTTTCCATGATCCAGAGGATGTTGGCAATTTGATCTCTGGTTCCTCTGCCTTTTCTTAAAACCAGCTTGACCATCAGGAAGTTCACAGTTCATGTATTGCTGAAGCCTAGCTTGGAGAATTTTGAACATTACTTTACTAGCATGTGAGATGAGTGCAATTGTGTGGGAGTTTGAGCATTCTTTGGCATTGCCTTTCTTTGGGATTGGAATGAAAACTGACCTTTTCCAGTCCTGTGGCCACCGCTGAGTTTTCCAAATTTGCTGGCATATTGAGTGCAGCACTTTCACAGCATCACCTTTCAGGATTTGAAATAGCTCTACTGGAATTCCATCACCTCCACTAGCTTTGTTTGTAGTGATGCTTTCTAAGGCCCACTTGACTTCACATTCCAAGATGTCTGGCTCTAGATGAGTGATCACACCATCATGATTATCCGGGTCGTGAAGATCTTTTTTGTGTAGTTCTTCTGTGTATTCTTGCCACCTTTTCTTAATATCTTATGCTTCTGTTAGGTCCATACCATTTCTGTCCATTATCGAGCCCATCTTTGCATGAAATGTCCCCTTGGTATCTCTAATTTTCTTGAAGAGATCTTTAGTCTTTCCCATTCTGTTCTTTTCCTCTATTTCTTTGCATTGATCGCTGAAGAAGGCTTTCTTATCTCTTCTTGCTATTCTTTGGAATTCTGCATTCAGATGCTTATATCTTTCCTTTTCTCCTTTGCTTTTCACTTCTCTTCTTTTCACAGCTATTTGTAAGGCCTCCCCAGACAGCAAGCAACTGTTCAAATCTTCCCTTTGGAACTCGGGGAAGGTCATGGAGGCTGGAGTCTGTTCCTTACTGACAAGGAACAGGGGACACAGAAAGGCTTCCATACCCAGGTGCCTACAGGGCTCCTGGACAGTCAAGAAACAGACTGTCTCTAGCGCCCCACAAGCTCCCTGAAGCTCTCCCACCATTCACTACAAACTCCTCCTCAAGGGTAACCACGAGCCTGATTTCTTACACAACAGCTTATTTTGGCTTGACCTGTGTTCGTTCAATAAAGAACTGTCTTAAGTGGATTTTAGTTGTTCAGAGCTAGAAAGAGAAAACTCAGTTTTCTTGGAGTGCATTAAATGAAGTGTATTAAGAAAGCATACCCCAATTTGAATCAGTTCTGATGAGATGGATGAAACTGGAGCCGATTATACAGAGTGAAGTAAGCCAGAAAGAAAAACACCAATACAGTATACTAACACATATATATGGAATTTAGAAAGATGGCAATGATGACCCTGTATGCAGGACAGCAAAAAAGACACAGATGTGTATAGCGGACTTTTGGACTCAGAGGGAGAGGGAGCGGGTGAGATGATTTGGGAGAATGGCATTGAAACATGTATAATATCATGTAGGAATCGAATTGCCAGTCTATGTCTGATGCAGGATACGGCACGCTTGGGGCTGGTACACGGGGATGACCCAGAGAGATGTTGT